>NC_069503.1:656043444-656384694 GCF_027579735.1 Bombina bombina | reverse complement strand
AAAGGGTAATAAAGGAAGATGGGGATATGGGGGATTAATGAAATAAAAAAAGTGAATGTGTTTGTATCAAATAAAAGTGTGTGTGTGTGTGTGTGCGTGTTTGTGTGTATAAACTAAGGTGTTATTTAACTTATTGTATGGATGTGTGTGTGTGTGTTCCTAATATTATTTGAGGCCTACAATAAGAATATATGAAAATAAAATGTCAAACTCTCCAACAACTCTCAAAACCACCAAACTCCTACCAGCGCAACTAGCTCCCATGTCTTTCTCTCTAGAGGCGATCACAGGGGAAGAGCGCAGGCACAAACCATTATTCTTATAGACAGAAGTCAGGTTACCCTGGCAATGCACTTGTTATAGCATGCTTTTCGTCAAATCTGATATAGGTTGGCAGCGCAAACTTACGTACGGTTGAAAAGAGCTACTGTGCGCAACACACTAACCTTTTGAATGGAAACCTGATAATAAAATGGAGCCGTAAATTACTTTTAGCTATCGGCCGCTTCGGTAGCTTACGGCTCATTTTTAACGGCTCAATGCAAGAGAGCCCAAATTTGTCAGACACCTAAAAACTATTTAGTCTTTCATAAGACATAATTGCAAAACTTTAAACAGAAACAAGTAAGTCACTTATCATGTCATTTCTAAACAGCAAGTATGAAATTCAAGCCTCCTCTAAAACAACAACACAAATATCTAACTGCCAGGTAGTCATTTAACTAATATCAACAAATGAATGATTTGGTGCTGTCTGCAGACCTAAAAGCTGTTCAGTCAATTCATTATGATGAAATATCCGTTTAATATATAATACAAAATGGCATTGTGTTCATAGTGACATTATCTGACAAAACATTTTTTGGGAGTGCTGTAGATTTTCACTAGCAAATGTACGTTCATGTAGTGGTTTTGGTATGTTTTAGCCTATATTGAAATGGAATAAAAGGATCATTTAAAATTCTATGAAAAATATTATGACACAGTATATAGTTAAGTGGTGCAGTGAACATATGAATATTTATAATGAAATACAGCACCTTTTGTAATGTCCTGGGGCACAGGAAAGGATCAGCCAAATCCCAATTTAATATCCAAATAAATAATTTTCCAGCCTCCAGTAAAAAGGTTAAAAGACCTTTATTTTCTCTTTGCATGGTTGTTTTGTATGATGGACCCTGCAAAGAGAAAATAAAGGTCTTTTAACCTTTTTACTGGAGGCTGGAAAATGATTTATTTGGGCAGTGAACATATGGACACATTATATAGGCTCAGGAGTTTGCTTGTCCAATATTAGTGCACAGGGGTTACAATGTCTTTTGTCCATCCATTTAATTTTATAATATCAAAATTGTTCTTCAAGCAGTAAATGTGTACTGATACCAAAATAGAGGAAAACATTGTGACCCCTTGAATGCAATTTTTGAACACCCTGGTCTATAGAATGTTTATTTTATTTTTTTGCTCTAAATGTGATAATAAAAACAATATATAACATTTTCTTTTCTATTACTCAACAGAATATATATATATATATATATATATATATATATATACACACAACCTTTTTCCCAATGATTTGGAGTTCTGTATTTAACATGAAATCATCTTTGAAATGTTAATAATTGTTATCTCCTTTTTTCTTTACTTCTTTTAGCAGTTTTATGTTAGCAATCAATGAGAACTCATGCTGATAACTTATTGCTTTGGGTTATTTGATAACAGCCACAACCAGAGAGCTTTCAATCTTAGCTGTTATGTGTTCCTGGCCATTGGCCCTAACTGAAACTTCCCTCACCACAATAAATATGATGTGTGACACAATCCACTGAAGTGAACTCCACCAACAAACTAGTTCCCTGTGTAATATACTATAACTAAAGATGTTCCTTGTAAGACTGATATTAAACCCTTATTGCAAATTGTTCCCCCTATTAACCTGAACTAAAATACTCCCAACCACAAGTCCTCTCTATTTCATCTGGTAGCTGTAGCTGTGGTTTATTAAGGTTAGGGCTTACCTTAGTGCTCACAATAATTTATTTTTGACCCTCTTAATTTTGAATACAAAAAGTGTTGTCTGTGATACCTAGAACAAGTTAAATGACTGCCACTTTAAATGTGTGTATCAGGAAATCATAATTATGCTATGTCTTTGCCAGGGTGCAGAATAAGTTGAACATATTATTAGTGAAATTCACACTGTCTGGACTTTAAGGGACAGGAAAACCCAAAATTTAATTGCATGATTTGGATAGAAGATACAATTTTAAACAACTTTCCATTGTACTTCTATTATCAACTTTGCTTCTTTCTCTTGCGATCCTTTGCTGGAACAGAATTGCACTACTGGCAGCTAGCTAAACACTAGCCAGCTAAACACAAGAGACAAATGTGTGCTGGTACCAATCAGCAGCTAGCTCCCACTAGTGTAGGATATGCGCATATTCTTCTTCCAACAAGAGATACCAATAGAACAAAGCACATTTAAAAATATAAGTTAATTTTAAGAGTGTATTAAAATTTCATGCACTATCTGAACCATGTAAGTTTAATATTGACTTCTCTATCCCTTTTAACAAAATGTTACTTTATTTAAATGTATCTATAACCAAATATTAGTGATATTTTAGGGCCAGCATGCCCCTACTTAAATGGTTTGTTTTTTTTAAATAGTAATTGGAGTACCTTTAGCTGTATAAGGGTTAGTATAATACCCAGCCTCATTATGGATACCATCAGGGTTTAAATTATGTAACTTATTTAAAAAGTGTTATACACAACATGACAGAAGTCCTAAGAGTTTAACTTAAACAGACCCTTCTTGATCAGGGGTGTATTAAGGCCTAGGCCAACAAGGCCCAAGCCTAGGGTTGCAGATTGGGGGGTCAATTTGGGGGTGTGGCTTGGCGGCAGATAGGGAAGTGCGGCGGCACTTGTGCAGGCTGTGTTGTTGTGTGTTAAGTACTGTCACATAGGTTCTGTGGCCAGTGTACTTAGTAAGCACAGTAACTCACAATCTCACAAGTGGCCTTAAGCCCGACCCTACTACATACAGTCCGACTATAACCGCTGTCTGCTCACTCAATGTTGGACAGCAGCTACAATTCTTAGTTATGTAACTGCTGTTCCTACTAGGGGCCAACATCAGCATGGAGCAACTGTTTGATGGCTGGGGCTGCATCTGGCTGTCACTCTTTTGGAACCCATATGATATCCCTCTGCACTGCAGCCTGCTAGTCAAGTCCGCTCCCCACCTTAAAGGTAGGACCTGCAGTAGAGTACGAGTCTGGATAAAACAGAACACAAGTGTATGTATGAATGACTGGGTGTCAGCGCTTACTTAGGGTGTATGTTGCTGCAATACGCTGCACAAATAAATGGCTGTAAGAATAGCGTGAAAGTGTGTTTGTGCTGGTATGTGTTTGTGCTGGTATTGGTGACAAAGGTTACATGTGATGCAGTGCATGCTGTGGGTTCATTTATGTCACTGGTCATTACTAGTAACTCAGAATAAATTAATATAACAGTTTTTCACAGCTAGAGGGCGTTAGTTCATGTGCTCAAGTGATAATATTGTGCTCATGCACGTGAAGTTATATTTCTATAACAGTGTTGGTAATGCAAAACTGGGGTATGGTAAATAATGGGATTATCTATCTTTTTAAACAATAACATGTTTGGTGTTTACTATCCCTTTAAGGTAATGATTGTTTCCTTTATTAAATTAAATATTTAAATTGTTAATATTAAGGTATTGATTATTTTTCTAATTTAACTAAAATACATATAAATTATCCATCAATTTGGAGGTGAACTGGAGATAGTTCACCTCCCAATAATTTTATAATTTTCTATCTATGGGCTCCATGTGAATGCAGCTTCGGAGTCCCAGCATCTCAGGCTCGTGCGAGAGGGCTTGACATGCTAGTTTAGTAGGACCATTCCAGCCAAAATTGGAATCCACATGGATACATTTCATTTTTGTAATATACATGTACAGGTACACATCCCCAAATCCAGAATTCCAAATCCAAACATTTTGTGAAAACCAAACCTTTTAATAAATATTTTTTTAATCACAAATTACAATTTTTTTCTCTGCCTGTGTCTTTGGTTTGTTTTTGAGCTATAGAATGCAAATAGACTATATTTATATAAAAAAAAACATCTAAGTACTGTGCTGTACTACCTTTCTGATGGTACTTTGTATACAAAAGGATTACAAATGATATGAAACTACCGTTAAATTACATGTATAAGCAATATGATGACGTGAATTTTGCCTAAAGGACAATGCTGTTTACACTTGGGGTAGATTTAACAACAGTCGATCGGACAAGATTCAGCATTTAACATTGCACAAGCATTTCTGGTAAAATGCTTGTGCAATGCCGCCCCCTGCTCACTGGTGACCAACCTTATGACCGCTGCTTTTTAATTTCTATTTCAGGCAGTCCTGAAACGATGGGGCTCCAAAGCAGCATCCGCTGCTTAATAAATGGAACTGTCCCATTTTAAAGATGCAAATACTACATAATCCAAACTATTACGAAATCCAAACCTTTTCCAGTCCCAAGCATTTTGGATAAAGGGTTTTCTATTTGTATTAGCAAAAATATTAAAAGTTACACTTTTGAAACAACTATATTTAAGTTAGTACCGTGCACCAGCATTTTAAACACAACACAACGCCTAAGGTGCTTACACTATCTGGTAAAGACTCAATCTGTTTACTGCTGACATGACACAAGCCCCACTGGCACTCTAAGCAACTGCAGTATTGAAAATGCTGGTGCACTGAATTTATCTAGCTATGCTTCACATGCACGTGCAGAGAAAAAATGTAATACAAAACAGTGATAACTTTTACTTGAAGCACTTTTGCCAATACATGTATTTTGCAAGTATGTTTCTGTTCAAAGATGTAATTCATCTATTTGCCATTAAATTTTGACCAGAATACTACTTAAACTCTCTGCCACCTAAAGTGTGTCAGATTTCAATGATCCAGATTCGATCAGGATGGCTGACAACCTCTGCTCGCGCACGATTGGCTGTGCATTCAGGGGGCGGCATTACACAGGCCGTTAACAAGGCCGGGTGGCCAAGGTTCACAATAGTGAATTTAATTTGCCTAACCTTTGATAAATGAAGCCCTATGTATTTCATTTGAATAGTATATAACTAAATCAGGACTTTTCAAATATAACTGGGAAAATAGTCTAAAAAGTTATTATTCTAAAACTGAAATCTTTATGTAGAAAACGAATCTTACTGACTGATTTAAATCAAATCCACTCATATTTAAAGGAAGATAAACCCCATTTTTTTTCATGATTCAGATAGAGCATACAATTTTAATCAATGTTCCAGTTTACTCCTATTATTAAATTTGCTTCAGTTTCTCTGCATATTTTGTTGAAGGAGCAGCAATACCCCCTAGGTGCTGGCGGAACACATCAGGTGAGCCTCTATGCAGCCACCAATTAGCTGCTAGCTCCCATAGTGCTTTAGCTGTTCCTTAGCTTACCTAGGTATATAATTAAACAGAAGATACCAAAAAGAACAAAGCAAATTAGGTAATAGAAGTAAATTAGAAAGTTGTTTAAGATTACATGCTCTATCTAAATTTTGAAAGTTTAATGTTGACTTTATTGTCCCTTTAAAATCTGGGAAGTGTGCTGAAAATTTAAACCAATCCAGAACTACATTCCCTATGATGCTTGACTGGACTTCAGAGTGCCTAAGTATTATGGGAAATGTAGTTCTGAAACATCTGGAGTGTCATGGGTTGAAACTAGAATGGAAAGGAAGGGCTGTGAAGGAATGGCACTACAAGAATGGGTTAGAGTGAATGGAGCTCACAAATCATGCAGACATTTCCTGTCAACTCTACCTCCTATATATATATATATATAAATAATAACTTTATAACATCTTCTAATAAACTACTTTTTATAGGAGTTCTCCCATAGAATTTTCTTTGTTGATGTTATAACTGCATTGGGTTGCAGTGAAATGAAATAGATAACTGGAGACCATTACAATGTCCCTCAAAGGTAAAAAAATAGATAACACTAGAGCAAGACATTGATTTAAAAACAATTGCAGTTAATGTTGTAAATAATGCAAACTATAACTTTTATTTCCTCACTGTCTTTCTATGAAAAATATGTTTATATGTCCATGTTAATTTTTATGAGAAAAAAAAACCTCTAAAATTATGTAAATCAGAACTCAACTGTCAAAGTAATTGATGTGCACTGCTAATGTGGTAATTTGGTGTCTTCTTAATATAGTTAAAAAAGGAACATTCCAAATATTGTCCTGCATGTTGTCACTTTAGAGTGACAAACCAGAGCCTATATTTATATGATTTTGACAACCTTCCAATCTCTTTGCATTTGACATACCACATCAAGCTGTCATAAGCACCATGCATTATGTTGCAATAACTACAAATGAAAGAACTGCAGAGTAAATTAATCTGCATTACAGCAGTTTACAAATCTTCTGTCAAAAACATTTTGTTTAACACTGTCACTGTCATTGTATGTAAAATCACAAGATAAATACACATGCAATATGCTATGGTCAAAAGTCATTTTAAGTCTCTTAAATCTATATATTTAGTCTAACTTTTCAATAAATTATAAAGTATTTAATATACAAATATGTCAGGATTGCATGTGTTTAAATCAAGGCAAATTATATCATCTCCCTGTCATTTCTATAGACTATATGCTATTTTGTTAGAACTCTTTGAATATGATTTTGCAGGAGAGTCACACAAGTTTTCCAATTATTTTTTTTTCTATCCTTTCAATCTAATAGTAGTCGGTTCACATTCTAGAATAAATTCTGAAAGCATGTCTTTCAACCCATATGGACAAGGTTTTTCCTGGCTTCCGTGCTTAAATGACAGAGGCAATTTTGGCATTTTTGCTCTGTTTTGGTTTTACCATAATTATCTGTTCTCTTGTTAAATGTACCTATACATATTTTATACAATTTTTTTTTAAAAACAGACAGGCCTCTTTTGTGATACTCTATATGTATGCATACAATAAAAATAAATAGGAATTTAATACTGATAATAGGGGGGGGGTGAAAACATGAAACCATTTTTTTGCATATTTCTTTATTACCATTCCTACAGAAATAGTGTAACTACAGAGAAATATCGAAATGTAGATTGATTGTTTTGTTTTTAGGAACACTTTATATGTCTAGTTTTCCAAGTATTTAAAGTAAATATAGACCAAATACTGCAAGTATGGAATTATTGATTTAAAAATAAAATTTGCTATTCTTGGACTATAAACATAATAGCCAGGTTCAGCTCAACAATGGGTCCAATGGACCCAAGCAGCCCTTGACAAGAGGCAGCACATCACTGGCTGATTCAGTCACTGTCAGACCCAGACCACTCTGGTCATCTGTCTCCATGGGGGAAGTCACAGGCTCCCAGCAGCATAACTTTATCATGCACAAAGACACAGAACCAGTCAGCGGCAACATTCAAGGTGGGACAAGTGCATTTCTTTCCTAACGATCTTTCACTTATTGCACAATTGGGCATAAGCATCAGTTGCATGTAGGTAGCTTAGTAGGTTGATCTGCTAATCAGTAATTTTGCTACTGGGGGGGGGGGCGTCATTGCAATCTCAGACCCAGGCAGCACAATATCTTGAGCTGGTCCTGTTAATAATGGTCATCCATTACAAAACTGCTACACAAAAATATATCTTTGGATAATGTAGACACCCCAGGGTATTTACTAAAAGGCATGTTGATGTTTTTAATTTAAGGGCAGATAGTAATACTTAGGGATAAAAGAAAGCACTTAATTAAAATTAAATAAAAACCACACTTTCTTAAAATAAATTTATATAAAAAATACACTTTACTAAAAAAAAAAAAAAAAATTAAACTTTGAGCAACATAGGTGCTGAAGTGGAGACAAGGAGATGGATCAAGACAAACCATTGTTCACAAACAATGGCTTGTCATTTCTGACGTGATTACTGTAAATGTCAGTCACATTTATCAAATGACCATGAGTTCACTTTATTGGACATAACAGGATGCTTCTCTCCTGGGTCATCCAGTGATAGCCCAGTAAACCTGATACCAGCATGCAATGCAGCATGCCAGTATCTAGGCTCCATTTTAAATATAGAATCACTGTTACTGTCTGTCACAGTAATTTTGTACACAATAACAGTCATACTTGTCTGTTACTGCACTGTACTGGATAGTCTCACATCGTAGAGTGTATCTCATGTTATAGAAGTACTGCCTGATAGGCAAGCTGTCCCTATGATGGTTTGACTGGGGTTATATTTATAGTGCTCTTAACAATGGATGGCATACCTTGTATGTCATCCACCATTAAGGGGTTAAACTATTAAATATATTTACAGTGTTCATTTATGAATGTACTAGTTTTGAGGTAATAAAAATTGCAATAATTAAATTATTAAAAAAATATGGATAATTGTGCATATACCATAAACTAATAATATTAGTAAAGTGAACCAATGAAATATGTTATGTCTCACCTATACCGAGTCACTTGGAAAACATGTTTTCCTTTGACATTGGCTGTTTATATTTTGCTTATGTGTACGTCTGTGAAGACTTTTGAGATAAACCTAATAAAAAATGTGTTTAGTCAATACAAATATAGGAAATCTTGATCTGCTGGTATTATTGTATGGATAAACAAACGGAATAAAACAAATATTTCATAGTTCTGCCTATCCATATATTATACCCATGTCCTAGTATTTGCAAAAAAACATTTTCAAAATGTTTTTGTTGACCCCTTTGATCATACCCCACATTTTTCTAACCTATTTTTAACTTACTGGTATTGTCTCTATTTCTAAATGTATTTTGTTGTTTTGCTTATGCATAGTAAAATGTATGAGTTATTTGTCCAGCTCTCCACTTTTTCTTATAGAAATAAATCATCAGCTAATCATCAGTGTTGGCAATAACATAACAAATAGAGAGAGGCTGTAATTCATTTTAGGCAGCTAATAAGCTTGATTATGTTGCATGTATTATCCATTGAGTATCCTTTACCTATATTCTCCACAGTTTAGAAGGAATTCCTATTATTAACATCTATAGCTTGTGAGATACCCAATACATGAAACATGCCAATTTTGTTACAGTATTATTGCTGAATAGTATACAAGGTGGCTTGGCAATCTTGTAGACACTTATAAGGACTGGCTGTTAGTTGAGGTTAGATGGTGTTCTACAGGCATGATCAAGATTTTTCCCCTACACTCAGGCCTAGCATGTGGAATTCATTGTGAAGTATCTCATCCTGTGGTCATGTCTCACTACTATAAAGCTGTTGAGGTTGTTGTGTTCTTACATTTCTTTTATTGCTTTATATCTATTTTCACGTTTTCTTTTTAGTATATGCTTGCAGGGACTGTTTTAAAATTTTTTTTGATGTGTTAATTTGATGTCAATATCCATTCTAGAGAAGCTCATTCTATCTCCCTAGTCAAAAACATTTACAAAATGAATGCTATTCCATGAGATAGTTACAAAAGCAGCTTTTATTGTGCGGGGGAAGGGGGTAGCCATATGTGACTATGGGGCCGATTCATCACGCTCCATATGAAGCTTGATGCAGCTGTTTCCGCGCAAGCTTTTAGGCTCGCCAGAAAAAGGAGGTAAGAAGCAGCTGTCTTAAGACCGCTGCTCCTTAACTCGTCCGCCGACTCTGAGGCAGCGGAAAGCAATCTGCCCGATCGTATACGACCGGGTTGATTGACACCCCCTGCTAGCAGCCGATTGGCCGTGAATCTGCAGGGGGCTGCATTGCACGAGCAGTTCACCAGAACTGCTGATGCAATGTTAAATGACGACAGTGTATGCTGTCGACATTTAGTGATGCAGGGCGGACATGATTCGCTATAGCGATTCATGTCTGCCCAGGGTATGATAAATCTATCCCCATATGTTTAATGCCACACACATTAACCCTACTGATGTATGGCAGCTTCTGTCATGGCATTTGGAACATGGGTATTTGCATGTGCACATGGCCTAATTTTGAAAGCTTTAAAACACTAGAAACATAGGGCAAGATTACAATTGGCACACTCATTTTTTTCTGATTGCGTGCTAACTGCACTCAAGTGAAAATTTTAGCACGGCCAAATTAGTGTGTGTATTAAGCGTGTGTATGAAGTTGAAAGTAAAAAGTAAGCGCAATAACAAAAACTAAGGCATGCTAACTTTTGGACCAACTTCGCTAAACACAAAGGTGCGTTAGGAAAAATTAACCCCATAACGACCAAGGACGTGCAGGGTTTGTCCTACAAAAACTGCTAGTTAATGACCAAGGACGTAACCTGCAAGTCCTCAGTGTTTTCAAGTGCTGGAAGCGATCATGATTGCTTCCAGCCGCTTTCAGGGTATTGCAGCAATGCCACAATATTGACGCATCCTGCAATTCCCTTTTATTACCCACCAATGCAGAGAGAGTCACTCGGTGGCCCTCTCTGCATCTGCCAGAGATGGTGCCGATCGTTGGTGGTGTTGGAGGGATACGAGGGAGGAGGGTGGGCGGCCCATCACTGGATCACTTCCTCTCTTTCTCTGAGTGTGGATCCAGCACTACAAGGGCGTTGGGAGCGTGCAATGGTGTGGGAGCACACGCGCATGCTACTAAATACTCACTATGCTAGCTGTGGCTGTATCAGGGAAGATAGTAGAGGAAGAGAGAGGGGGTGATAAGTCTTGGAAAAAGGGATCTGGGAGGGGGAGGGTATTGAGGGGGCAACTACACTATGAAAAAGGTGGATTTATTTAAAATAAAAAAATAAATAAAAAAACAGCACCATTTTAGTGTAATATGGGTACTGGCAGACAGCCTCCTGCCCCCTTATTTCAGTTCTTTTGACAAACCTGCATTTTAGCCAATCAGTGCTCACTCCAGGGTAACTTCACGTGCATGAGCTCAATGTTATCTATATGAAACACATGAACCAATGTCCTCTAGTGGTCAAAATGCATTCAGAGTGGAGGCAGTTTTCAAGGGCTAAGAAATTAGCATATGAACCTCCTAGAATTATCTTTCAATTAAGAATACCAAGAGAACAAAGCAAAATTGGTGATAAATGTAAATTGGAAAGTTGTTTAAAATTACATTCACTAATTAAATCATGAAAAAAAATTGGACTTGACTGTCCCTTTAAGAGAGCTATTTCAGGGGGATTGTGGAGTTTGGGCTGATAGGGGGGGTACCTACAGTGCAGATAATATATATTTAGAAAAACAAAACAAAAAAAAAAACTTTATTTTAGTACTGGCAGACTTCCTGTCAGTATTTAGGATAGCGGTGACAATTGTGAGGTGGGGGAGGGAAGAGAGCTGTTTGAGGGGGGGTCAGGGAGGGATCAGGGGGTGGGATGTGTCAGGTGGGAGGCTGATCTTTACACTAAAGCTAAAATGAACCTACAAGCTACCTAATTAACCCCTTAACTGCTGGACATAATATAAGTGTGGTGCGCAGTGGCATTGAGCGGCCTTCTAATTACCAAAAAGCAATGCCAAAGCTATATGTCAGCTATTTCTGAACAAAGGGGATCCCAGAGAAGCATTTACAACCATTGATGCCATGATTGCACAAGCTGTTTGTAAATAATTTCGGTGAGAAACCTAAAATTAGTGAGAAAGTTAAAGGACCAGTAAACACAGTAGATTTGCATAAACAACAAATGCAAGATAACAAGACAATACAATAGAATTTACTCTGAATTTCAAATGAGTAGTAGATTTTTTTCTAACACATTTCAAAGTTATGTATATTTCCACTCCCCCTGTACCAATTGATAGCAATCAGCCAATTACAAATGCATACAGTATACGTATAGTCTGTGAATTCTTGCACATGCTCAGTATGAGCTGGTGACCCAAAAAGTATAAATATAAAAGACTGTGCAATTTTTTTTTAATGGAAGTACATTGGAAAGTTGTTTAAAATTATATGCTGTACCTGAATCATGAAAATTTAATTTGACCTGAGTGTCCCTTTAACAACTTTTTTTATTTGATCACATTTAGCGGTGAAATATTAGTACGAAATATACCAAAATGGGCCTAGATCAATACTTTGGGTTGTCTACTACACTACACTAAAGCCAAAATTAACCCTACAAGCTCCCTACAAGCTACCTAATTAACCCTTTCACTGCTGGGCATAATACAAGTGTGGTGCGCAGCAGCATTTAGTGGCCTTCTAATTACCAAAAAGTAATGCCAAAGCCATATATGTCTGCTATTTCTGAACAAAAGGGGATCCCAGAGAAGCATTTACAACCATTTGTGCCATAATTGCACTAGCTGAAAAAGTTAGTGAAAAAGTTAAAAAAATAATTAATTTGATCGCATTTGGCGGGGAAATTGTGGCATGAAATATACCAAAAATATAAAAAAGGGCATAGATCAATACTTTGGGTTGTCTTCTAAAAAAAAATATATACATGCGAAGGGTTATTTCGGGATTCCTAGAAGATTTCAGTGTTACAATGTAACTATCGCTAATTTTGAAAAAAAAAATGGTTTGGAAATAGCAAAGTGCGTCTTGTACATATTGCCCTATAACTTGCAACAAAAGCAAAGAACATGTAAACACTGGGTATTTCTTGTGAGCCTCTGGTGCAATGCTGAATACGGCGAGCGTATTGCTCGCCGTATTCAGCGGGGTCTGGTGGACCTGATCCGCAGTGTCGGATCAGGTCCGCCAGACCTTGATACATATGCCCCTTTATATCAAGTTTTGCACTACTGTTAGCCTGGTCCATTGATACTGCTTATTGTAACCATGCTAACATTAGCACACTACTTGTATCATAGATGGATAAAACACAGAACACAGATGCAGATTATCCACAAATACCAAATCAAGTCGCAGGTTTAGTTTACAAAAGTGGGGAGATATGTATAAAAAAATATTTTTTTTTAAAAATAGATTATGTTTTTTTTTTCTTTTCAGATGCAACATCCCATTTATGAAATATGAATTCCATAGAAAATGTTATGAAACAATAAAATAGCTTGCAGGGAATATGAGGAGCTAAAATCAGAATTGGATTCATGTAATTGTCCAAAAGTGTAAGCCATAAAGATAGAAAAAAAAAACTATTGTAATATTGTTTTCTGAAAGAAAAGTATTTGTATCTATCCCCACTATTGTAGAGAATGATTAAGATGCAAACAATAGTTTCATATGTGCAGTAGCTCTCTCCTCCCACTTGCATGTTGTCTGTCAAACTCTGCAATACACATACTCATTTCCTTGAAAAATTCCATTTCACATGTGAAAGCTGATAAATCCTGAGTCCATCCTTTTTCTACATACTTATTAGTATTCATGATTCTTTTTACCTGTTATTTTTACACAAGCTATTTTTCATGTATATTCTTACAAAATATCCTGTTTTTTCATCACAACTTTATTATATTGTATAATACAATTTAACATTCTAAATAGTACTGGTAGTGCCAGCATCCACTCTCTATCTATCTATCTATCTATCTATCATCTATCTATCTATCTATCTATCTATCTATCTATCTATCTATATATATATACAGGGAGTGCAGAATTATTAGGCAAGTTGTATTTTTGAGGATTAATTTTATTATTGAACAACAACCATGTTCTCAATGAACCCAAAAAACTCATTAATATCAAAGCTGAATATTTTTGGAAGTAGTTTTTAGTTTGTTTTTAGTTTTAGCTATTTTAGGGGGATAGCTGTGTGTGCAGGTGACTATTACTGTGCATAATTATTAGGCAACTTAACAAAAAACAAATATATACCCATTTCAATTATTTATTTTTACCAGTGAAACCAATATAACATCTCAACATTCACAAATATACATTTCTGACATTCAAAAACAAAACAAAAACAAATCAGTGACCAATATAGCCACCTTTCTTTGCAAGGACACTCAAAAGCCTGCCATCCATGGATTCTGTCAGTGTTTTGATCTGTTCACCAACATCATTGCGTGCAGCAGCAACCACAGCCTCCCAGACACTGTTCAGAGAGGTGTACTGTTTTCCCTCCTTGTAAATCTCACATTTGATGATGGACCACAGGTTCTCAATGGGGTTCAGATCAGGTGAACAAGGAGGCCATGTCATTAGATTTTCTTCTTTTATACCCTTTCTTGCCAGCCACGCTGTGGAGTACTTGGACGCGTGTGATGGAGCATTGTCCTGCATGAAAATCATGTTTTTCTTGAAGGATGCAGACTTCTTCCTGTACCACTGCTTGAAGAAGGTGTCTTCCAGAAACTGGCAGTAGGACTGGGAGTTGAGCTTGACTCCATCCTCAACCCGAAAAGGCCCCACAAGCTGATCTTTGATGATACCAGCCCAAACCAGTACTCCACCTCCACCTTGCTGGTGTCTGAGTCGGACTGGAGCTCTCTGCCCTTTACCAATGCAGCCATGGGCCCATCCATCTGGCCCATTAAGACTCACTCTCATTTCATCAGTCCATAAAACCTTAGAAAAATCAATCTTGAGATATTTCTTGGCCCAGTCTTGACGTTTCAGCTTGTGTGTCTTGTTCAGTGGTGGTCGTCTTTCAGCCTTTCTTACCTTGGCCATGTCTCTGAGTATTGCACACCTTGTGCTTTTGGGCACTCCAGTGATGTTGCAGCTCTGAAATATGGCCAAACTGGTGGCAAGTGGCATCTTGGCAGCTGCACGCTTGACTTTTCTCAGTTCATGGGCAGTTATTTTGCGCCTTGGTTTTTCCACACGCTTCTTGCGACCCTGTTGACTATTTTGAATGAAACGCTTGATTGTTCGATGATCACGCTTCAGAAGCTTTGCAATTTTAAGAGTGCTGCATCCCTCTGCAAGATATCTCACTATTTTTGACTTTTCTGAGCCTGTCAAGTCCTTCTTTTGACCCATTTTGCCAAAGGAAAGGAAGTTGCCTAATAATTATGCACACCTGATATAGGGTGTTGATGTCATTAGACCACACCCCTTCTCATTACAGAGATGCACATCACCTAATATGCTTAATTGGTAGTAGGCTTTCGAGCCTATACAGCTTGGAGTAAGACAACATGCATAAAGAGGATGATGTGGTCAAAATACTCATTTGCCTAATAATTCTGCATTCCTGTATATATATATATATATATATATATATGGAGAGAGAGAGAGAGAGAGAGAGAGAGAGAGAGAGAGAGAGAGAAAATAACTCATTGTGTAAACCATTTACAAATCTAAACAAGTCAAAAGACTTGCTTTAAACCCAGAAACTCTCTGACTACACTGTTTCCAATGCAGCAATGAAATCTGGGTAAGATATGCAAATGAAGTTCACAATGACTCAGCTTTTTACTTTTAGCCTGCTTTTTAAGACAGACTTCCCTTTATGCCATAGCACTGCTGCATTACACAGCTTTTATGCTTAGCTAGGGTTAGTACACGTCTTCTGACTTGTTTAGATTTGTAAATGGTTTACACAATGAGTTATTTTCTCTATATTTTGTATTTAGTGGAGGATTTTAAACTCACTTTTTGCCTCCCCATAATTTTAATTGTTGTTGAATTTCCCCCAGAAATGAACTTTACCAAGCAGTGATTTAACCTACTCCCAGCTGATGAGTGGCAATAACCACGAAACAGCTGTCCTGGGATTGGTCTAAATCACTGTACTAACCCTAGCTAAGCATAAAAGCTATGTAATGCAGCAGTGCTATGGCATAAAGGGAAGTCTGTCTTAAAAAGCAGGCTAAAAGTAAAAAGTTAAGTCATTGTGAACCTCATTTGCATATATTACCCAGATTCCTTTGCTGCATTGGAAACAGTGTAGTCAGAGAGTTTCTGGGTTTAAAGCAAGTCCTCTGACTTGTTTAGATTTGTAAATGGTTTACACAATGAGTTATTTTCTCTATATTTTGTATTTAGTGGAGGATTTTAAACTCACTTTTTGCCTCCCCATAATATATATATATATATATATATATATATATATATATATATATATATATATATATATATATATCTGTCTGTCTGTACAGAAAACTGGGATTTCAGGCATTGACCAGGTTAATATTTAGAATGGCATCAAGTACAGCAAGAAAACTATACATGTAAAGTGCATGTGCTGGATGAAAATGCCTGGCTTGCAATCTGTGTTACAATTCATCCCAAAGGTATTAATTGTGGTTATAGTCAGGTCTCTGTGAAGGCAACTCAAGTGTCTTCACATTAAACTCATCAAACTATGTCTTTATGGACCATGCTTTGTGCACAGGGTCATAGTCATGATGGGACAGGAAGGGACTTCCCCAAACTGTTACCACAAAGTTGGAAGCACTCAATTGTCTAAAAATGTTTTGTATCCTTTAGCATTAATTTAATCCTTCAATGGAACTAAGGAACCTAGCCCAAGCCCTGGAAACAGCCCAAAACCATTATCCTTCCTCCATTAAAATTTACAGTGGGTGTTATGCATTCCAGTAGGTAGCATTCTTTTTTCAGCCACCACACCCTGATTCTTCTGTCTGACTGCCTGATAGTGATGCATGATTCATCACTCCACAGAAAACTTTTTCAGAGACCAATTGTAGTGTGCTTTACACCACTCCGGCTGAAAGTATTGTGCATGTTGAACTTGTTTACAGTTGCTCATTAACCCATTTCATGAAGCTTGTGATGCATAGCTCTTTTGCTGATGTTGCTTCCAAATGCAGTTTTGGATCTCTTTATTGAGTGATACAATAGATAACAGGTGATTTTTTTATGTCATACACGCTTCAGCACTCAGCGACCCCAATATGTGACTTTGCATAGTCTACCACTTCATGACTGGGCTGTTGTTGCTCCTAGACACTTCCACTTCACAATAATAGCACTTGCAGTTGAAAGGGCAGATCTTGTAGAGTAGAAATTTTACAAACTGAAATGGCAAATATAACATCCTATGAGAGTGCAAAAAAATAAAACAAATTATCAAACATAAAAAAATTAAACCTAATCTAATACTCCTATGAAAATAAAAAAGCCCCCCAAAATAAAACACCCCTAATCTAAACTAAACTACCAATAGCCCCTAAAAGGGCCTTTTGTAGGCCATTGCCCTAAATTAATCAGCTCTTTAACATAAAAAAATACTAAGTCCCCCCTAACAGTAAAAACCTCCCACCCACCAAACCCCCTAAAATAAAAAACCTAACACTAAAGAATTGCCCCTAAAGGGGCATTTGTATGGGCATTGCCCTTAAAAGGGCAAATAAGTTATTTTGCAGCCCATGAAAATCCGTAATCTAAAAAAATAAAGACACACAAAAAATAAAGAAAAACCTAAGTCTAACCCCCAAATAGGTACTCACCATTCCTGAAGTCCGGCAGAGAAGGTCTTCTTCCAGGCGGTGAAGTTCTTCTTCCAAGCGGCAACATCTTTGTCCATCGCAGGTACCTCTTCTATCTTCCTCCAGGCTGAAGGCGGGGTGGAGCGGAGGTGACCAATGAGCAAG
This sequence comes from Bombina bombina, assembly GCF_027579735.1. Taxonomy (NCBI): domain Eukaryota; kingdom Metazoa; phylum Chordata; class Amphibia; order Anura; family Bombinatoridae; genus Bombina; species Bombina bombina. Next base: position 656,367,138 of record NC_069503.1, on the reverse strand, counting down.
AACAAAGGGCCACGGAGCCATCCAGCGTGAAGGATCCTCTTTGTACGATTGTCGACACACACTGAGGATTGAATGCAAGGTACCTGTTTTATATTTAGAATAACTTTTATTCCTATTGGCTGAAATTTTCAAATCAGCCAATAGGATGAGAGCTACTGAAATCCTATTGGCTGTTCAAATACAAAACAGGTACCTTGCATTCAATCCTCAGTCTGCAATGTCCACGGCCTTGCTCCACGGTCACCTCCGCTCCATGCCACACTCACCCTGGATGAAGATAGAAGATGGAAGAAGATGTCGCCGCCTTGAAGAACTTCAAAGCCTGGAAGAATACTTTCTCTGCTGGATTTCAGGAATGGTGAGTACCTATTTAGGGGTTAGACTTTAGCCATTTTTTTTATTTTTTGGGGTGTCTTTATTTTTTAGATTTGGGATTTTTTTTTTTTCATGGGCTGCAAAGGATCTTATTGCCCTTTAGGGGCAATGGGTAGCTTAGTTTATTAGTTTTTTTGGAGGGGGTTTGGTGGGTGGGGGTTTTACTGTTAGGGGGGACTTAGTATTTCTTTATGTAAAAGAGCTGATTAACATAGGACAATGCCCTACAAAGGGCCCTTTTAAGGGCTATTGGTAGTTTAGTTTAGTTTAGGGGGTGTTTTTTATTTTGGGGGGGCTTTTTTATTTTCATAGGGGTATTAGATTAGGTTTAATTTTTTTTTTGATAATTTGGTTTATTTTTTCTGTAATTTTAGACTTTTTTATTTTTTGTAATTTTAGATTTATTTATTTTAATTTAATCTTAGTTTTTTTTAAGTACTGTTAGGGCTTTTTATTTTAATTTTAAATTAGTATTTTATTATTTTATGTAATTGGGGTTAATTAAGGGGGTGTTAGGGTTTAGTGATTAAATTAGTTTATTGTGTTGTGGGGGTTTGGCGGTTTAGGGGTTAATAGGTTAATTAGGTTTATTGCATTGTGGGGGGTTGGCGGTTTAGGGGTTAATAGGTTAATTAGGTTTAATGCATTGTGGGGGGTTAGCGGTTTAGGGATTAATATCTTAATTAGGTTTATTGTACAGTGGGGGATGGCGGTTTAGGGGTTAATAATTTTATTAGGCAGTTTATGATGGGGGGATGGCGGATTAGGGGATAATACATTTGTTAGGCAGTTTGTGATGTGGGGGGATGGGGGATTAGTGGTTAATATATTTATTAGGTAGATTGCGATGTGGGAGTTGGCACATTAGGGGTTAATAGATTTTATTTAGTTATTGCGGTGGGGGGACGATGATTGACAGGTAGATATTGTGCATGCGTTAGGTGTTAGTTAGAACTTCCAGTGAGTTACGGTACTTATATATTTAGCGCAAGGCTTGCTGCGTCTGCCTATGTGTGGCGAGGTGAAAATGGAGTAAAATCTCTCCCTTTTCGCAGTGTAAATCCTTGCGCTGAATATATGATACCGATTTGTGATGCGATTCTGTGTTAGTTTATTGGAGTAAAATTAGCAGGCGACAGGTGAAATATACGTGCCACATTTATATGCGGCAACATATATGTGATAGCAATACCGGACTAAAAACTGACTTGTGGGCAACGCTGCATATGTAATCTCACCCCTGGTCTCCAGATGCTCTCCCTCCCATTCCCTTTGCTCTGTTCACAATCTCCTTCTCTCCTCCTCTCTTGTTACCTCCTCACATTCCCGTTTACAGGACTTCTCCAAACTGACTCCCATCTTGTGGAACTCTCTGACCCGTTCCACAAGACTCTCCCCTAGTTTTAAAATCTTCAAGCGCTCCCTAAAGACTGCACTATTCAGGAACGCATACAACTTACATCAACCTTTCCTAACTCTATTGCTATCCCCTTGAACCCCTTAGCATGTAAGCGTATGAGACCAGCTGTTTGTAGGTCACCTTCATCAGAGCCGACTACAACAGTGCAACTCTCGGCAGGGCCCACTACACATTTGATCCCTATAAATGTTATCTTGTATACCGCCTATGTTTATAGTGCTGTAGAATCTGTTGGCGCTCTACTAATACCCAATAATAATAATAATATTTTGATGTATTACTGCTTCATTTTAATTATTGGTTGTCTTTTATTTTAAAATTTCACAATATACATTATAACATTAACTATATTCATCCTATACTTCTGAATTATATCAGCTTTATTTTTATTTAAACAAGTAACTACACTTGCCTATGCATCACTCTATCACTAAAAGCTTTAGAAATATTACAATAGTTGTTTTTCTATTATTCCGAACTTTGGTGAATCACGTTAGAAAAGTCCATTTATAAAATGACAGTAAAATTATTGTATTTCAGTTATGTCTTTCTTTCATTTTAGTGACACATACAAACTGCTTGCAAGGACACAACTGCAGATGAAAATATAGCAAATGGTGTAAGGATTACATTTTAGAGTATTCTCCCCTTAAACTAAGGCTATGCTTGCTGCATTTACTTGATTAGATAATTGATTGTTTTTTTGTGATAAGTGAATATGCTCATTGAAATATTAAAAAGTTATATTCTTAAAAATAATACTTTTCATTATTTTTGCATGCTTGTAAGGATACATTTCTAAAAAAGACATTTAAATATTAAAAAGGCATTCATTTATACTGCTAAAATGTTTCTATAGAATTATGCTATTTTCTCTATTTTGGACTTAAAGGCACATGAAATTAAGTATTTTCATGATTCAGTTTCAGAGAAAAACTTGCCCAAAAGTACTGGAGAATTTTTAGCATTTTTTGCTATCACTGTTTAATCAAAAATAAAGCCTTGTTGTTTTTTTACTTACCTATGAAAACTATATATATTTTTTAAAGTAAACAGCCAATTTGTCTGGCACCATTTTGGTATATTTGATGCCACTATTTGCCCGCCATATACGATTTTATATATACAGTATATATATATATATATATATATATACACACAACTACTGCAGTCATAAGACAAATAGTTGTGAAAACTTCTCTGGGATCCCCTTTGTTAAAAATTATCAGACATGCATGGCTTTTGCCATTGGTTTTTGGCAAATAGAAGGTTGCTAACTGCAGCTGCACACCACACTTCTGAAATTACGGGCAGTGAAAGGGTTAGTCAAATAGCTTGTAAGGTTAATATTTGCTCTAGTGTAGAGATTACCCTCCCTCCTGACACATCCCACCAACTGATCGCTACCTGAAGACTCCCAAATAGCTCTCTTCCCTCCTCCCCCGAACTTGTCACCACCATCTTAGGTACTGGCAGACTGTTAGCCAGTATGCAGTTTAAGGCTATTTTTAAAAAAAAAAAAATTGTAGTGTAGATCCCCTCCCAATGCCCTCTGCCTTATTCATTACTGCCAGACAGTCTTCTATTAACAATTTATTTTATTTATTTACAATTAGTGCTTTCTTATTATTTGAAGGCAGATTCAGCTGCAGTCTCCGCCAACACAATACGCTCCCACTGTCACCAATGGAGGATCGTTACAGAGAGTAACACAGGCAGTGTCACTCTCTGTAACAGTCAGTGATCTGGCCGATCAGTGTTCCATTACCATATAAAGGCAGATGCCTTCTGCCCCCCCAGCTGCAATCTCTGCCATCTAAGTTGACAGCGGGGACCACAGCATGTGCCTCTGTTTTGGATCTAAGTACTACAACAACACAGTATGCTGGGCAAAATACTGTGTGATGTTGTACCTACGTACAATTGGTGCAAGGAGTTAAATACATTTTCTAAGTTACTTTTTAAATTGTCTTTTTACATGAACACTTTCTGAAGCAAGAGTGACTGAACATGTGTAGGAGCTTACAGTATATATGTATGAGTCTCTGATTGGCTGATACCAGGTCACATAATACAGTGGGCAGGTAAATGAAACTTTTACATTTCTCAGAAAACATTTACATTTATATATATTCTTTTTTGAAGAAATAAAATGTAGAATTTGAAATCTTAATCTAAGTTTCATTTAAAACAATAAGGGACAGATTACAAGTGGAGCACTATTTAATGCTCCCGCTCAAGCGTTAACTCCTATAGACATAAGCTTTTTGCATGCGTTGGGTATGTTTAAATTAAAAAGTTTTTTGCCTGAGCACTAACCCAATGCGCGCAAAAAGCCTAAATTATAATATTGCATGCACGTTCACGTATTCCCCCATAGCAGTTAATGGAACAAAAAAGGTGGGAAAAAACACCCAACTCACGCACAAACCCGATCGCATATACTCAAGAGCGCTTATCCAAAATGAAAATATGAATATTTCACAACCCAATGTTCTTCACATAGAAGAATATGCTCTATTTATTCATAAATGCATAAATAAATATTTATACTTATATATACATGATTATATATAGGTATAGATAGATATATAATATAGATAGAAAGATAGATAAATAGATAGATAGATAGATAGATAGATAGATAGATACAGATATCAAAATAACAAGAGTATTGCATTGAGCAATGATACTTTCACTCTCACCAGCCACTTTATTAGGTACACCTTGCTAGTACTGGGTTGGACCCCCTTTTACCTTCAGAACTGCCTTAATTATTCATGGCATAGATTCAACAAGGTGTTGGAAACATTTTTCAGACATTTTGGTCCATATTGACATGATAGCATCACACAGTTGCTGCAGATTTGTCGGCTGCACATCCATGATGCAAATTTCCCGTTCCATCACATCCCAAAGGTGCTCTATTGGATTGAGATCTGGTGACTGTGGAGGCCATTGACGTACAGGGGCTCATTGTCATACAAGACATAGTCAATTGAGTGAGAGAGCCATTGTAATGCCCAATAAATAATATAGAGTAATTAAAAAAAAACACTCTTGAAATAGGGGAAGCCCCTGTTTCTAATTATGTTCTATGTTACTTTATGTAACTGTCAACAGTAGTTACCTTGTAGTTTTGATACAGGTTATGCAATATTTCTACAATTAAAAAATATTAGTATTAAACACATACACACAAAGATTGCAATAATTTAAACACTTCAATGCCAGTAAGACAAATACAGCATATATGTAATCCATAAATTGCCTAGAGCATGCAGGTCAAACAAGGATTTAAATCTGTGCTGTATAACACTTATGAACAATTATTTAATGGCCTGTTTGTCAGAAACATATGCCCCTGCAATTAAATCCCTTTATTACATGGAACACACCAATTATTTAATCTTGTATTGCCTGGAACACATAGGACAATTAAGGAATTAAGTTATTGCTCCATAACACACTTGCAGCAGTGACTTAACCTGTTGATTGCCTATAATAAATACACCTCTTTACATTCCCTTTGTAGATAAGAACATGTGCCTGTCTGAGGCATGCAGAAATGGTGCAATCTTGCCACTGCCTGCAAGACTGTTGCTATTACAACCCTGTAAGCACTAGAGACAGGATAGGTTAGCTGTCATTAAGGGTTTAAAAGGACTGTGTACTCTTATATTTTCTCCTATTTAATGTGTTCACAATTATCCATTTTATCTACTGGAGTATATTAAATTGTTTACAAATAGCTCCTTCGGCTTTATTTTCTAATTTGAAATAGCTGATGCTGCCTACTGTATCTCCAACCATACTGAAAATTTCTGAACTTAAGTAAATAAGAAGGTTTAGATAAACTAATGCTCCCAGCTAATGTGGGGAGGGGGGGAGGGCTGTGACAGAGAGGTACTATGATGTTAATTTTCCATTGTTCTTTCTAAGTACTTGTCTTTGAGTAAACAGTAATAAAGAGGACAGATAACATAAGGCTGTGGTTTTAGTTAGCAGAAATAGTTATATCATATACAAAAAATATATGTAAAAAAAACTATTTCACATACATTTTAAACTATGCAGCTAGTATAACAAGTTATTGTTAACACATTAAGGACAACCCAATTTTACAGTACACTGTCCCTTTAAGGGGAGAAAGAAAAGAGGAGGGAAGGGGAAGAGTAATAAACCTAGTTGTGTATTGTACTCTTGTCAAATTGCTGGAAGTGGGAGAGGTATGTCTGTGAACCCTGTACTTCTCTTGCCTCTTGGCAATCACAATGTTTGACTTTAGGGCATTTTACTTGTCATCAGAGTCCATTTTTTTGTGGATCCTGTACCTTGGTATTTGTCCAGCCTTACATTATAGTAAGAACGTTTGACCTATTATTATGAACTTGGTTTCTAATGCCTGCAGCACTTTGTTTTGTTCTTTGTCTCAAAACAAAAACAATTCAGGACTGAAGCTATAAAGAAAAGAAAATACAGCAGAGATGTGCTCTCACAGGGAAACCTATAATTACAATGATTAAAGTACAACAACCCAGCAGCTGGATTCTACTTCTGTATTCAGTATTTTGGAAAGGGAAAAACAACAAAAAGTTTGGTTGAAAATGGAACTATGGATGTGCCTCCTGCTTAAACGGGAATACGTCCTCATGCAGAAGCTGTGGCAGACTATTTGTTAGCATAAAAACTAATTTGTTTTTTTTTTGCTCTTGTAAACAACACTACATTCTCCCCCTAATCTGGCATGTTTTGGACAAAGGTTCTTTATCAGATACTAAACAGAAGCTCTTTCATTTAGTTTGAATCCATGCTTGACATTAATTAACACCTGCAAACACCACTTCTGTTGTCATCACAGTTCCCCCTACTGATACTCAAAGATGTGGGAAAACAACATGCTATGATAAGTACAAGGATGAAGAGTAAACATTTCATGAAGAAAATGCTCTAAAAGTGTATACAACAATATATGTATATATTATTGTTTAAAAGCATTACACATGCATGATTTGTTATTCTGCTAATAGGATACTTTGATAACAACTGTAATGTAATTATGCAAAATACTCACACATAATATAAGGTTTTTACATATTGTTCTAACGGTTTCTCATGGTTTTGTGTTGCAAAAACTACCACATACTTTGCATTGAGCACCCTTATCAGAAATATTTCAATTCATCACAAAAAAATAAATTATATGATTTTTTGGAATTATTTAAGTCATTGGGCTTATATCTTTGAAACCCAGTTTTAGTTTGTTTCACGCAGCATGCTTCTACTTTCTACTCAAATGTACAGATTTAAAAAAAAACAAATGTCATATCTTGGTGCAATAACACATTATTTAGTTTTAAAATAGGAAGCATGTACACACTTAAAATATTATCAGAATATGTGTTGAAAGGGTTAATTGTATTGCAAACATATATTTTAGTATAGTGAAAGAGTTTTCTGTTGAATCTTCCCAATGCAAAAATATAAGTGGTGTTTAAATGCAAAGCACATGATAATTGAGGTTTGATAAATAGACATGGAGGTGCAAAAAAGGCATTTAAAGAATAGTTAAAATCAACTCCAGAGCAGCAATGTACTATTGGGACCTGCTTGACAAGATACATGTGTCAAATCACCTATCATCAGGTAGACCCCAAAGTGCAATGGTGCTCCTGAGCATACTTAGGTATGTTTTTAAACAAAGGATACCAAAAGAACAAAGAACATTTTGTAAAAAAAATAAGTCAAATAAAAAGTATTTTAAAATGTCATGCTTTATTTAAATAATTACATTTTTATTTTGACTTTCATGTCTCTTAAAAGGACATTAAACACTTTGAGATGGCAATATAAAAAAACCCATCTGAAATATACTTTATTTATTTTATCCCATTTTCTGTAATTCCATTCTGAAATTGTAAGCTTTTCAGTTCCTGTTAGAAGTGGAAGTACAGAACACTGTTATATTCCACACAGCCATTGGCTGCACACTCTAGTGACCTATTTATAATGGTTCCTAATTGGCCACAACAGAGAAGGAAACCTAAGTTACAACATGGCAGCTCCCATATGTCAATATTTAAACAGCTAATGAAACTTTTAAGCATCTATCTACATGTTATTCTCAGACTAATCATCACTCCATCTAGCATGTATTTAGTGTTTAATGTCCCTTTAATGATTTTATATAGTTTGGAATGTTCTTGAATTTGAAAACTCCACAAAGAGCTCTTCCAATGGATAGTAATAAACTTTTTAGATTGCTGCTCAAGGACAGAGTCACACGCTTTTTTGTTCTTATTTATATTTATATATAAGTGAATAGTCATTATTCCATGCTTGTAATTATTTCTATTTAGAGAAATGTGTAAAAATATTTTTGTGTGAACTAGAACAATAGTAGTAATACGAAGAATATGAAGAAGGTGAATACCATAGAAAAGCCAAAAATTGCAAAGCTGACTTTACATGATGGATTGAAATAGGAACTCTAATTATATGTGGGGAACAAAATAAATAAAAAAATACCAATAGAAATGTAAAACTGTCATTGAGAGTTCTACAAAGACAACAGAGTATCAACCATGAAAACTATTGTTTTATTAATTAATAATTGATGACAATTAAAATGGTGTGAATTGATGGGTGTCATTTGTTCTGCAACATTGTGAGACCCAGCATTTTCTTTGAAATGGTTATAGACACAATCCACATCCATCTGATATAAGGATCATGTCTCCTGCCCTCTAAATACATATAACCCCTTTGCCTCACTGTTGCTTACTATATTGTGGCATTTCATTGATTTTAAATAAATGGTATTTTAGTTTTGAAGGTGATGTCATGGTTATACTGTTTTCCTAACAGTATAAATCAGGCATGTAAGACCATTAGAGCTAATTTAGCTCCATCATACGTGAGTAGCCTCTTGGCCACTGTTTTTTTTTTTTCACAATTGTTTAGGGAAGATTCACTGTGGATATGAATTGATCCATATTTTGTTCACTTTATATAATATATACATATATATATATATATATATATATATATATATATATATATATATATATATATATATATATATATATAGATAGATAGATAGATACAGTCGCATGCCAAAGTTTAGACACCCCTGACAAGTTTTTTTACATATATTTTTTGTATATTGATTTTCATTTATAAATAATTGGGTGTTTGGATCAGTAATTTCATTTTGATCTATCAAATAACTGAAGGACACAGTAATACTTCAGTAGTGAAATTGGGTTTATTGGATTAACAGAAAATGTGCAACATGCATCAAAACAAAATTAGACAGGTGCATACATTTGGGCACCCCAACAGAAATATTGCATCAATATTTAGTAGAGCCTCCTTTAGCAGAAATAACAGCCTCTAGACGCTTCATATAGCCTGTAATGAGTGTCTGGATTCTGGATGAAGGTATTTTGGACCATTTTTCCTTGCAAAACATCTCCAGTTCAGTTAGGTTTGATGGTATCCGAGCATGGACAGCTCACTTCAAATCACCCCACAGATTTTCAATCATATTCAGGTCTGGGGACTGGGATGGCCATTCCAGAACATTGTACTTGTTCCTCTGCATAAATGCCAGAGTAGATTTTGAGCAGTGTTTTGCGTTGTTGTCTTGTTGAAATATCCAGCTCCGGTGTAACTTCAACTTTGTGACTGATATCTCAACATTATTCTCAAGTAACTGCTGATATTGAGTGGAATCCATGCGACCCTCAACTTTAACAAGATTCCCAGTACCAGCACTGGCCACACAGCCCCACAGCATGATGGAACATCCACCAAATTTTAACGTGGCTAGCAAGTATTTGTCTTGGAACGCTGTGCTCTTTTGCAGCCATGCATAACTGCCCTTGTTATGATCAAATAACTCAATCTTTGCTTTATCAGTCCACAGCACCTTCTTCCAAAATGAAGCTGGCTTGTCCAAACGTGCGTTTGCATACCTCAAGTAACTCTGTTTGTGGCATGTGTGCAGAAAAGGCTTCTTCCGCATCACTCTCCCATAAGCTGAATTATTGAATGATGCACAGTGACACCATCTGCAGCAAGATGATGTTGTAGGTCTTTGGAGGTGGTCTGTGGGCTGTTTTTGACTGTTCTCACCATCCTTTACCTTTGCCTCTCCAATATTTTACTTCGGGCCTTAACAAGGACTGTGCCTGTGGTCTTCCATTTCCTCACTATGTTCCTCACAGTGGACACTGACAGCTTAAATCTCTGCGATAGCTTTTTTGTAGCCTTCCCCTAAACCATAATGCTAAACTATAATGTTGAACAATCTTTGTTTTCAGGTCATTTGAGAGTTGTTTTGAGGCCCCCATGTTGCCACTCTTCAGAGGAGAGTCAAAGAGAACAAATTGCAATTGGCCACCTTATATACCTTTTCTCATGATTGGATACACTTGTCTATGAAGTTCAAGGCTTAATGGACTCACCAAACCAATTGTGTGTTCCAATTAATCAGTGCTAGGTAGTTACAGGTATTCATATCAACAACATGACAAGGGTGTCCAAATTTATGCACCTGTCTAATTTCGTTTTGATGAATATTGCACATTTTCTGTTAATCCAATAAACCTCATTTCACTACTGAAATATTAATGTGTCCTTCAGTTATTTGATAGATCAAAAGGAAATTGCTGATCCAAACACCCAATTATTTATAAAAAAAAATACATATGTTGTATCTTATGATGTATTTGTACATTGAATTTTTTTCTGATTTTTGTCTTTTGATGTTTGACATTTTTAGAACATAATGGGGCATATTTATCAAGCTCCATATGGAGCTTGATGCCCTGTGTTTCTGGCGAGCCTGCAGGCTCGCCAGAAACAGCAGTTATGAAGCAGCAATCACAAAGACCGTTGCTCCATAACCTGTCCGCCTGCTCTGAGCAGGCGGACAGACATCACCGGAAATCAACCCGATCGAGTACGATCGGGTTGATTGACACCCCCCTGCTGGCGGCCTATTGGCCGCGAGTCTGCAGGGGGCGGCATTGCACCAGCAGCTCTTGTGAGCTCCTGGTGCAATGCTGAATACAGCGAGCGTATTGCTCGCCGTATTCAGCGAGGTCTGTCAGACCTGATCCGCACTGTCAGATCAGGTCTGACAGACCTTGATAACTTGGGGCCATTGTCTTGAGAAAGGCTCGATATATAGCCGAAACGTTGACATGTGATCTATTTTACTATGACTATGAAATAAAGATTGTCTAAGTTTTAAATTCTATAAGTGCCCTTCTTTGAAAATCAAAACTAAGGGATGTACTAGCGCTAAGTCTACTCACAAAATATAAAATAAAAAATATTAGGACAATATAATAATAACTAGCATGTGCTAAATCAATAAAAAAAATTAATAAAAACAAAAAGCAAAAAATGACATGTCCCAAATATTCGGAAGCCAGTCTTCAAGGATATACTGATAATGTACACAAGGAGAATCAGTACTTGTATCCTGAAATCTGGTGTGTATAGAAATCCAAAACCGCTCCGACGTTGCAGCTCCTGGATTAAGGGAGACATTTGGTAACAGGTCCCTTAGAGCAACTGTAACAAGAGAGAAACAAACAGAGTGCACATGCCACTCTGAGTGTAGATCATTTAATGTAACACACACAGCGCAAATAAAAAAAAACTTACAATGTATAAAATTTAAAAAGGCATCAAAAAGATAATACTTCCAACAGCTTCCTCCATCTTGGCATATAATGTTCTCCATCTCTGATACACCAGGAAGTGAGTCCAGTCCTCTTGCCTAAGGAAACAGCCAATATGTTGCTCCCTGACAAGCTGGCTACAATCCTAGGGAAAATCAAGGTTCATGGTAGACACACTACAACTACGGATGCTGTATTAGACAATCAAAAATTCAAATTTATTTTATCTAAGATCTAAAATATATGACCATTTGAAAAAAATCTTTGATAAAAATGAATCTGATAGTGATATCCTAAATCAAAATGAATTAACTAATGAATGTGAAAATAAGGGAGAGATTATAAAAAATTGAGGCATGATTTAGGAATTAAAACAAAAAATAGAATATGCATTTTTGACAACATATTTAGAAGAGAAACTAGTCCCTAGGGGACTGAGAATAAAAAAAACAGTGTGCTTTTAAAATAGAAGATGAAACATTCATTAAAAGATAGAGAGATATCTTAGAGAAAGCATCATTAAAATGTATGGAGCTTATTAAAGAATACAGAGGAGATATACTATTCAAGTTAGGGAATGAAATAAACGAATTAGATGCAAAATTAGAAACATTTAAAACAGACAAATAATATATATAGAGAGAACAAAAAATAAAGGAACAGGTGAAAAATACTAAAAAAGGACTGATAGACATAAAAAAGAAGACATTAGGAAGAGATAGGGAAGATTATGAACATTTTAAAGGAAAAGAAGGGGCTACCAGTTCCAGCACCCAAAATTGGAGGCTAAATACCAACAAATACCACAATATAGAAGAAAAACATATGAAGGAAACAAGAATTTTGATAATATAAATCAAGGAAATTGGAGAAATGAGAGAATAAATTATGATAATAATGTTTCATATTATAATAGATCTGAAAAGGAGGAACCAAATAGACAGAATTATCAAAGGAGATAGGAAGATAATAGACAAAAACAGAGTCAGTATTACAATAGATCCGATAGGGAGGATTATAACAGACAGAACCTTCAGAGAAGAGGGGTTGATAATAGACAACAACACAATAATCAACCATATTATAACAATAGACAATATAATGGATTCAATAGAGATAGAAGAAATAAAATGAATATAGGCATAGAAATACAGAGAATGAACTAAGCAATAGATGTGCACCGCTAGTGAATTCCCCTAGTCAAAACAGAACAAATCCTAGACATATAGAACATCAAAGTGAGAACGATTTTTTAGAGATAGGACACTTGAGAAGGGAAGTAATACATGTGGAGAAAGAAACGACACACACAAGAAAGAGAAAGGATTCAGAAAGAGAGGAAAGAGAGGAGATGGGGTATGTAAAACCAAAAGACAAGAAATAGAAGTAATAAAGGAAAATAAAGGTATTTATAATCTGAGTTCAGTAACATTAAATCAAGATAACAAATAAGTATTAAGTAAAGCTCCTACTTTTGCACCTATAAACAGAATTAATAAGTTTAACACATATGTAGACATACAAAAATACATCAGAACTTTAACTTTAAAAAGTGTTTGTGCTAAGACACCACTGGAAAAGCAAGCAATATAAACTAAATCTGAAAACATTAATAATATTAAACATTCAGGAAGTCCACTTTCTACAGAGAAAGGTGGTGTACCGGAAACTTTTGAGTCACTAATATTAGAAGACCTAAAAAACCTAAAAGATGATAAAATAAATAAAAAATGTTTCAAATAATTTAAGAAGGAAAGAAAGAACCGTACTACAAGATCTGGAAAGCAACAGAAATATAGTAATTAAGGCAGCGGATAAATAGTGATCCTCAATAAAGATCAATATATGGAAATTTGCAGAGACCTAATAGAAGATAAAAATACCTATTAAGAAATCCTACTAGCTTCTATAAACCAGAACTCAAGATGATCCTCACAGAAGCAAAAAAACAAAAAGGTATTAACAGATTATGAATACAATTATTTATTACCCGAATTTCCCAAAATTCAGTTATTTTACGTACTACCAAAAATACACAAATCGGTAACAAATCCACCAGGTTGCCCAATTGTCTCTGGGATTGATTCTTTAACATCTAACTTGTCCCAGTATGTCGATATATATCTGCAAAAATATGTAGGCATCCTCGATAGCTATTTAAAAGACTCTACACCTGTGTGACTTCTTTATACACCTGTATTAAACACATAGATTGATTATATGCAGTTTAACAATATTTAACATCAGATGAAGAAATTGAAAGAACCCAGAAAGATTTCATCTTTTTTGATTGTAACACTGTTTTTCCCCAATAGCGAGGTTTTTGGGTTTTTTGAGGTGTTTAGTTAAGTGTCTACTCAGCATTTTCCTTTTGAGCGATCCCCCCTATTTAAATGCTGTATTGAGACACAAGACCTCAAGAGTTTCGTCCAGACTCGGCCTGATTTTCTTGTCAGAGAGTGACATATTGGCCGTATCCTTAGGCAAGAGGACTGGACTCACTTCCTGGTGTATCAGAGATGGAGAACATTATATGCCAAGATGGAGGAAGTTGTCGAAAGTATTATCTTTTTGATGCCTTTTAAAATTTTATACATTGTAAGTGTATTTTATATTTGCGCTGTGTGTTATATTAAATGATCTAAGCTCAGAGTGGCGTGTGTGCTCTGTTTGTTTCTCTCTTGTTACCCTTCTATGAAAAGAAGTATATATATGTACATAATGGACTTAAGGAATGCACCCAGGTTATAAGTACATCAGAAAGGTTGGAGTGCTTGCCAACTGGCTATAAATTATATATATATATATATATATATATATATATATATATACTGTATATATAAATATACACCAATAAGGAAGGCACTCACCGGATTTGAATAGGGGTAAACTCTTTAATTCCTTAAAAATGTTTAAGGGATTAAAGAGTTAACTCCTATTGAAATCCGGTGAGTGCCTTCCTTATTGGTGTTATTGAAATATATGCAGTGAACCCCGGTACATAACGGTGACCGTGAGTGCTAGGCCATACTGGACTTATAAATAAGTATATATATATATTTATACATGTAAATGTATCTCTCTCTCTCTCTCTCTATATATATATATATATATATATATATATATATATATATATATATATATATATACTGTATATATAATCCACTGAAATAAATGCAATCCCACGAACAGTAAATTTCAATTTTGCCAGGGTGCTATAGAAAGTTCAAATATCCAAGTTATAACACAAGCACTCACTGGACTTGATGCAGGTGAAATTAAAAGTGTTTTCTTCCATATAAACAAGTGGCGTTTCGGGGTGTTCACCCCTTCATCAGACCAACCCATAAAAGAGTTTGTTTCAATAACATTTTTTATTAGTATAGTGTGAGGAGGTAACTAGATGCTATGTCCACTTTTTTCTTTTAGATGACATAAACAGATGCTATCTCACTCTTTAATTGGCACAGGAATGAATGTATAATTTTTAAACTCCTTGGTTTTGGTAAAACCTCCACAACTTTCAAACTTAACTGGTTTTGTCTACCATAGACTTTCCAATAATACTGATGCCTTCTCTTTAGTTCCTGCTCATTTTGGGATAGATTTTGTGTGGAGCAGTAGTTTGCACTCCCGCTTACGCGTTAACTTGGCTAGATGGAGGCTTATTGTGCATGACGGGTTGTGCTCTTATTACAAGTTAAAAGTAAATAGTTTTTTGCTTGCTTGCAAACCCGATGCGAGCACAAAGCTGAACTTTGAATATTGCGATCGCATTAACGTATTCCCCCGAAGACTTCAATGGAGAGTGAAAAGTTAAAAAAAACACCCTTACTCTCTTGCAAACCTGATTGTGTTTTCTCAAGTGCCCTAAGTGTTATTATGAGTGTAACTGTATTTTTAAATACATTTTGATATGTTTTGTGCATCTTTTTTGACGTGCGTAACAGTTAACAAGCACTCAGAGGTTGGGATATCCCAACTCGTATTAAATTCAATTGCACTAAAGCAAATACTTTACTTTCAACTTGTTATAAGTGTGCTACTTCTGACACACGCAAAGAGCCGTGATAAACTCCATTTGCGCTCATGTGCAACTGTTAGTGCACCACTCATAATCTAACCCCTTATTTCAAAGTCGTTCCCACTTCAAATGATATATTAGACAAATAATCTATCTCTAAATTGTTAACCTCAGCAAATTATGAAAATATTTAAAATGTGTTATTCTAGTTAAATTTACCCCAATACATACAGAGAAAAAATAAAAATAAACTAATAACATACATACTTTTGTTACTCTGGGAATAAAAACTGATAAAATAATGCTAATAATAAAAATGTGGGGGTTTTGTAAGAACTTTATGAATACAGTTAAAATATGTTGTTCTGTTTAAATTTACCCCAATATGGGCTAGATTACAAGTGGAGTGCGATATTTGCCCTCCACTGAGTAATACTAGCGCTCGCCAATTTGCACTGTTATTACAAGTTGACTGCAATGCGAACACAAACTCCTGTTCGCATTGCTGGAAAGCATTGTGCTCATGAGAGCATTCCTCCATAGACTTCAATGGGAGCCTCGTTCTGATGCCGTGATACACAGCATGGAACCAAAATGCAGTCAAGGGGGTAAATTGCACATCAATGGCAGCTAATTATAAATATATATGCTTATATACATATACAGTATCTCACAAAAGGGAGTACACCCCTCACATTTTTGTAAATATTTTATTATATCTTTTCATGTGACAACACTGAAGAAATTACACTTTGCTACTGTGTAAAGTAGTGAGTGTACAGCCTGTATAACAGTGTAAATTTGCTGTCCCCTCAAAATAACTCAACACACAGCCATTATTGTCTAAACCATTGGCAACAAAAGTGAGTACCAAATTGGGCCCAAAGTGTCAATATTTTATGTAGCCACCACTATTTTCCAGCACTACCTTAACCCTCTTGGGCATGGAGTTCACCAGAGCTTCACAGGTTGCCATTGGAGTCCTCTTCCACTCCTCCTTGACAACATCACAGAGCTGTTGGATGTTAGAGACCTAGCGCTCCCCCACCTTCCGTTTGAGGATGCCCCATAGATGCTCAATAGGGTTTAGGTCTGGAGACATGCTTGGCCAGTCCATCACCTTTACCCTCAGATTCTTTAGCAAGGCAGTGTGTTTGGGGTCGTTATCATGTTGGAATACTGCCCTGTGGTCCAGTCTCTGAAGCAAGGGGATCATGTTCTGCTTCAGTATGTCACAGTATACAGTATATATTGGCATTCATGTTTCCCTCAATGAAATGTAGCTCCCCAGTGCTGGCAGCACTCATGCAGGCCCAGACCATGATACTCCCACCACCATGCTTGACTGTAAGCAAGACACACTCGTCTTTGTACTCCTCACCTGCTTGTCGCCACACATGCTTGACACCATCTGAACCAAATAAGTTTATCTTGGTCTCATTGGACCACAGGATATGATTCCAGTAATCCATGTCCTTAGTCTGCTTGTTTTCAGCAAAGAGGCTTGCTTCTGGGACGCCAGCCATGCAGACCAATTTGATGCAGTGTGCAGCATAGGGTCTGAGCACTGATAGACTGACCCCCCCCCCTTCAACCTCTGCAGCAATGCTGGCAGCACTCATACATCTATTGCCCAAAGACAACTTCTGGATAGGACGCTGAGCACATTCACTCAACTTCTTTGGTTCGAACATGGCGAGGCCTTTTCTGAGTGGAACCTGTTCTGTGAAACCGCTGTATGGTTTTGCCCACCGGGCTGCAGCCCAGTTTCAGGGTCCTGGCAATCTTCTTATAGCCTAGGCCATCTTTATGTAGAGCATCAATTCATTTTTTCAGATCCTCAGAGAGTTCTTTGCGATGAGGTGCCATGTTAAACTTCCAGTGACCAGTATAAGAGAGTGTGAGAGCGATAACACCAAATTTAACACACCTGCTCCCCATTCACACCTGAGACCTTGTAACACTAACGAGTCACATGACACCGGGGAGGGAAAATGGCTAATTGGGCATAATTTGGACATTTCCACTTAGGGGTGTACTCACTTTTGTTGCCGAAGGTTTAGACATTAATGGCTGTATGTTGAGTTATTTTGAGGGGACAGCAAATGTACACTGTTATACAGGCTATACACTCACTACTTTACATTGTAACAAAGTGTCATTTCTTCAATGTTGTCACATGAAAAGATATAATAAAATATTTACTAAAATGTGAGGGGTTTACTCACTTTTGTGAGATACTGTATATATTTATGTGTTAATATGTGCATATATATATATTTACTGGGTACACACAGTTCCCATAGACTGAAATGTAAAGGCATTTTTCAGTGCTGTTTTTTTCCACTTCTGCCAACTTTACCCCCAAAATACTGCTACAATTTTTATTTTTCAATAAAATACACTACAATGTATTTTGGGGGCATTTGATGAACATTTATAAAAAAAATGACATTTATCTGATTTCTGGTACATTTTATAAGCGCTAATTGCTACCGCAAGCTCATGGTAGCAATAACAAGCGACTTTTAATGGGTGGTTATCAAGTTTGCCCATTTGTGGATATGCAATAAATTAGCGCTCCACTTGTAAACTAGCCCTGTATACAGTATTTTCTGTTTTTAATAATTTATACATATTTTTGTTACTCTGGGGAATAAAACAGGGTTATTTCTGCGGATATAAATAATAATAATAAAAAAAAATAATATTAAAACTGTGGGGATTTTGTAAGAACTTTATATAATTTTTTGTTTGTTAGTATTTTATGTTTAGGTATTTTTGTTCTCATTTTGTTTTATTCAGTTTGCTTTTTCTTACTTTTCTTTTGTTTGTTTTTCCAGTTTACTAAAGAGAATGAGAAAGGATAAACTGCTACATTTATTACAATGTAATTGTGTAGAATATGCAGTATTGTATTTTTAGAATAATGTATGCATGCATGCTGCTGGTCATGTTGTTTATGTAAATTTAAATCCAACTCCCTTGTATGATAAATAAAAACATAATGTGCTTTTGGTGTTGTATTTTTAAAAAACATTTTGCAAGTTATTTACAATAAAAATGATTGGCCTGTTGAATATAACAGTAAGTGATTTGTGTGGATAATTCACAGAAAAATAAAATACTAATAACATTGTTTATTGCAAAATAAAACAATTTCAAATTTGTAGTGAATAAACAGTTACATTTTATTTTGATTATTATGGTTTCAGGAGGCTAAAGAAATATCTGTCACCTAGATTACAAGTTTTGCGCTATAGAGGGTGCGTAACGAACGCAACAAAAGTTGCGTTATTTCACCCTCCATAGCGCTGCCATTACAATTTTTTGAAAAGCTGTCTTGTGCGTGCGATATGGTGGCGATAAGCTCCATACCACACAAAATCCAAGCGCTGCTTTGACGTGCTCATGAACGCTTTCCCCATAGACATCAATGGGGGGAGCGTGTTAGAAAAAAAACTAACACCTGAAGGCGCGGAATGAAAAGCTCTGTGAAGCAACCCCATAGTTGTCTACGGGGGAGAAAAACATAAAATCAAACATAAACCCCAATTCTAAACACCCCTAATCTGCTGCCCCCAACATCGCTGACACCTACATAAAGTTATTAACCCCTGATCTGCCGCTCCTGACATTGCTGCCACCAAAATAAATGTATTAACCCTAATCTGCCAATCCCAATATCGCCACCACTGAAATAAAGTTATTAACCTCTATTCCCCTGCAACCCAACATCGCCCATACTTAAATAAAGATATTAACCCCTATTCTGCTGCTCTCCGAAATCGCTGCCACTAAATACATTTATTAACCCCTAAACCTCTGGCCTCCCACATCACTGCCACTAAATAAACCTATTAGCCCCTAAAACGACAGCCCCCTACATCACAAAAATCTAAATTAAACTATTAACCCCTAAACCTAACAACCCCCTAATTTTAAATTAAAATTACAGGATCCCTATCTTAAAATAAATAAAAACTTACCTGGGAATTTAAAAAACTCTAAGTTTAAACTATATATTAAACTAACTACTATTACTATTATACTAAAATTAAAATAACTATCAATTAAATAAATGAAATTACACATTAAAAATCCTAACATTACTAAAAAAAAAAATCTACAATTTCAAAAAATAAAAAATACTAAATTACAAAAAATAACAAACACTAAATTATGAAAAATAACAAACGAAATTAACCAAAATAAAAACAATTACACCTAATCTAATAGCCCTATAAAAATAAAAAAGCCCCCCCCCAAAAAAATAATAAAAACCCTAGCCTACAATAATCTACCAATAGCCCTTAAAAGGGCCTTTTGTAGGGCATTGCCCTAAAGAAATCAGCTCTTTTACCTGAAAAAAATACAAAGACCCCCCCAACAAAAAAAAAACACCACCCGGGGGCGTGTCTGGGCGGCGATCCTAGCAGGTTGCAATATCCAAGGCTGGCATCGAGATCCCGCTAATCCGCCGATTATCTGCGGAATTTGACAGCATCAACAGTTTTAAAGTACATATTTGGATGTATTATTCCAAGCTGAAGAGATTGATATCTATATTTGCTGTCTGCATGACCATCCAGCCTGGATCCGGACCGTTGGGGCTCCAGGCGGCGGCCTAATTGCACAGTCACTAACACCCCCCCCCCCCCTGGTAATCCGGGTAGTGCAGTCTAGGTATGGCTGCAGATCAGGAGGAAATTTACCTACTTATACAAGCTTACTCGCAAATATTGAGCTCCAGATGACTGCCAGATTTGAGAGACTTACATCCCATCTTGAGGCTACAGCAGCATTGAGCAAAGCCTCCAAGGCTAGGGAGAAAAAGGGTGACAACATTTCCCTTTTTCAGAAACCACTGCTACCCTTTCCTGCAGAAAAGACCCCCGTTGGTGTCCTTGGCGATGCTACTCTGCTGAACAACAGTAGCGGATCTCCTAGTCCAAGTTGTGCCCCTGACTGTGGGGATGTGGCCATCCCTGCAGTGAGGGAACAA
This sequence comes from Bombina bombina, assembly GCF_027579735.1. NCBI lineage: Eukaryota > Metazoa > Chordata > Amphibia > Anura > Bombinatoridae > Bombina > Bombina bombina. Next base: position 656,346,616 of record NC_069503.1, on the reverse strand, counting down.
CAGAGTTTGCCTATCCGGGATGAAGTTTCAGGTAGAGGGAGCATGCAAAAGGATATTTGGATCTGTGACCAGCGCATCAAGGTTTTACCATGTTTCAAATGTCCCCAGGAAAATAAGCTGTTAGCTGTGGGGGTTGATCTTTATTTGGTCACTCGCATGTGTCTATTACCCCTGCAGGATGAGAGGGAGCAAAGAGTGCTTAAAGTTACTGCTAACCTGCGTTACACAGTGCAGAGGATTAACTACCTGTCAGAAGTTTGTGCCCGATGCTGTTTCCTCCCTAAATGCTTTGATGGCTGGCCATGCTTCAGTGATCCCTGGGAAGCTGACACTCAGACTGGTGTTCGGTAAATTGTAACTGTGCTGTTCAACTCCTGAGGGATCTTACACAAATTCCTTTGCTCATATAAATGACGATCCTGGGATCTGACATGCAACATAACAAATGGGCAGTTTTTTTTCAGTTAGTTGATTGAAGAATTTCACTCTTTAACAATGTCTGGTTGGTAGTATAACTGCATTTAGTTATTTATGCATATTTAATATTCTCTGTATTGCACTTTTCTTTTTCTTTTTTCTTTTATCTATGTACTGTTTTTTTTTGTGGGGGATTATGGGCTGTGAAAATCCAAAGTGAGTTGCATGCAGTGGCTTTTACAGTATCATGAGACTACAGGATCTGTCTAGCTATATTTAATGTCAACTCTTAATACCCCTATGAGACCCTTGGCAAGAGATAACAAGAGTCCTCTTTATGGTTAGTTTATATTGCCTTATGGGAATTAGTTTTGCTAGACACTCGGTACATGAGGTTGCTATTAAGTGGATAGTATAATTATGTGTTTAGAGGCAGCCTGTGGTCCTTAGTGCTAATATAAGGGAATACACAAACCTTGGCAGTATTTACTACCTCTCCTGCTAATATTTAATGTACAGTAACTAGACTACTATGGAAACAAAGTGTGTTCAGTTTTAACCTTGGTATACTTATCTCTTAGGTGCCTACCTATATTTTCCTTCTGTTAGTTCATTATAAGCTTATTCCTATTAGTTCTCCAAATGTACTGACCCATAGTCTTTAAATTTTGTGCTTTTTCTAAAGAGGTGTTATGACAATTTTATCTGATTAGCTGCTGTAATTATATAAACCCCCTATGTTATGTAAATAGCTGTCTAAGGCCTAAGAGAGGCCTTTACAGGGTTAGGAGACCAGAATAAAGACCATTCTATTTAATCCCTCACATCACATTACATTATATGCTTTAAGTTTTTCTGAAGATGTGGTAGTCAGGATAATATATATAACCCTCCTATGTTATGTAAATAGCTGTGTAAGGCCCAAGAGAGGCCCCTACAGGGTTAGGAGGCCAGAATAAAGACCATTTTATTTAATCCCTCATTTGTGTATCTAGGCAATGTGAGGTTTATTTGTTTGCACCTTAAATATTTTCCTGGCTGTCCCCCAAATTATATGAAGATATGTATTGTTGTGTGTAAATTTAAAGAGGTTTGTGTTAGTGTAGGTTTGTGAACCTCCTGAGATTTGTAAGTAGTGGCCTAAGGCTTGGGTGAAGAATGTGCAACCCTTTGCATTAGGTATATGTGCAGCCTGAGGCCTATAGACGCCTATAATATAATATTTGGAGGCATATTATGTATATTAGTCTTAAAAGATGTTTACTTCCTAACTTGTTTGTGGATATCTGTATTGTATTGTGCATATTGGGTGCTTATTACTCTTTGTATTGTTCAATCCTCAATAAAAATATAATTAAAAAAAAAAAAAGAAAAAAACACCACCCAACCAACACCCCAAAATAAAAAACCTAACTCTAATAAAAACCTAAGCTACCCATTGCCCTGAAAAGGGCATTCAGCTCTTTTTCTTGCCCTGAAAAGGGCATTTAGCTATTTTGAGAAAAGCCAAAACTCTAAGCTAAAAAAAAAAAAACAACCTAAAAAACCCTAACACTAACCCCCGACGATCAATTTACAGTTTCTGAAGTCCAGACATCCAGGCGGTGAGAAGGCTTTACTAAACTGAGTGAGTGAGCGCTTACAGCTTAAAAGGCTAAGTAGTCTGTGGGGTGGGATGAGTAAAAAGCAGTTTAATACAAGCAATAAAACAATATAAATAATATAGTGATTCAGTTAAAACAATTTTAAAAAATACATGGATCCATGGGGAACATATAGAAACAAACATAAAATACAATGTGCGTTCAGAACGGCGTAAAATAGTGGATGAGCACAATATAAAACAAACAAGTCTCACAAAAAAACGGATAATACTAGTGTCGAATGAGACCTAGTAGGGTCACAAATCCATCAACTATCGTTGAATGGGCGCTGATCACATAAGTAAAATATAGACAAGTGATGCAACGTGTATATAATTATACGTGGAAAATTACACAAATGGTGTGGAGAAAATGTGAAAAATAAATGGATGTCCAAAATTAGTGTCCAAACAAAGTAAGTTCCAAATTAAATATATCCAGTGTGGGTAATAAGCGTGTGGTGCCAAAAAACAGTTCCTTAGAAGCAAAATTTGTGATGAAATGTAGAAAAAATGTTTAAAAACAAATCGTGAAGAATACAAATTGAGAAACCATGATTCAAAGATGAGAAATATAAAAACAAGATCCAAAAAAGATCCAAAAAAAATGTCTTCAAAACCTGTGGAAAAAAAAAAGGATAGTCTTGATAAAGGCCAGGAAGGCCGAAACGCGTTGACATACTGGTGAGCTCATTTCTAATCATCATTTGGATTGTAAAAACGTTATTGCACTATTATTTCTCCTTTTTTCCACAGGTTTTGAAGACATTTTTTTGGATCTTTTTTGGATCTTGTTTTTATATTTCTCATCTTTGAATCATGGTTTCTCAATTTGTATTCTTCACGATTTGTTTTTAAACATTTTTTCTACATTTCATCACAAATTTTGCTTCTAAGGAACTGTTTTTTGGCACCACACGCTTATTACCCACACTGGATATATTTAATTTGGAACTTACTTTGTTTGGACACTAATTTTGGACATCCATTTATTTTTCACATTTTCTCCACACCATTTGTGTAATTTTCCACGTATAATTATATACACGTTGCATCACTTGTCTATATTTTACTTATGTGATCAGCGCCCATTCAACGATAGTTGATGGATTTGTGACCCTACTAGGTCTCATTCGACACTAGTATTATCCGTTTTTTTGTGAGACTTGTTTGTTTTATATTGTGCTCATCCACTATTTTACGCCGTTCTGAACGCACATTGTATTTTATGTTTGTTTCTATATGTTCCCCATGGATCCATGTATTTTTTAAAATTGTTTTAACTGAATCACTATATTATTTATATTGTTTTATTGCTTGTATTAAACTGCTTTTTACTCATCCCACCCCACAGACTACTTAGCCTTTTAAGCTGTAAGCGCTCACTCACTCAGTTTAGTTAGTCTTTTTCCCAAGCCCACTAGGGGGCTCTTGCCAGTGAGCTTAAGGCATCGTATTACTAGCGCTCGGTCTACTACATCTGATTCTTTGGTGAGAAGGCTTTATCCAGGCAGCGGGGTCTTCATCCATCCATGCGGCGTCTTCTATCTTCATCCCGGCAGCGTCTTCTATCTTCATCCTGGCGGCGCGGAGCAGGTCCATCCTGAAGACATCCAGTGCGGAGCATCCTCTTCATACGGTCGCCGCAGTATACTGAATCTTCAATGCAAGGGAGCCTTTTCAAAATGGCATCCCTTGCATTCCTATTGGCTGATTTGGATGATCAGCTAATAGGATGATAACTGCTGAAATTCTATTGGCTGTTCAAATCAGCCAATAGAATTTCAGTAGCTCTCATCCTATTGGCTGATTTGAACAGCCAATAGGATTTCAGTAGCTCTCATCCTATTGGCCGATTTGAATTTCAAAAATCAAATCAGCTAAAAGGAATGCAAGGGACGCCATTTTGAAAAGGCTTAGGTTTTTTATTTTGGGGAGTTAGTTGGGTAGTGGGTTTTGTATTTTTGTATTTGTATTTTTTCAGGTAAAAGAGCTGATATCTTTAGGGCAATGCTCTACAAAAGGCCCTTTAGTGTTTTTTATTTTTTATAATTTAATATTTTTTATTTTTTGTAATTGTAAATTTAAATTTTTCTAAGTAGTGTTTTTTTAGGATTTTTTAGGGGTCAATAAATTTAATATAGTGTTTGCAATACAGGAGGGTCTCGGTTTAGGGGTTAATAGGGAGTTTATGGATGTTAGTGTCCTTTGTAACAGTTTAGTTATAGAGTTTTGTGTAACAGTTTTGTGGCGCAAAACACATAACTACTGCTCTCAGATTGCGGAACGGATCATGTCGGTATAGGCTGTAACGCAAGCTTTTTAGCCTCACCGCCAAACTTGTAATGGCAGCGCTATGAAAATCCCATGCAAAAACGTATTTTTTTTTAGTGAGGGACTGACGTTGCGTTACAGGCTAAAATGCTTGTGATATAGCTATACTGAGAAGACTTGTAATGGCTGTGTTCCGGTTTTTACGCTAAAATGGCTATTTTTTTCAGCGTTAAAACCCGAACGCAAAACTTGTAATCTAGGTGTGTGTGAGGGAGTAATGTGTCATGGCTAAATCTGACTAAAGCCCAATATTGTTGCTATGTACTAGACTGCATGAATATCAACTTCTCATCATGCCAAACTTTTACATTTTATTTTAGTCATCACATTAAAATATTTTATTAGGTTATGATAACCTTGCTCTGCTTGTACAATGCCTGCTTTTGATTTATAATAAGGCGTGATCTTCTATTCAATGTTTAGTTTTTCAGCTTTTTCATTGACCAGGAGGACCTAGTATTGTTAAGTTGTTTGAAATGAAGATGAAAAAAAGGTCTCTGTGATATTGGCCCTGGTTTATGAAGCTCTATAAGCAGTCTAAACTCGTTCAATCAAGCTTGCAAACAAAACATTGGAGCCTTTTCTGCATGCACAATGATAAATGGGGTCCATTATGTAATCTCTGACATCATAAATGACATAATCAGTTACTTGCTTAATTTAATTGTTAGTGTCATTATTTATAACCTTTGAATCCCACTTGCAGCATTTAATATTATTTTCATACTCTATAATATGGCTTTCCTCATATTAGCTATAGTAGTAGTCTGGGGCAAAGGTATTGATAGATCCAGAGGTGCTAGATAATTAAGTATATATTTATTTGAACAAAATAGTTAGAAAGAGAAGTGCAAAATGTAATCTAGAAATAAATTAAGTCTCCGTCGGAAGTCAAAACCTACCCAGGCCAGGACTTATATACAATACATATACAATCCCTCTCTCCCTCCTTCCTCAAAAGGTGTACCTTGATTGTAGAGTCTGTTTGACTGGAATCCCCAGAAAGGTTCCGTGTGGATAGGGAGCACTCTCATCAAGACTGTATATAATCCATTTAAACAACGGACTGAGAACTTACTCAGTAGCTACACAAGCTATTCGTCTGGTGTGGGCTCCTCCACACTCCTAGTAGATCCGGATGATGCACATCAGTGATGTCACGTATATAACGCGTGACAGGGGAGTGGATATAGTAATGCCTGCCAACTGCTGAGACCGGACCGGAGTAGATAAACAGTGGCTCCAAGTAACTGGTGTAATAGAAAAGAACAAGGATGTGGAGCCACTGAGTGAAGATAAAATGTCCTTTATTGTTTACAAAACATTAAAAAGTAGGAAGCATCCCACAATGAAAAAGAAGGTGAAGCACCAATGCTGACATGTTTCAGCCCTCAGGCCGTATTCGTAGCATGCGGTGAGATAGAAAAGTGTTACTTAAAACAGGTAATGTGTTACCTGATTGGGCAAAGTTAATTAAAACAAAGAACGCCCTCATGATTCACAATATCATTAACACTTCAATGCCTGGCTATGGAGCTAAACAAAATACCAGGTATAAAATGGCAATTGCATAATACAGAAAACACATCTAGACTTTCTCTAGGCATAGACACAGGGCTGGTATTATATTACAGTACAAATTCAGATATATATAAAAGAGGTGAAACAGAACAGAATAGATATTACAAAATTATATTATTATATTAGAGACACTCAGGAGATACTAAAGCAAATATCATAAATATCATAGCATTCATGGCATATAATAAAGATACTACTAAGGGCATAAGTGGTTAGCGAAAATAATGATGGCTAATAAATAAGTATTATCTCATGAGAGACCCCTTAGAGCACATGAACTAGAGTATGATTCTAAATCTAGCCCATATGTGTATGATGCATCACACTGTTCAAGTTTTTGATATCAAATATTTGGGCTGAGTTTATATGTATACATTGGGGTCCAGGAGGAGCAGGTTAGGGGCAATACACCCTACCTTCTATAGGTCCAATAGAAGTTATTAGAACATAGAGAGATGAGATACTGTATAGGGATGGAATACTATGTAGCCATAGACTTAAACCCCAGAGTATGACATATAGAGGATAATTAAGAATAAATAGCATCCTGGAATATACTGTCATCTCATATCATTCCCAGAAGTTGATTATGTCATATCTGGAGTTTAGGCCTTGAGAAGTTCTGGTTTTTAAATGGAAAATTCAGAACACCTCACGCTTGGCCAAGAGACTATCAATGTCTCCTCCGCTCTTAGGTAGTAGAACTTTCTCAATAGCCATCCACCCAAAAGTGTCCAGTTTGTTATTATGGAGGGTAGTGAAATGCTGCACCAGCGGAGTTGTTGATTTACCTCTTTCAACAGTAGAGATGTGTTCTCTCATACGTGTGTTAATATCTCTAGAGGTGAGACCTACATATTGAATGTTACACTTGATGCACTTAATAAGATATATTATGTGTATGGGTGCAGTTCAAACATTCCTTTATATCATATGTCCTACCAGCTGTGGCCGATGTGAATGAGTTCGAAATCTGAACATATTTACATGGCTTACATTTCTGATGTCCGTATCTGAACATGCTTGTATGAGATAGCCATGAGCTTTCTGGTCTATTTACTTGTTTACGTTGAGTGGGAGAAAGGATGGTGCCAAGTGTACGACGTTGTTTGTATGTACTTCTTATACCATGCTGAACTGCCATTGCCATTTTGTACCTGGTATTTTGTTTAGTTCCATAGCCAGGCATTGAAGTGTTAATGATATTGTGAATCATGAGGGCGTTCTTTGTTTTAATTAACTTTGCCCAATCAGGTAACACGTTACCTGTTTTAAGTAACACCTTTCTATCAGAACCGCATGCTACGAATACGACCTGAGGGCTGAAACATGTCAGCATTGTTTTTTCGCCTTCTTTTTCATTGTGGGATGCTTCCTACTTTTTAATGTTTTGTAAACAATAAAGGACATTTTATCTTCACTCAGTGGCTCCACATCTTTGTTCTTATATATTTATTTAACACATATTTACTGCAGTAAGTTAATCCAATGCATTTAAGCTATATTTGTATTTTGTGTGTATACTTTCTATAGGCACATGTTTGAATTGTTGACCCTGGGAAGTATGGTTTGTTAATTTTAAAATGCAACATCAGTCTTTTTTGGTTGGGTTAAGGTGTATTTTTGAAAAAAAAATATGTCAACATGAGATTAGAGGCAAAAGTGATTAATATATTGTCGTAAGCAATATTGGAATCTATAGTGGCAGTGGTGCATTGTTTTTGTTCAGTGTTGGAACTCAATAACTCCTTTCTTCAGTTAGTTAGTTTCTTTATTAGAACCATCATAAGTTAGGTGATCAGTGATATATCATTTCTGGTCTCCTTGGCTTTGTTGATATGCAGTGTACAGAATTCAGATTTTGAAAACCCTTCCTTATGTATTTTTTAGTTAGCACATAAATGTATACATTTAAAGACATTTGTCAATTTTAATAACATTGTTTTCCATTACATTCTCTACTGACATTTTCATTATATATAATAATATAAATTAATTAAGCATGACATCAGTGATACCATGAGCTATGCCATCCCAAAAAATATAATTGATAAATCATGCCCATTTTATAAAACCAAATACAATTCACATTCTGGAGCTGACCACTCACTAGAACACTTCTAACAACAATGCACTAAAGTGTGCTGCATATACTATGCAAACCCGATCACATATTCTCAAGTGCGCTAACCTGACATGAAAATATTTCACATTACAATGTTCTTCACATTATAGAATATGTTTATATATATATATAAATATATATATATATATATATATATAGATAATGGTATTTGGTACAATATATATTTATACCTATATATAGATGATTATATATAGGTATATATATATATATATATATATATATATATATATATATATATATATATATATATATATATATATAGGAATAACTATTTAGAAATACTTAGAACATATTCTGCTATGTGCAGAACATAGGAATTTGAAATATTTACATTAAATACATAGTTAAAACCTTTATTAATAATGAATATTTATACCTATATATAGATGATTATATATAGGTATAGAAATATATATATATATATATATATATATATATATATATATATATATATATAGGAATAACTATTTATAAATACTTAGACCAATACATAAATAGGTATGTGCACACATATATACATATCTACATACATACATATACATCTCTACACATGAATATGTATTTATCTCAAGGTTAAAGCCCTTTGAAGTCTTTTTTTTCTAACCCCTGAGACCTAATATCTTTAAACCCTTAACTTTTTATGCAATATTTTTTTTAAATATTTTTTATTAGATGGTGTTATTATAAGTGTAAGTGTACTTTGTAATGTATTTTTTATGTGTTTTGTGACACTTTTGTTTTGTAAAACAGTTATCCAGAGCTCGTAGGATGCGGTAATCATTCTAGCGTAAATTGTGATTGTGTTCAAGCGATCGTGTTTTTTTTCAACTTTTAATAAAAAAAATGAGCACAAACACCCGTGATAAACCCCTTATCATTCACGCGTAACTGTTGGCGCGCCACTTAATTTGGCCCAGTGTGTCTAATGATACAGATAGTGACCTAAATTTTTGTAATTTAGGTAATTGTATTTAATAAATGTAATGTATGTAATTGTAGTGTAAGGTTAGATGTTAGTGTAACTCAGGTTAGGTTTTATTTTACATGTAAATTTCTATTTATTTTAGCTAGGTAGTTATTAATTAGTTAATAACTATTTACTAACTAGTCTAGCTAGTTAAAATAAATACAAACTTGCCTTTAAAATAAAAATAAACCCTAAGCTAGCTACAATGTAAATATTAGTTATATAGTTGTATAGTTTTAAATAGGAATTATTTAGGTAATGATAGTAGGTTTTATTTAGATTTATTTTAATTATATTTAAGCTAGGGGGTGTTAGGGTTAGGGTTAGATTTAAGTTTAGGGGTTAATAAATGTAGGTAGGTGGCGGCGATGTTAGGGGTGGTAGATTAGGGGTTTATAATATTTAACTAGTGTTTGTGATGCGGGAGTGCGGCGGTTTAGGGGTTAATATGTTTATTATCGTGGCGGCGATGTCCGGAGCGGCAGATTAGGGGTTAATAAGTATAATGTAGGTGTCGGGGGCGGCAGATTAGGAGTTAATAAGTGTAAGAATAGGGGTGTTTAGACTCTGGGTTTATGTTAGGGTGTTAGGTGTAAACATACATTTTGTTTCCCCATAGGAATCAATGGGACTGCGTTACTGAGCTTTACACTGTTTTATTGCAGGTGTTAGACTTTTTCTTAGCTGGCTCTCCCCATTGATGTCTATGGGGAAATCGTGCACGAGCACGTAAAACCAGCTCACCGCAGCTTTCAGCAGCGCTGGTATTGGAGTGCGGTATGGAGCTCAATTTTGCTCTACGCTCACGTTTTGCCTGTTAACGCCAGGTTTTTATAAACCTGTAATACCAGCGCTGTAGGGAAGTGAGCGGTGACAATAACGTGCAAGTTAGCACCGCACCCCTCATAACGCAAAACTCGTAATCTAGCCGTAAATTATTTATTTATTTTTAAATAATCATTAACAAGCTGTGGTATTACAAGACACACATTTTAAAATACCAGTTAGACATCAAATAAATGCCAGATTTTTACAGTGATGGCAAGCTTCCTATCCTAAAACATGGTGGCCGCATATCAATATTTTGGAAAACTTAAAGTGAATGTCAACTTTCATGAATCAGTGCCTGTTTTTTTAAAAAACTATTAAAAACAGGGGCACTTTTATTCATGAAAGTTTACATTGCACCGGATTTTACAAATAATTTCTTCCCCTGAAACGTCGGATCGCTGATCGCCTTCCTGCTTCTTCCTGATGTACTAACACAGCAATGAGGAAACTGGCTTCCTCCAATCACGGTGTGGCCTCACCAGATGAACGCTCCGGGGGGGGAAGCTGTGATTGGAGAGAGATGGTTTCGTCATTGCTGATGAAGTACAGAGGAGCTGAAGGCGTGGGATCGGCGATCCGGTGTATCAGGAGAAGAAGGTAAGTATTTGTAAAATCCGGTGTATTTGTAAAATCCGGTAAACTTTCATGAATTAAAGTGCCCCTGTTTTTAATAGTTTTTTTTTTTTTTTTTAAATGGGAACTGATTCATGAAAGTTGACATTTACTTTAAGGGCTGCATATAAATTTATAGCTGATAAGAACACAAAAAAATAATATGTCTTCTAAAATTGTCCAGTGCCAAAGGGACAGATTTAGGTAAGATTACAGGGTACTCTTTATCTGCTGTTCTCCCCTCCACATGGCTCTTTTTAGTTATGGTCACCTTGTTTTCCCACCCACCAGATGTCCCCTTCAGTACTTTTATTAGCTCTGCTTTTTCATGAGGCCAAACTATTACATGGAACACATTTTTAGTTCTGCTTTTTCAGTGTGAGTCTCAAAAACTGTGCATGGGGCTAAATGTGGCCCATTAGCTGTCCATTCCTTATATATATTTGGAGAAACTCCCACAGATGATTTATTGAGGAGTTCAATGTCACCAATTTTAGATGTGAGTGAGCTGTACTATTATTATTAAATATTTTCCTTTATATTACATTGTGGTTTAGTATTATTGATAAAGGGACATGAAACCCCAAATTTTGATTCAGATTGAGAATACATTTTTAAACAACTTTCCAATTTACTAATATTATCTAATTTACTTCATTCTCTTAGTATCATTTGTTGAAGGAGCAATAATGCTCTACTAGGAGCTAGCTGAAAGCCAATAAAAAGAGGCATATATGTGCAGCTACCAATTAGCAACTTCTGAGCCTACCTAGGTATCATTTTCAGCAAAGGATACAAAGAGAACTAACCAAATGAGACAAAAGAAATAAATTGAAAAGTTAAAGGGACTTGAAACCCATTTTTTTTTTCTTTCATGATTTAGAAAGAGAATGCCATTTTAAACAACTTTCTAATTTACTACTATTATCTAATTTGTTTTATTCTCTTGATATTCTTTGCTGAAAAGCATATCTAGATAGGCTCAGTAGCTGCTGATTGGTTGCTACACTTAGAAGCCTCATGTGATTGGCTCACCCATGTGCATTGCTTTTTCTTAAACTAAGGATATCTAAAAAATGAAGCAAAATAAACAATAGAAGTAAATTGGAAAGTTGTTTAAATTTGTATTCTCTTTCTGAATCATGAAAGAAACATTTTGGGTTTAGTGTCCCTTTAAATAAATTAAAACTGCATGCTCTATTTGAATCATGATAAAACATTTTTTTGGTCACTTTAAACCATGTGTACCGTTCAAAATACAACTGTACACTTTGCAACAAGTTCCAGTGGAGATTAATTTAAAATACTATGTCATCATAAATTGAATTCATTTTTTTTTTATCTGTACATAGAATATAATGGTAAAAAGTTAGCTTCAGATTTTCCCTGAAGGTTAAAGAAATACAATTTCAAATAATGTTTAAAGTTTTCTTAATGTTATGTATTAGTGAGGTATGTCATTTCTTTACTGAATCTACAGCTAATGTGTTTTCAATTTTATATGGAAAGAAAAGTTCAAAATTTACATAATTTCCTTTCTAAAGATTTGTGAAGCAAATGATTTTCATAGCAAAAAATAAATAAAAAATGGATACTTAAAAAAATTCAATCTGCCATGGTCTGTGTGCCAATAAGTATAACTTAATTATTGTTTCATAAACTTAACAATATGCTGCTTTTTCTCGCTCCAAAGCACCTAAAAGATTTGTTAATTTGCACACATTATCTTGTTCGGTCTGTAATATAAAGATTGTGCTGTACCATAAATGAGATTTAATATAAAATATTATTCCTTGGATAAACACAGTAAGATGCAGCTAGTTTGTACCAGGAATTTAGTTTTACCGGAATTACAAAAAAAAAAGAACTTTTAAATTCAGACTAAACACCAAATGGTTTTAAAATTACAGGTGGCCCTCGGTTTACAACGGTTCAATTTGCACCGTTTCAGATTAACAACCTTTTTTTCAGTCATGTGACTGCTATTGAAAAGCATTGAGAAGCAGTGCATTGATTAAAATGGCCAGTAGGTGGAGCTGTCCGCTTGTGTTGCAGCAAAGATATGCAAGCCAAGCAAGCTGAAATTAATCAGTTGAACCAGACCAGAGCTATCGAGCAGCTTGCAAAGGAACAAGATCTTCCTGTCTATAAATCAGTCCAGATTGGAATGCATAGAATGAACTGTTTGCAGAAAAATGCAAGTAAAGTCTGTGTTGCGTGATTATTTTATTAGGTGTATAATGCTGTTTAGCAAATGTTTTTGTTCATTTAACTTAGTTTAATTATATATTCTGTGTTGTGTGATTATTTTATTAGGTTTATAATGCTGTTTAGCATTTTAAGTCTTCATTTCAAAGCTTTAAAAATAATGTATTAGGTGTTACTTATGACAATTTTGAGAGGGGCCTGGAACCTAACTCCCTCACTTCCCTTTGACTTACATTATTAACTGGATTTCAATTTACAACGGTTTTGATTTACAACCATTCCTTCTGGAACCTAACCCCGGTTAAACTGAGGGCTACCTGTATAAAATGATCCCCTTTAGGATATATCATATTTGTAAACCTGAAATTAAAAACTTCACTTATATATTCAATAAATTTCCACACATTGGGCTAGATTATGAATGGAGTGCTATTTATCGCTGCTGCTCGCTTGTTAACTCTGCTAGATTGAGGCTTTTTGTGTGAGTCGGGTAGCGTGTGTATTACAATACCCGGGTTGCGGCAGGCTTAGACTTTGCATATGGGGCTGCTTATTCAACTGGATCTTCAACCGGATAGGTGAGAGACTTAATAGAATGTTTTATTTACTTGATTTTGTGACTTAGCAATTTGTTGCTGACAACTAGCGACTGGTGGGCAGAATATGTCTACATCATACCTTGGAGTGATTGCTATTGGACAATCATGTGGCTACTGTGATTGGACCACGGAAATTGTTGGTAGCGTGTTGGTTTACTTTGTTATTTTAGCTTTATTTTTGTTGCATCTGGAACATTGTTTGATCTGTGTCTGGGATTGTGGACCCTGACGATATGAAGAATATATTTTGTACTTTATCAAGTTTTCATGTAACACGTTAGTTTCACTTAACCATGTGGTGGCTATCTACCTATCAAATTTTGGTATTTGGGGGGGTGTTTGTAACAGGACCTTTAATGGGCTTCAGGTTTTTGGGAGTGTGTTTGGGGCCTATATAAGGCTGCTTTTTTTCACTGTAACACTGTCAGAGGAAGGGACTGTGCTTGGTCCCGAAATGTCACAGCACGCAATAAAGATAATTTTTTTGTGACTTTGTTGTCTGAAGACCAGTGAGTGCTTACTTCCAATTTTTGTTTATTATTCCACGAGAGCACCCTGGCAGCCGTCTTGAGTTAGTGGGAGTGCATACACACGTTGTTGTTTGTTTTTATATATATATATATATATATATATATATATATATATATATATATATATATATAAAACAGTCCCAGAGCTCCGCACTCACTGTAACAAGTAGAAAGCAGGTGCCCGGGGTGCATCTAAAGCAAACATGTAAACAAAAGAAGGAGACGCACTCGCTGGGTCTTAGCAAATTAGTGTGTTTAATACACCATAACAAGTGACGTTTTGGGGTAGTTAGCCCCGTCCTCAGACCATAATAAATATACAACAATAGCAAGCATATATAGCCTTACCCTCCACCAAGATTCAATACCGGAAATGTCCATAGTGTTCTCCCTGCACCACTGCGCAGGATCGGGGGTAGTCATGGAAACCGGAAAACACTATACTCACAAAATGACGTAGTGGACACCGGATCATACGGACACGCCCATCTGCACTGTCAGTGCCAAAGGTTGCCGTAGAAACTGGATAGCATTTACTATGCTAACTACAAGTCTGCAAAACAAAGAGATAATATAATAGTACATGATTATGCTTTACAATCTATATCAAACAATTCAGTGGACAGAAGAAACTGTAGTTCTATATGAGGCATACAAGTCAATATACAAAACAATATACAAAACAAATGCTATATACAAAACACAAGCAATTGGAGAGTAAAGATAACAGCCTATATAGTATTAATACAATAATTGAGAGATGACTATGAATAAATTATAAACTGAGAGTTGACTATGAATAAATCATAGACTGTTATCATAGGAAGCAGTGCCAATCTAAGTTTACATTTAACCCATTAGGTGTTAAAGTATTAAGTATGTAAATCCATCTGGATTCTTTTTGTAGAAGTAGTTTGGCCCTGTCTCCCCCTCTGCTGGGTCTAGGGACATGATCTATGATGACATACCGTAGATTTGACACCGCATGGCCAGCCAACGCAAAATGTCTGGCAACTGGTTGGTCAGATTGTTTTTTATCAATTGCTGATCTAATTGCAGTGCGATGGTTGGCCATGCGGGTCCGCAGGTCATCAATGGTTTTACCCACGTAATATAACCCACAGGGGCAATGAATCAGATAGACAATGTATTCAGTAGTACAGGTTACCCGGTGTCTAAGGAAAATTTTTTTGTTTGTATGAGGGTGTACAAAGAACTTAGTGGCACTGAGGCCATTACACGTCGTACATCCTAGACATCTAAAACAGCCTGGTTTTGGTGGATTCAACCATGTCTGTTTTTTGTAGCAGTCAACAGGATCCACCTTAACTAAAATGTCCCGAATGGATCTAGATCTTCTAAAACTGACTCTAGGTGGTCCCGTGTTGGTAAAGGGCAAAGACTTATGGGACTGCACAATATCCCAGTCCTTCCTTAAAACTGCTGGGAGACCCTGTTTGTCTACTGTGTATGTGGTCACGTATGTCATCCTGTCAGTACTAGATTTCCTAGTGGTCGCCTGCAGAGCTTCCTCCTGTGACAGATCCCAAAATTCTTCCAGGTGTCTATTTAGATGCTGCTCAGTGTATCCATGTTGCAGAAATCTTGTTTTCATTTCTAACAATTGCTTTTTTGTTTGCACCGAGTCACTGTTATTCCTCACGACTCTTTTAAATTGTGAGATCGGCAAAGCCTTCTTTAGAGCCGGAGGATGGCAACTGGTGGCCTGGAGCAGGGAATTTCTGTCGGTGGATTTGCGGAATAGCATGGTTGAAAGTTGATTCTGATTCTTATGTATACGCAAATACAAAAAGTCTACAGATGTTTCACTGTATTCCATCTTGAATTGGAGATTGGGCCGTGACTAATTCAGCTTTTTGAATCATTGTTGAAGATCATATACTGAGCCGTCCAAAATTAAAAACAGGTCGTCTATGTAGCGACAAAACACCTTGATATTGGGATGGACAAATAGGTCAGTCTGGTACTGTTCAAACTCTGCCATATATAAATTGGCAAATGATGGGGCCACACTTGACCCCATCGCCGTACCTAAAAGCTGTAGATAGAACAGGTTCTCGAAGCAGAAGTAATTCATTGTGAGGCAATAGTGTAACATTTCCATAACCCACTCTGTGTTTGGTCTTACAAAAGGATATCTTCTCAGGTGGTTACGGACAGCCTCCATCCCCTGGCTATGTGGTATAATAGTATAAAGACTAACCACGTCCAGGGTAACAAGAAGTTCCGTCCCCTTCAGATTGTTATGTTGTTTGAGTTCTTAGATAAGGGCCATGGAGTCCAACAAAAAAGAAGGCATGTTGCAGACCAACGGTTGCAAAAGGGAATCCAAATAAGTAGCAATGGGCTGAAGCAGAGACCCAATAGCCAAGACTATTGGTCTACCAGGTGGTTGAGTAAGATGTTTATGCACTTTGGGTAGCATATAAAATATAGGTACCTGCGGGAATTGTACTGTTAGATATCCCCAAAGCTGTTCATCAATTAAGTTATCCATCAGTGCACATTGTAAGGAAGTATCAATTTGTTTCTTAAAAGACCACACTGGATCTCCTGGTAGTTGTCTGTAGGTGTTATGATCATTTAACTGAGCAAGTGCTTCACTGCGGTAGTATGAATAATCCAAGACTACCACAGCACCGCCTTTGTCAGCTTCGCGGAATACCAACTCGGTATTATCCTTTAACTTTTTCAAAGCTTGCCTCTCTTCACGTGAGAGATTATTGCGATGTTTCCCAAAGTTTCCATGGAGATCTTTCACTGCTTCTTCAGCCATCAATCTGCTGTAGGTTTTGATACTAGCATTTGTGCTACTGGGATCGTATTTCCCTTTTGGTCAAAATCTTGGTATCTCAGTTTGATTACTTTCAAAGTGTTCCCGTAGTCGCAACATTCTTTCAAATTTTTGATTATCTAGAAAGGATGTGAAGGGGTCATCATATTCAGTAGGTATAAAAGATAGACCTTTGTTTAGTACCCCTAATTCTATGGGGGTCAGGCAGTATGAACTAAGGTTAATCACAATGTCTTCTGTCAGAATCTCTGAGGTCAGGGGGGTCTTCCTCTTGTGCCCCCCCCTCTTCCGGCTGTGTGGCCTGTGCCCCTGAAGTTTTTTGACCGGGTAACTACACCCTGGGAGCTTGTTCCAGGTTCCACATGTGGAGTAGGAGCCCTGTCTGATTCAGAGCTATTCCCAGAGGAATCAACTGTAGTGAGGTTTCTAGGTTTTCGATATCGTGGCTTGCGTGGGTGGGAGGTAGTTAAAATTCTCCTCTCTTCTGGGCTCAATAACCATCGGTAAACACGCTTCTCCTTATAATCCGCCATCACTACATCCCATTTCCTATTCTTAAATGTTGTCAATTCTAATTGATACTGAGCAACTTGTTGTTCAAGTTTAGTAAGCCAGTTGTGATAGCTGTCCGCTTCCAAAGTTGGCTTATGTAGCTCCTCAAATTTGTCAATCTCTAGTTATGCTGCCTGCATAAGTGTCCTTACTTCCTCAATTACCAGGAGCATGAGATCTAAGGAACACTTGTTTAAAATACTGCACCATTTGACACAAAAGGCAGCGTTATTCTGGCCGATCGTTGGCACACTTTTCATTCTGAAGCCTCTAGGGATATACATCTTTCTGTGGTACTCAGAAAGAATGCTGCCATGTAGTGCCAAATCAGTGCATCTCTTTTTCAATTTAAGCCATTTAGAGTACAGGTGGTCTGATTGTTCCTTAGTGTCCCTTGCTGGTAAAGCAGCAAATCTAATTCGATCAGCATCCTCCTGTGTAAAATTGAACACTGTGGCCCCCTGTATTTCTTGTTCCAAGTCACAATCAGTTTCATGCTCAAAGTTTGCAGCTATGTCATTCATAGTGTTATTTTAGCTTTATTTTTGTTGCATCTGGAACATTGTTTGATCTGTGTCTGGGATTGTGGACCCTGACGATATGAAGAATATATTTTGTACTTTATCAATTTTTCATGTAACACTTTAGTTTCACTTAACCATGTGGTGGCTATCTACCTATCAAATTTTGGTATTTGGGGGTGTGTTTGTAACAGGACCTTTAATGGGTTTCAGGTTTTTGGGAGTGTGTTTGAGGCCTATATAAGGCTGCTTTTTTCACTGTAACACTGTCAGAGGAAGGGACTGTGCTTGGTCCCGAAATGTCACAGCACGCAATAAAGATAATTTTTTGTGACTTTGTTGTCTGAAGACCAGTGAGTGCTTACTTCCAATTTTTGTTTATTATTCCACGAGAGCACCCTGGCAGCCGTCTTGAGTTAGTGGGAGTGCATACACACGTTGTTGTTTGTTTTTATATATATATATATATATATATATATATATAAAACAGTCCCAGAGCTCCGCACTCACTGTAACAAGTAGAAATATGTTCTAAGTATTAAAAAATACTTAGAACATATTCCCCTATGGGAAGAACATTGGAATGTGAAAATTGTACAGTACAAACACAGTTAAACAATGTATTAAATAAGATTATTGCATAAATATGATTTTATCAATATGTCTATATATGTATTTTATGTGTTTATATGTGTATATATGTATGTAAATACATATATACACATATGAATGCATACATTCATATACATATACACACACAGATATATATATATATATATATATATATATATACATGTGTATATATATATGTATCTATGTATCTCTATGTTAAATTCATGTGCATGCCTTATTTTTCTAACACTTGAGATTGTATATCTTTGACCCCTTATTGAATGTTTTTTAAATCATTTGTGTTAGATGGTGTTATGAGTGTAATTTTACTTTTAAAGGGATAGTAAAGTCAAAATTAAACTTTCATGATTCAGATAGGGCATGCAATTTTAAATAACTTTAATTTTATCATCAAATACAAGGTTATTACAGAGGTAAAAAGTATATTTCTATAACAGCGTTGGTTATGGAAAACTTGGGAATGGTAAATAAAGGTATTATCTATCTTTTTAAAAAATAATATTTTTGATGTTTACTATCCCTTTAAATATAATTTGTATGTGTTTTGAGCACATTTTTACTCAAGTGTATATTATGGAGTTGTTTTTTTAGGGTGGTAGGGTTTGAGTTAAATTTCTGTTTAATAGTAGTTATGACCTTTTTGTGAACATGTGAAAAACATCTTAAAAAAAAAAAAAAGGCGAAATGTAAGTTTGTATTTCTTTTTTTTTTTTAATGTATCACTGTTTTATTTTTTCATGAATATTCTGTACATAGTCTGCCCTCACATTGTAATTATTATGGATTTAAAATTGTCACCTGTGGTTGCCCAAATTTGCCACTTTAGAGCAATTGAAATGCTAAGCTATTCTACCAGTGTCTGAAC
Source organism: Bombina bombina (assembly GCF_027579735.1). Classification (NCBI taxonomy): domain Eukaryota; kingdom Metazoa; phylum Chordata; class Amphibia; order Anura; family Bombinatoridae; genus Bombina; species Bombina bombina. The sequence goes on along the minus strand of NC_069503.1, from coordinate 656,327,363 downwards.
ATTTTTCAGTGAGATGAACGGTTGGTTAATACTGTTAAAACCACAGCATTACAGGTTTACCATGGATACCTTAACCTTCATCCTTGTAATGATGATAAATACAGTTTCAATTATGCAGGGTTCTAATAGCAACTATAATTTATGAGCTGCCACTAATTACTCAATGCAACTCTCTAAAGCACTTTGAGTTTCTTGAAGGAGAAAAAATGTGCAAATAATATAATTATTATTGTATTATTAAAATACCTGTTGGCATAGATTGGTCAGTGTAACAGCTTTAGGGAATGTTCCACCTAAATGTTAATCACATAATGAAAAGGCCCATTACAAGGGATTTTATCCTCAGAGATCTACTTGGAGATGGAGGTGCTCTGGAACTAGCAGTGGTAAACATTTTTTGCTAGTAGTGATTCAGAGCAAAAATAAAAAGTCTTTGTATCAGAGGAATACTCTGCATTGTTTCATGTTTTGTGTTAGTTAAATTTTCATTGATTATTGTCCATTTTATATGAATGGAGATGACCAGCGTTTTTCTTAAAAAGCAATACAAACATAGCTGGTTTCTTAAACTTGGTATAACATAATGACATTTGTAGCTGTGTCTACTCCAGTAACAAGTACTTAGTGACTAATTTAAATAGGGTAAGTGGTGAATGAAGTTTGGATATTGGAAAACAAAATCCAGCAAACAGTGTCTGTTTTACTGCATTAAAAACATTGTCAGACTTGCATTGCAAGACTAAAAAATAATAATCCTATAATTGGAAATTGTTTACCCACATATCAATTAACCACCATTAATACTAACAATCTATCTTTATTAACATTAGCCTCTTATCACTATTAATTTCAGACATTAATTGTTGCTAATCCCTCTGCAAGTCAGATTAATTCCATATTATTATTTTTTTAAATAGCACTCTTTTTGTACCAAGCACTAGTTTTCTTTTCCACATTGTCTCACTTGATCAACAGCCATTCAGCCATTTTATTTTTATTTATTCAACTATGCCCATGGTAATATCATTCACCAGTATTTCGGAAAAACTAATCTACAGACTGGCAGAGGGCACAAATTACCCTTCACTTCCCATGAAGACCACTAACTAAATCAAATGTCACTCAACAACAATAGGATGGCATCAAGTGACCAAAAATAATGACAAATGTCAGCATGGGTGATGGTTGGAAACACACTCCTAGGGATAGGTCTGAAATTGTGCAAAGCTGGAAAAAATCCTTCATCAATGAGAAGCAAAGAAGAGCCAGGCTGAGGTTTCCAAAAGACCATAAGGATTAGACTGTAGCAGGCTGGACTGAGGTCATCTTCTCTGATGGGTCAATTTTCAGCTTTGCCCAACACCTGGTCTTCCAATTGTTATACAGAAACCTGGTGACGCCTACAAGCCACAATGTCTCACACCCACTGTGGAATTTGTTGGAGGATTGGTGATGATCTGGCGGTGCTCCAGCAAGGCTGGAAATGGCCAGATTGATATTTTCTGAAGGATGTATGAATCAAGCCACAAGGTTATCCTGGAAGAAAATGTGCTTCCTTCTGCTCCAACAATGTTCCCCAACTCTGAGAATTGTTTTGTTTCAGCAGGATAATGCCCCATGCAGTAGAGGCTCCTCAATAGGAGCACAGGTGCATGTGAACCCCTTGACAAAAAACTAATAAAACCTTTTTTAATTGAATAAATATAATTTTTCCAATAGCCCCCCTATTGGAAAAGTTATATTTATTCAGGCTAGCCAAAAAGGTTCCAGTCCAGTTATGCAAAAAAAAAATAAAAAAATTCTGTTTTACTTCTGTCTATCGCATTGCACGTGCGATAGATAGAAATATAGGCTACAAGACCATTGCCCTGATTTCTACGTGCCTGCAGCGCCACATCCAACCCAGGCTGAAACTTTCTTAATCGCACAGATTTTGCTGTGTGGTTGAGAGCCACGTGAGCAGCCTGGTCAGAGCGAGTTGGAGGCTGGTCGGCGTGAGTCGGAGCAAGTGACTTCTGTGTCTCCAAGAGACTCTTATCTCCTTTAGCTACTTTGTCCCCACTCGAACAGGCTGGACAGAAACTGCACTGTGTCAGGTACTATAATAAAACATCGTGATTAGAAACCATGCACTTTGTTTTGACAGATCATGGTAATGGAATAAAAACAAATGCCCCTGTTTAGGAGTTCATTTTTGCCTCTTGACACTCTCTTTGTATAGATTATGTCAAGATGATTAAGTAGTAATCTGTTGCTTAGACAATACAAACTTTCAGTTTAAAAAAACACCAACAAAAAACCCCACAAAGCAACAGCTTCTTAAACTTTAAGAAGCTGTTGTGTTGTGCTTTTTTGTCGTTGTTTTTTCACTTATTCATTGACAACATTAAAGGGACATGAAACCCAATTTATTTTTATTCAGACAGAGCATACAATTTTTAACAACTTTCCACTGGTATCTAATTTAATTAATTCTCTTGATATTCTTTAATGAAAAAGCATACATAGGAAGGCTTAAAGGGACATTAAACCCGATTTGTTTCTTTCATGATTTAGAAAGAGCATGCCATTTTAAACAACTTTCTAATTTACTTCTATTACCTAATTTGCTTCATTCTCTTGATAACTTTAGCTGAAAAGCATATCTAGATAGACTCAAAAGCTGCTGATTGGTGGCTGCACATAGATGCCACGTGTGATTGGCTCACCCATGTGCATTGCTCTTTCGTAAACAAAGGATATCTAAAGAATGAAGCAAATTAGATAATAGAAGTAAATTGGAATGTTGTTTAAAATTGTATTGTCTATCTGAATAATGAAAGAAAAATGTTGGGTTTAATGTCCCTTTAAGGGGTTAAGTGCAGCTGAAGCATGTATTGTGAACCCCCATTTGAATAACCCACTAGCCGCCACTGGCCCCATGCTACACAGCCAGTTCAATCAAGGTCTGAATGGAGGACCACTAGATCAAGACGCTGTTATGGCCAGCTCAATCTCTAGACCTGAACCTCATTGAAAACCTCTGGAATTTGATCAAGAGGAAGATGAACCTTCATAAGCCATCAACCAAAGCTGAGCTGCTTGAATTTTGGTGCCTTAAGTAGCATAAATTCACCCAACAGCAATGTGAAAAACTGGTGGAGGGCATGCCAAGATGCATGAAAGCTGTGATTAAAAATTAGGGTTATTCCACCAAATATTACTTAGTTAAAGCATCAGTATTGTGTTGGTAAAAAATGAATATGAAATTGTTTTCTTTGCATTATTCAAGGTCTGAAAACATTGTCATTATTTACAAATAAATGCTCTAAATGAAAATATTTTTATTTTGAATTTGGGAGAAATGTTGAAAATATTTTATAGAATAAAAAAACAAAAACATTTTACTCAAACACATACCTATAGTAAAACCAGATAAACGTATAATTTTGCAGTCATTTTTGAGTACACTATACCAGTGATTTTCAACCTTTTTTGCCGTGGCACACTTTTTTTACATTAAAATATCCTGCGGCACACCACCATCCTAAAATGTTACAAAATCACACATTGTAGCCTAATACAGTATATATATATATATATATATGTATATACACACACACACACACACATTGTACTAAGCTGTCATGCCTTCTACAAACTATACATGACATATTGACATTCATTCAAAAACAATCACAATATGAATGAATGTCAATATGTCATGGTTGTAAATGATGCCTGATGAGCCTGTCACATACCTCCGAATATTTCAAAATTTGAAAGAGGGACACCCCCGCACTGGGAAAAGCTCCCCCCCCCCCCCGCGCACCGGGAAAAGTGTTATCTGTGGAGCACAAGATTATATGTGGAGCACCTCCCTCTTCCTCTCCAGTGAGTTACCAGTCCTCCAGTCATATTCCTTGTGCTGAGAAGGAACGTGAGTGACGTGACCTGGCTGGAACTGTTCTGGAGGAGGAGCAAAACTGTGCCAGCATGCATGGAAGATTGAAGTGTTGCGTGGTGCTGAGTGTAGAGCCGGCACTAGACACGTGTTGTGGTGGGTGGGGGTTCCTTCCATGTGTGAGCACGGGTCGGGGAGGCGAGCTGTCGCTGTGCAGTTACCCTCAGTCATCATCTCTCTCAAAATAAAAAAAACGGCCCAGAATAAAAAACAAGCAAAATTTAAAAAATATTTCACACTGTTGTCAGTCTGCCGCGGCACACCTGAGGATCTCTCACGGCACACTAGTGTTCCACGGCACACTGGTTGAAAAACACTGCACTATACATATCACTATACATTATAAGTATTAATAGATAATCTATGGAAAGTAACACTGAGGGATGTAAGTCATTAACTAAAAATGTACACTCAAGAGATTTAGCAGTGAATGTGGTGATAGTCTCTAAGAAACAAGGGACAACTGTACAATTATAAAAATATAGGCTCATCAATATCTTTATTTTGCTGTCAACCAACCTGCTAATGTTTGTACAACAGAGGCTTGTTGGAGGCATATGTAAATACCAAGGTGGTATTTGAGGTGTTATTGTACTAATACAACAATGATTATTATTTTTAGCTATGTTGATGATCTTGAAAAGCGGAGCTAAAATATCTAAACACAAATTAAATACAAAAATGTAAGAATAAAAACATATTCATTAAAAAAAAACTGTACTAGTTACATACATGTTAGGTCTAATTGTATTAACCCCTTAACGACCAGCGCCTTACCCTGTATGATGCTGGTCGTTATGCCCTTAAGGAACAACAATGTACCCTGTAAAAATCAATGCCAAAGCATATATTTCTGCTATTTCTGAACAAAGGGGATCCCAGAGAAGCATTTACAACCATTTGTGCCATAATTGCACAAGTTGTTTGTAAATAATTATAGTGAGAAACCTAAAATTGTGAAAAACTTAAAGTTTTTTTTTATTTTATCGCATTTGGCGGTGAAATGGTGGCATGAAATATACCAAAATGGGTCTAGATCAAGACTTTGGGTTGTCTACTAAAAAAATATATAGTTTTGATAGGTAAATATAAAAAAAGGCTCTATTTCTGTTTAAATATAGTGATGGCAAAAATGCTAAAAATGTTCTGGTCTTTTAGGGAAGATTTTGTCTGAAATGCCTGGGCTTTAAAGGGGTTAACCTGCTTTTGAGCCCTTGCGGTGCAAGATTATTAATGGGTGTTTGCTTTCTGCAATATAAGAAGCTGCCTCTTACCCTCTACCTCAGCTCTTAGTCGGTATATGTAACAATCCCTTAAACATGTTTGTTTGTGGTTATTGACAGGCCATACTCTTGTGTGATTGGTTGCAGATTTTATATATATATATATATATATATATATATATATATATATCACACAAGAGCATGGCCTGTCGTATACATTTCTTTCCTTCTTTCTTAATCTAAACTAGGTATCAAAACATTAGAAAAATATGCCTCAGTATACTGTGAAATGTCATTGTTTAAGTTTTTTTTTAAATTGATATATTTAAAGAGGACAGCATTTGCCGACCTATATATTTTTTTTGTCCAGAATATAGTGGCCTGCTCCTGCTCTTAAGCAATCACATAAAATTCCAGTTATATAGTGAAACATGTCATATTTGTCTCATAGGGACACTGAAAAAAGTACTAATGCTTTTGAGCACTGAAAAGATTATGGTACACTGTAGATTTGCAACAAGGATATTATTTCTAAATTTAAGGACCCTAGTGAATTGTGAAAGTTGATATAGTATATAAATTTTATTAACAATATTTTAGATAGAATAACTGTCTTTTTTTCCCAAAACATGTTGAAGCATTGCTTGGTGAATGTGCTTTCTAAATATATATATTTTTTATATAATATATATATATATATATATATATATATATATATATATATATATATATATATATATATATATATATTATCTAGAAGCTTTTGATCACTAGGCCGTAGCTATAAATATCTGCTTAGAATAAATGTTTTTCTAACTTTTCTGCACCCATCCATGAAATTCATAGCGTATGGTATGTATGTATGAGATCAAATCTAATACTAAAATGTATTTTTTTTTCTGCGGGCCAGTTTTGAACATAGTTTCTTTACAGGACTATAAACATATGATGATTATTATTATTTTTTTTATTATTGAATAATTAATTAATTAATATTATGGTATTTTTTCAATTTCAGTGAAATTATTTTTATATAGTTCCTACACTATTTATCCCTAATTTAGCTTTTAGTAACATATGCAATCAATGTAATATTTTGGTGTCATTGTGTAAAACTTAGGTTCCAATATAGGTTTGGGAAGTTGCCTTAAGTGTTTTTAGGGGCAGCTGGGGCTAATGAACTACCATGATTTGAAGCTTACCTCTTCTTTGTAATGCCAGCAGTTTCCCGAAAGGGTTGGCAAAGTCAAAATAAAATGTAAATTAAACATGAGATTTTAAACACATTACTGATTTAGTAAAATGATCAATTGTGCTTTGTTCTCTTGTTATCCTTTGCTAAAGAGTAAACCTATTTAAACTCAGTAGCAAGCATGTGTTTTTAGCTATCAGGCAGCAGTGTTTGCAACAATGTTCATAGCAATGTTATACCTAGTTGCAATCACTGCTGCCATAGAATGCTAGAGATACGTTAACCCTTCTAAGATCCTTTAAGCCTACCTGGGTTTATGCTTCAAGACAACATACCAAAAGAGCAAAGCAAATTAGATGATAGAAATAAATTGGAAAGATATTTAAAATTGCATGTTCCATCTGAATCATGACCTTTAATTTTGACTTATTGTCCCTTTAAAGTGAAAGTTAATCCTAGCGTTGTACAAACACTAGGATTGACTATTGAAACAAATAAACGGGACTTTCATTCACAAAGTATAAGATACTTCATGTAGAAAGCTACTTTATTTGTAAATTGATCGCCATTTTTACCTGGTACAGCAGCCCAAAAAAAAATTTGGCTAAGAGGTGACTTTTTCATCTTGGCGCCCATGGGAGCCGGATTTACTGCACGGCTATTGGCTAAGAGGTGAAAACGTCACCTCTTAGCAAAATTTTTTTTAGCCTTGGGCTGCTGTAGCAGCTAAAAACGGCGGTCAATTGAATCAAATAAAGGAGCCTTCTCCATGAAGTAGCTAATACTTCATGAATGAAAGTCCCCTTTATTTGTTTCAATAGTCAATCCTAGCATCTGTATAACGCTATGATTGACTTTCACTTTAATTACATGAATTCACTCTTAATAGATATGGTTTTATGTTGGAAATTATTATTTTTTTTAAGATTATTAATTGTTATTGATATAAAGATCCATACAATAAGTATGTGTCTTTATTAATAGGGCTGGTTATACATGACTATCTTTAACTCTATGTTATAATTGTGTATTCAGATTACTGTATAAGTATCTATGAGTATGTAACTTAGAATACTTTGACCTTTAATTGTGAGGCAATGTAACAAATGTTGTTAATAAATGTAACATTATGTGATATCAGGGAATCTTATTTTAATTTGCTGTATAAGGTATATATAGCTTTTTAGAATTTGTATCAAATTATTTAAAGATGTCCAGAATGTATGTTTTAAATGTCAATATGTCAACCCTATTTTATCATCTACTTTGGGCATTGGGGGATCTGCTCTTATTGATTTAAAACTTTTATTAACATGATGATTTTAATGGCTAGAATCTAATACTCAATGGAATTCACATAGCCGGCTACTTTATTTTTTTATTTTTTTATTTTTTTTTATGTTTAGAAGAAGATGTTGTTCCCCTTAGATAACTGATTTGTATTTGAAGAACAACTGAAGGGGAAATAGTGCTTTGTTTGAGATTAGGTAACGACTTCCTGTTGTTATACAGATAAATTGCAGAACCATCAGGCAGGAGGGGAGAGGCACTCTTTTCATTTTATTTACTGTTTCTCTTTTTGAATGTACAAAGACCTTATTCAGCTCATTTGCAGTTTTACTTTAATGCTAAGTTGTAAGGTTTCCTCACGTTCATCGGGCCTTCAATAATAAGGGATGTCAATAATTTCAAACTCAAAGATGGACGTCTGTGTTGAGGGAACATTATTTCAGTATAGCAATGAATTAAATATGACTAAACAATTGATCTCAACATAGTATAATTTGTAACTTATATACAGTGAACAATTTTGTATTAATGTTCCTAACAATTCTTGATCATAATACTGTATTCATCCTGTATATATTATATATATATATATATATATATATATATATATATATATATATATATATATATATATATATATATATAAACACTTTTTTTTTACTTCATGCAATGATGCAATGGAGAATGTATTATTTTTTCATGATGTTAGAAGGCAGGATTATTTTTTCATCTGCTCATTTTAGCAGGGTTTTTTTATAGTTATGGCTTAAAGTTTTTGATATGGTCTGAAAATTCACATTAAGCTTTTAAAATGATTGAAAATTGCACTTGTACATTTAATTTTTTTTTTTTAAATAAAAGCTTTTTATATTGAAATTGCAACTAATAGAGGTTTATCAGTTGTTTACTTCCTGCTAAGGCTTATTGGCCTAGAGGTATCCTGATGATATTCATTGGTTGATGGAGATTTCCTGCTAATGTTATTTGTGCATTACTAGAAAGTAATTAAGTTAATGAGCATTAATAGAAAGTGCACAACTGATACGGTTATGTTAGTTTACATTTAAATTGTAACATCTTTTACCTCATAATAATTTTACTTTTAGCCAGGTAATAACAAGGTATAAAAAAATCCATGATTAAAGGGGCATGAACCCCAAAATTGCTTTTCCATGATTCACATAGAGGATAAAACTTCAAACAACTTTATAATTTACTTCTATTAACAATTGTGTTTCTTTATCTTGGTATCCTTTGCTGAACGAGCAGCAGTGCATACTGGGATTTAGCTGAACATATTGATAAGCCAATAAAAAGGGTAATTTATGAGCAGCCTCTAATGAGCAGTTAGATCCCAGTAATACATTGCTGCTCCTGAGCCTGCCTAGGTATTCTTTTCAACAAATGTTACCATGGGATCAAAGCAAAATAGATAATATAAGTAAATTAAAAGCTCTTTAAAATTGTAAGCTCTAGTTGAATCAATAAACTTTATTTTCAACTTCACTGTCCCTTTAAAGTCCATGCACTTAATATGAGGTAACAAAATAATCTCTATTTTGTCTATAATCTAAAAGCTTTTAAAGATGATATTTAAGGTCCTTTAACAATCATTTTGACATCTGTTAACACTTATGTCTCATTGTCCCCATGATAAGACAAAGTTCCAAACATTCAGACATCTGAAGCCAATAGACAATATATTTTATTATTCAAATTCACTACATGTTTTGTTTTGAACATTAAGATCTTCATAAAAAGCATGTTATAGCTCTATATTCTAAATACATTCTTTATCAAATGTATGATACTGCATTACTGATGTGTGCACTTAAAGGGACACTGTACCCAAAAATTTTCTTTCATGATTCAGATAGAGCATGCAATTTTAAGCAACTTTCTAATTTACTCCTATTATCAAATCTTTATTCTCTTGGTATCTTTATTTGAAATGCAAGAATGTAAGTTTAGATGCCGGCCCATTTTTGGTGAACAACCTAGGTTGTCCTTGCTGATTGGGGGATAAATTCATCCACCAATCAAAAACTGCTGTCCAGAGTGCTGAACCAAGAAAAAAGCTTAGATGCCTTCTTTTTCATATAAAGATAGCAAGAGAACAAAGAAAAATTGATAATAGGAGTAAATTAGAAAGTTGCTTAAAATTGCATGCTCTATCTGAATCACAAAATAATTTTTTTGGGTACAGTGTCCCTTTAAATATTTTATGAATGCGTTTTATCTGTTTGTGTTTAATAAATATTTTGATATATATTTTGCATATATCTTGTTTATCATGTTATCACCAATACAGCATAAAATTAGATACTTATTTTTTTGTGATATAAAAAAAGACACTTTGCTATGGTTTGTAATTTTGCACAAACAAAAACCAAAACAAAAAAACATTTGATCCCTTTGATTTTCAAATTTTAAATTAGGAAAATCAGTGGCTAGAAAACTATTAAGAATATAATACATGGATTGGAATTCTTGTTAAAGAGACATTAAACCCAATTTTTTCTTTTGTGATTCAGATAGAGCATACAATTTTAATCAACTTTCTAATTTACTCCCATTATCAATTTTTCTTCCTTCTCTTGCTATCTTTATTTGAAAAAGAAGGCATCTAAGGTTTTTTTTGGTTCAGGCTCTGGACAGCACTTTTAATTGGTGGATGAATGTACCCACCAATCAGCAAGAACAACCCAGGTTGTTCACCAAAAATGGGCTGACATCTAAACTCACATTCTTGCATTTTAAATGAAGATACCAAGAAAATTAAAAAAAAAAATTGATAATAGGAGTAAATTAGAAAGTTGCTTAAAATTGCAGGCTCTATCTGAATCATGAAAGAAAAAATTTGGGTTCAGTGTCCCTTTAAGTATTGCTACATTTTGCCATGTTGACGAATTTATAAACAGATCATTTTGGCTGCAAGTTTGGGATCTATGTCAATAACAGAACAAATATATGCAGTGTACTGTTGTACTATTTAGTTACTAAAAGAAAATTGTGGAATTGCATTTAGGTCTCTGTTCTTCAAAGCTTCTCTAATAGATATGATTGAATGATTGGCAGCTTCAGGTATACTGCATTATACAGCTTGTGGGTTTAGTGGCCCATTGGGAAATGTTCCTATATCCTAGTTAACCAGTGTTGGCCTGTTAAAATTTAAGTTAAAGTGACACTAAACTCAATTTTTTTTCTTTCATGATTCAGATAGAACATGCAATTTTTTTTTTTTTAATATTTTTATTATTGTACAGAAAGCAAATATAGAAGCCAAGCTACGAAGCCATCAAAGCACAATATTTAAAAAAAAACGAAATTGGGATGATTTTTACACAACATAAAGATTTGAAACTATATTAATTATACTTTATACTTTTTATACATTTATCTTTGGAAATATCTAGATCCAAAATATAGTTAGTACAAGTCAGAAATAATACAATTGTTGTTCATCCAGAGTAAACGAATAGAAACAAAAATACAAAAAATTATGAAGCCGTAACATGAGCCGATGTTAGAGGCTCCTAACGCTGGTTTTAGGCTACCGCCGGTATTTGGAGTCACTCAAAATAGGGTCTAACGCTCACTTTTCAGCCGCGACTTTTCCATACCGCAGATCCCCTTACGTCAATTGCGTATCCTATCTTTTCAATGGGATTTTTCTAACTCCGGTATTTAGAGTCGTTTCTGAAGTGAGCGTTAGACATCTAACGACAAAACTCCAGCCGCAGGAAAAAAGTCAGTAGTTAAGAGCTTTCTGGGCTAACGCCGGTTTCTAAAGCTCTTAACTACTGTACTCTAAAGTACATTAACACCCATAAACTACCTATGTACCCCTAAACCAAGGTCCCCCCACATCGCCGACACTCGAATAATTTTTTTTAACCCCTAATCTGCCGACCGCCACCTACGTTATCCTTATGTACCCCTAATCTGCTCCCCCTAACACCGCCGACCCCTGTATTATATTTATTAACCCCTAATCTGCCCCCCTCAACGTCGCCTCCACCTGCCTACACTTATTAACCCCTAATCTGCCGATCGCAAAGCGCCGCCACCTACGTTATCCTTATGTACCCCTAATCTGCTGCCCCTAACACTGCCGACCCCTATATTATATTTATTAACCCCTAATCTGCCCCCCACAACGTCACCTCCCCCTGCCTACACTTATTAACCCCTAATCTGCCGAGCGGACCGCACCGCTACTATAATAAAGTTATTAACCCCTAATCCACCTCAATAACCCTATAATAAATAGTATTAACCCCTAATCTGCCCTCCCCAACATCGCCGACACCTAACTTCAATTATTAACCCCTAATCTGCCGACTGGAGCTCACCGCTACTCTAATAAATGTATTAACCCCTAAAGCTAAGTCTAACCCTAACACTAACACCCCCCTAAGTTAAATATAATTTACATCTAACGAAATTAATTAACTCTTATTAAATAAATTATTCCTATTTAAAGATAAATACTTACCTGTAAAATAAATCCTAATATAGCTACAATATAAATTATAATTATATTATAGCTATTTTAGGATTTATATTTATTTTACAGGTAACTTTGTATTTATTTTAACCAGGTAAAATAGCTATTAAGTAGTTAAGAACTATTTAATAGCTAAAATAGTTAAAATAATTACAAAATTACCTGTAAAATAAATACTAACCTAAGTTACAATTAAACCTAACACTACACTATCAATAAATTAATTAAATAAACTACCTACAATTACCTACAATTAACCTAACACTACACTATCAATAAATTAATTAAATACAATTCCTACAAATAAATACAATTAAATAAACTAGCTAAAGTACAAAAAATAAAAAAGAACTAAGTTACAAAAAATTAAAAAATATTTACAAACATAAGAAAAATATTACAACAATTTTAAACTAATTACACCTACTCTAGGCCCCCTAATAAAACAACAAAGCCCCCCAAAATAAAAAATGCCCTACCCTATTCTAAATTAATAAAGTTAAAAGCGCTTTTACCTTACCAGCCCTGAACAGGGCCCTTTGCGGGGCATACCCCAAGAAGTTCAGCTCTTTTGCCTGTAAAAAAAAACATACAATACCCCCCCCCAACATTACAACCCACCACCCACATACCCCTAATATAACCCAAACCCCCCTTAAATAAACCTAACACTAAGCCCCTGAAGATCATCCTACCTTGTCTTCACCTCACCAGGTATCACCGATCCGTCCTGGCTCCAAAATCTTCATCCAACCCAAGCGGGGGTTGGCGATCCATCATCCGGTGGCTGAAGAGGTCCAGAAGAGGCTCCAAAGTCTTCATCCTATCCGGGAAGAAGAGGCGATCCGGACCGGCAACCATCTTGATCCAAGCGGGATCTTCTATCTTCATCCGATGACGACCGGCTCCATCCTGAAGACCTCCACCGCGGACCCATCTTCTTCCGGCGACGTCCAACTGAAGAATGACGGTTCCTTTAAGGGACATCATCCAAGATGGTGTCCCTCGAATTCCGATTGGCTGATAAGATTCTATCAGCCAATCGGAATTAAGGTAGGAATATTCTGATTGGCTGATGGAATCAGCCAATCAGAATCAAGTTCAATTCGATTGGCTGATCCAATCAGCCAATCAGATTGATTTTGCATTCTATTGGCTGATCGGAACAGTCAATAGAATGCGAGCTCAATCTGATTGGCTGATTGGATCAGCCAATCGGATTGAACTTGATTCTGATTGGCTGATTCCATCAGCCAATCAGAATATTCCTACCTTAATTCCGATTGGCTGATAGAATCCTATCAGCCAATCGGAATTCGAGGGACGCCATCTTGGATGACGTCCCTTAAAGGAACCGTCATTCTTCAGTTGGACGTCGCCGGAAGAAGATGGGTCCGCGGTGGAGGTCTTCAGGATGGAGCCGGTCGTCATCGGATGAAGATAGAATATGCCGCTTGGATCAAGATGGTTGCCGGTCCGGATCGCCTCTTCTTCCCGGATAGGATGAAGACTTTGGAGCCTCTTCTGGACCTCTTCAGCCACCGGATGATGAATCGCCAACCCCTGCTTGGGTTGGATGAAGATTTTGGAGCCAGGACGGATCGGTGATACCTGGTGAGGTGAAGACAAGGTAGGATGATCTTCAGGGGCTTAGTGTTAGGTTTATTTAAGGGGGGTTTGGGTTAGATTAGGGGTATGTGGGTGGTGGGTTGTAATGTTGGGGGGGGTATTGTATGCTTTTTTTTACAGGCAAAAGAGCTGAACTTCTTGGGGCATGCCCCGCAAAGGGCCCTGTTCAGGGCTGGTAAGGTAAAAGAGCTTTTAACTTTAGTAATTTAGAATAGGGTAGGGCATTTTTTATTTTGGGGGGCTTTGTTGTTTTATTAGGGGGCTTAGAGTAGGTGTAATTAGTTTAAAATTGTTGTAATATTTTTCTTATGTTTGTAGATATTTTTTTATTTTTTTGTAACTTAGTTCTTTTTTATTTTTTGTACTTTAGTTAGTTTATTTCATTGTAGTTATTTGTAGATATTGTATTTAATTAATGTATTGATAGTGTAGTGTTAGGTTTAATTGTAGGTAATTGTAGGTATTTTATTTAATTAATTTAATGATAGTATAGTGTTAGGCTTAATTGTAACTTAGGTTAGGATTTATTTTACAGGTAATTTTGTAATTATTTTAACTAGGTAACTATTAAATAGTTCTTAACTATTTAATAGCTATTGTACCTGGTTAAAATAATTACAAAGTTGCCTGTAAAATAAATATTAATCCTAAAATAGCTACAATGTAATTATAATTTATATTGTAGCTATATTAGGGTTTATTTTACAGGTAAGTATTTAGCTTTAAATAGGAATAATTTATTTAATAAGAGTTAATTAATTTTGTTAGATTAAAATTATATTTAATTTAGGGGGGTGTTCGTGTTAGGGTTAGACTTAGCTTTAGGGGTTAATCCATTTATTAGAATAGCGGTGAGCTCCGGTCGGCAGATTAGGGGTTAATAATTGAAGTTAGGTGTCGGCGATGTTAGGGAGGGCAGATTAGGGGTTAATACTATTTATTATAGGGTTAGTGAGGCGGATTAGGGGTTAATAACTTTATTATAATAGCGGTGCGATCCGCTCAGCAGATTAGGGGTTAATAAGTGTAGGCAGGTGGAGGCGACGTTGAGGGGGGCAGATTAGGGGTTAATAAATATAATATAGGGGTCGGCGGTGTTAGGGGCAGCAGATTAGGGGTTAAAAAAAAAATGCAGGTGTCAGCGATAGCGGGGGCGGCAGATTAGGGGTTAATAAGTGTAAGGTTAGGGGTGTTTAGACTCGGGGTACATGTTAGAGTGTTAGGTGCAGAAGTATGAAGTGTTTGCCCATAGCAAACAATGGGGCTGTGTTAAGAGCTGAACGCGGCTTTTTTGCAGGTGTTAGGTTTTTTTTCAGCTCAAACAGCCCCATTGTCTCCTATGGGGGAATCGTGCACGAGCACGTTTTTGAGGCTGGCCGCTTGCGTAAGCAACTCTGGTATTGAGAGTTGAAGCTGCGTTAAAAATGCTCTACGCTCCTTTTTTGGAGCCTAACGCAGCCTTTATGTGGACTCTCAATACCAGAGTTATTTTTATGGTGCGGCCAGAAAAAAGCCGGCGTTAGTTTTTCGGGTCGTTACCGACAAAACTCCAAATCTAGCCGTATGTGATTTATTTCTATGGAGGAAAATATTTTTAAAAAGATTGCCCAGTTGTTGAAAAATCTTTTGACATCCTGTTCATTCTCTATGTTTGTATCCCTTTGTTCTAATATACACTGTTTTTTTAAGCAGTTTTTTACTTCATAAAGAGATGGAATTGACTGGGTCTTCCATTTTTTACAAATTAAATACCTTGTGGCTAATATAGCGGAAATTACAACCTTTTCACTATTTTGTTTACCAAGTTCTTCCCTTAAGCCAAATACTATCTGAAAAAATGTTAGAGAAAAAGGGGTTATTTTTAGTACGTTCTTTAACCAGTATTCTACTTTAAGCCAAAGACTCCTGACTTTCGGACAATACCATATCATGTGTAGGAAATTGGCTGCAAGGTATGAACATTTGGGACATTTATAGAATCCTAAGTTGGCACATTTGTAGCCTTTCTCCGGGGTGAAATATGCCCTGTGAAGAAATTTAATATGAGCCTCTCTCCATGTAGCCGAGAGTGTATTTTGGGTAATCTTTTTAATTGAAAGTTGAAGGGTTTTTATTTCTATGTTGCTCAAAAGAATTTGGTATATTCCAATTTGCAGTAAATTGTGTTAAAACAGAAGCACCTTTGTTGATACCTAAAAAGTAGTAGCATGGTGTAATAGACATATGGCCATTTCTGGTTAGTGTCAACCAGTCTTCAAATTTACCTATGTTCCAGTTCCAACCTTTTTCTTTAACTAATTCCAGTGCATAATGCCTAAGTTGTAAATATGCAAAGAAATCTTTATTTGGCAAACCGAAGTCTGTGTTTATTCCTTGAAATGATTTAATACAATGTCTTTCTTTATCTATTATTTGGTAAACCTTAGTCAGGCCAGTATAGTGCCATCTTTTGAAGACATCAGAGAGAATGCCTGCCTGGAATTTAGGATTTCCTAATATCGGCAGATATGGAGAGGCTTTGCTATTTATTGAAAGGAGCTTTTCTATTTTTTGCCAAGCTTTGATCGGATTATAGATTGTTTTAAGCTTTTTAATTTCTATCGGGATTTCTTTTAAGTCGAGATGGAGCAGTGTGGATAGGCCGTATGGGTAACAAACGTTGGATTCTAATTCATTATTTAAAATGTAGTTATTACAGGAGATCCAATCTGTGACTATGTGCGCAAGAAAAGAAAAGATTATATAGCAATATATCAGGCAGAGCCAATCCCCCAGATTCTCTTGGTACTGAAAGTTTCCTCAGGGATATTTTTGCTCTCTTCCCCTGCCATAGGAATTCTGTAAGTAAGCTGTTAATTGATTGAATATCTTTCCCTAGTAGTAATATAGGTGTATTCTGGAGAATGTAGAGTAATTTCTGGAGGAGGGCCATTTTAAATAGGGCTATTCGGCCTGATAATGATATTGGCAAATTATGCCAGTTCTTAAGTTTTTCTTTAATTACTTTTAAAACTGGGGGGATATTGAGTTTGTAAAGATCCTCAATTTTGACCGGGATGTGAATCCCTAGATATTTAAAAGAGTCTGTAACCTGTCGAAGTGGTATATTTGTTACCGAGTTTTTAGTATTCCTGAGCCAAAATATCTCAGATTTCGTGTAGTTTACTTTATATCCCGAGAAGGAACCAAAGTTATCCATTATACAGAAGAGTTTCGGCATATTTAATTTAGTATTTGTCATATAGAGAAGTAGGTCATCAGCATAGAGTCCGATTTTAATTTCATGGTTATGAATTTTGATACCATCAAGAGCTTGTCTTATTTTAATTGCCAGAGGTTCAATGGCAATGTTGAAGAGAAGCGGGGAGAGAGGGCAGCCCTGACGTGTCCCTCTACCTATACGGATAGAGGGAGAGAAATTATTATTTACTATCAATTTTGTAGCAGACAAGGCATAAAGATTTCCTATAAGGTCAGTAAATTTACCTTTGATACCAAAGTGTTTTAATGAAGAGTATATGTGCTCATGGATAATTGAATCAAATGCCTTCTCTGCATCAATGGAAATGATAGCAAGATCCTGTATGCCCTCTCCCCCGCTGCTCATATCAGACATTGCCTTATAATATTCTGTCACCACTAGCACCTCCCTGATTTTTGAGGCAGATTTTCTATTACTTAGAAACCCTGATTGGTCTGAGTGGATTATTTTTGCAAGAGCCCCTTGTAATCTAGCCGCCAATACTGCTGTTAAGATTTTATAATCAACATTGAGGAGGGCTATGGGTCTGTATGATTCCTTGCTAGCGGGGTCTTTGCCTCCTTTAAGTATTAATGTTGTATATGACTGAGAAAAGGATGGGGGAGTGGGTTTGCCGTCGATAAAGAAGCTGTTAAAAAGAGTACAAATATGCGGAGTGACTTCACTGAGCATAATTTTATAGAATTCGCTAGGCAGGCCATCAGGGCCAGGTGCTTTGTTTAAAGATAGTTTAGATATTACTTTCTCAATCTCTTCCGCCGTGACGGGGGCATTAAGGTTATTAATGACTTCTGGAGCCAGTGTGGGATATTCAATTTTGCTCCAGAACTCATCCGATTTATTTACCTCATTGGCTTTAGGCGCATACAGTTCTTTAAAATATTCATAAAATATTGTCAAAATATCATCAGGTTTAGTGGCATGTTCCCCTTTATGCTGCAGTTTATCTATATTTAGTTTTTTTTTTTTCATTTTTGATTAGTTTAGCCAATATTCTACCTGACTTATTGCCGTATCTGTACATTCTGGCCTGGATTCTTAATTCTTTTTGTGTTTCTTGAGATAATACAAAAGCATCTCTCTCATTTTTTGCACGCAGATATTTTGCCCAATTGAAAGGAGTTCTATCCGATAGATATTGGTTATAAGAGTTAAGCAAGAATTTATAAGATTCCTTTTCCCTTAGCCTAATTCTTTTTAGCACAGCGGCACCATATGCAATAATTTCCCCCCTCATTACAGCTTTCGCTGTCTCCCAGAATATTTCAGGATTTTTAAGATGTTCTCTATTAAAATATACATACTCTTTATATTTATTTAATAGGCAATTTTTAAACTTTAAATCAGATGTTAAATAATAGGGAAAGAAGAAGCGTGATGAAGTGGGATGCGCAGGTGCTACTTGTAATTCAATAGAGATAGGTGCATGGTCTGATATTAGTATCGGCATTATTGCCACTTTAACACTTGTTGTTGGAATACGCTCATCAATCAGAAAGATGTCTATTCTGGACATGGTTTTATGGGCTTTTGAAAGACAGGTGAAGCTCTGAGCAGTTGGGTTTTGATTTCTCCATATGTTGTATATAGCTAGATGGTGCATAATTTTTTTATACAATTTAGTTTCTAAGTTATCTCTTTTTTGTTTCCGATGTTTAGTGTCTTGTCTTAGCTTGTCTAATGGGCATTGCGGTGCCATATTAAAGTCACCGGCGATAATTAAGGAGCCTTCTGTGTAGGATAAGAGCTTCGACTGGAAATTATTCCAATATTCTGAGTCAAAAACATTTGGGCCATATGTATTACACAATGTGTACATTTTCTTGGCAATCTTTATTTTTAAGAGAACATATCTCCCCCCCGGATTGGCCACACAATGGACAACATCTGGCTTAATTTTTTTACCTATTAATATTGCTACCCCCCTCTTTCTCTTGACACCAGCAGCAAAATATACTTCTTTAACCCAGGAGGTTTTTAATTTTAAGGTTTCCTCTGCGGACAAGTGTGTTTCCTGGATGAAGCCAATATCGGTTTGGGATTTACGTAATTGTGTAAGAATTGCCTTGCGTTTAATAGGTGTAGAGATACCTCCTACATTCCATGATACTATTTTACATTTTTCTATTTTTTTCCATTTAGGAGATAAATATATCAAGATAGAGAGAAGGGGATTGACAGAAAGAGAGAACAACAAAACAAAAAAAAAAAAAAAAAAAAAAAAAACACACCCGAGAGGGAGGATTTTTCTTTTAAAATTATCGCACACGTGAGGGGAAGAAGTCCCACGACTCTTGTCTATCAAAGGACAAGGGTCTACCCTAATGAAAGTCTGCATTTCTAATCATTCTTTTGTTAACTTTTAGGATTTGTTACACTCCTATGTTCTATTGTTGGTTTAGGGAGTCAAGTGTTTTGTAAAAGTTTTCAGCCGAGGTGGCTTCTTCAAACCAGTGTGATTCTTTGTGCACTATGAACTTGAGTTTGTGGGGATAAATTATCATTGCTCGGTAGCCTTTTTGAATAAATTTGGAACAAACAGGGGCAAGCTCCCTTCTTTTTGCTGCTGTATCAGCGGAGAAATCTTGAAACAATAAAATTGTGGCCCCTTTAAATGTAATCGGCTGTTGCTTGCGATAGTACTGAAGTAATACGATTTTGTCCTGGTAATTTAATAATTTTGCTATAATCGGCCTAGGTCTATTTCTACCTTTATTATCTGTGTAAGGGGAGCCTAACCTGTGTGCTCTCTCAACCATTATGGGTTGATGTGTAGTTGGTATTTTAAGAATTTTAGGTAATGACTCTGAGATAAAGGAGACAAGGTTCTCATTTTGTTGTTCTTCTGGAAGACCGATAATTCTTATGTTGTTCCTTCTGGAATGATTCTCTAAGTCTTCTAATTTATTTTGGATTTTTTGTATATTAGTTTCTGTTGTTTCAAGTTTCGAGCTATGTAAATTTGTAAGGTCTTCCAGATCAGACACCCTTTGTTCCACTTCTTGTAGTCTAGCAGAGAACTGCCGGACTTCTTGTGTTAACAAAAGGATATCTTGTTTTAGTTCGGTTTTAAGAACATGCAATTTTAAGCAACTTTCTAATTGCTTACATTTTATCAAATTTTCTTTGTTTTCCTGCTATCTTTATTTGAAAAGCAAAAATCTAAGCTTAGGAGTCGGTCTATTTTTGGTTCAGGACCCTGGGTAGTGCTTACTGATTGGTGGGTACATTTAGTTCCTAAGCTTAGAGTTCTGCTTTTCAATTAAAGATAGCAAGAGAACTAAGAACAATTGATAATAGGAGTAAATTAGAAAGTTGCTTAAAATTGCATGATCTATCTGAATCATGAAAGAAAAAATTTGTGTTTAGTGTCCCTTTAATGTCCCTAAATAAAAATACCTAATATTCAGAATGGATGATAAATTATGATTATTACAGAATTTGGAGATAAATAGAGTATATATAGAATAATTTGGTACAACAGCTTAAATCTATACCATAACTAAAGAGAAAATAGCATCATAAATGTTAGACATACTAAAGGAATGTAATAAAAAGAAACATGGAAACATACATGTTGACAGCAGTTATGAACCGTTGTCCCAACAAGTCTGACCAATATTTACTAAAAGTATAAATTAGCTAGTCTGTAGGCATACCAGGCATTCTTGAAGTCCCTCACAGTGTTTGTCATTAGCACCTCTTGTGAACGTTTATTCCATGAATCCATCACCCTTTCTTTAAATAAGTGCTTCCACAAATTACTCCTAAACCTACTACCCTTCAGCTTGAGATCATTGTTCTTGATTTTTTTCCTTTTATGAAGAATACTCACAGACTCAGCTTTACTAAGCCCCTTAATATACTTTAAAGCTACTGTCATATCAACCCTTTTCCCTTCTTTTCTCTAAGCTATACATATTAAGGTAATTGCACCTCTCCTGGTAAGTTTTATTTTTTTAAGCCATGTACCATTTTAGTAGCTCTTTCCTTTGCACAGATTCTACTCTCCTTTGCACAGATTCTTTGTTATCTTAGTAACCAATATACTGTATTTTTCAAAAAGATGTAATTCTTAAAGTGGACAAATGTGCCTTGTTTATGTACAGAAATGCTGCTTTTAGCATGGCTGGACGTTGAGGGAGGGAGATATTTTTTTCTGCCTGCACACTTTCTTGTCACCTGCAGTGGAGTCCTGTGAAACTAGGATGTATTTACAGAGCAAGAAGTGTGAGCAACTTTAAGTATTTCTGTGTGTTCAATGTGATGGTGGTTTTTCAATACAATCATTTTGATTTATTATTTACCCACATCTTCCTTTGGCCAAAATCTTGGTGTCAGGACCTGGGTGGTTGTACAAAAGAGTTTAAGTATCTAGAATCACTCCAATCCTTCAGAAATGTTTATTGTGAAGTATTTCCTGAGATATTTAAACTGGGCTATTATTGAAGTGACTACTTCAGTGAAGTTCAGAGGCCTGCATTTATCCCCATGGCTACAGACAGGGTGTACCTGAAATGCATAGTTTCTTTAAGCTTTCTCTGGCAGCTGCATACTCAATGGCCAGGATAAAACCTTTTTCTAGGCTATGGACCCCATTGTCCTACCTTGGTGAAGGTCCTTATACTCAAATCCTGCATCTGTGTTTTCGCTTAACCAGTGTACAAGCTGTCCAGGCACTGCAAATCAGCCCTAAACGTATCAGCATAAATAAACCGAATTGCAGTAGCACCACTTTTATAAAAGTACTCCATTATTCAGCCCAAATAAGCAGATAAATAAATAAATAAGTAAAATATCAATGTAGTGACATGTCTGTGCAACATGAGTCCATTATCTAATTATCATGCTTATTTGACGTTTTCATTCATTTTGAGTCTCATACAATGTGTTCAGATTTCTTTACAGACCCATTACTGAATAAAGTTAACTGCTTTTTATGTATAGCAAAACCCTAGTTAAAAAGAAAAAGCTCACTAACTTGTTTGCTTGACATAATTTCCAAATGCATCACATTATTTCCTAAATTGTTAATCCATTTAATTATTATGATAAGAAGAGATCATACGCCATTAAATTTGCATTGCATTTATCTAGAACTAAATACTATCTGTTGTATATATTGATCAACATACATTATTTAAAGGGATACTAAACCCACTTTTTTTCTTTTTTGATCCAGATAGAGCAAGCAATTTTAAGCAATTTTCTAATTTACTCATATTAACCATTTTTTCTTCATTCTCTTGCTATCTTTATTTAAAAAACAGGACTTTAAAGCTTAGGAGCCAGGCCATTTTAGGTTCAGCACCCTGGATAGTGTTTGCTTATTGGTGGCTACATTTAGCAAACTAATAAGCAAACATAACCCAGGTTCTGAACCAAAAATGGGCCGGCTCTTAAACTTTACATTCCTGCTTTTTAAATAACGATAGTAAGACAACGAAGATAAATTGAAAATAGGAGTTCATTAGAAAGTTGCTTAAAATTGGATGCTCTATCTGAATTATTAAAGAAAAAAAAATCATAATTTATGTAAGAACTTACCTGATAAATTAATTTATTTCATGGTGTCAAGAATCCATGAGCTAGTGATGTATGGGATATACATTCCTACCAGGAGGGGGCAAAGTTTCCCAATCCTCAAATGTCTATAAATACACCTCCCACCTCCCTCATACCTCAGTTTAACGTATTGCCAAGTTAGTGAGGTGTAAAAGGAGTAAAAGCATAAAAAAGAGGAACAGGATAAACAAAGTGCTTTATATAAAAAAAAAATCATAACCCCACACAAAATTGGGTTGGTCTCATGGACTCTTGCCACCATGAAATAAATGCATTTATCAGGTAAGTTCTTACATAAATTATGTTTTCTTTCATATAGGTGGCAAGAGTCCATGAGCTAGTGATGTATGGTATATAATACCAAAGATGTGGAAGTCCACGAGTCACTAGAGAGGGAGGGATAAAATAAAAAACAGCTATTTCCACTGAGAAATTAAATCCAAAAAATAAGTTTTCTTAAAAAAAATTAAAAAACTCAAATCATAGGCACTAGAATAAAAATGAGACAGCTGCCTGAAGAACCTCTCTACCAATGGATGCTTCCGAAGAAGCAAACACATCAAAATGGTTAAATTTAGTAAATGTATGCAAAGAAGAGCAAGTTGCTGCTTTGCAAATTTGATAAACTGAAGCTTCATTTTTGAAAGCCCAAGATGTGGCGACTGATCTAGTAGAATGAGCTGTAATTCGCTGAGGCGGACACTGCCCCACTTCCAATTAAGGTTTGTGAATCAAAAGCTTTAACCAAGATGCCAAGGAAATAGCAGAGTCTTTCTGGCCTTTTCTGGAACCAGAAAAAATAACAAAATAGACTAAAAGTATTTCTGAAATCTTTAGCAGCATCAACATAATATTTCAAAGCTCTTACCACATCCAAAGAATGTAAAGACCATTTAAAAGTAGTCTTAGGATTAGGACACAAGGAAGGAACAATAATTTCCTTATTGATGTTGTTAGAATTCACAACTTTAGGTAAAAATGTATATGAAGCTCCGCAAAACAGCTTTATCTGGATAAAAATCAGATAAGGAGACTCACAAGAGAGAGCAGACAATTCAGAAACTCTTCTAGCAGAAGAGATAGACAAAATAAATAACAATTTCCAAAAAAGTAGTTAAATATCCAAAGAAAGCATAGGCTCAAAAGGAGGAGCCTGCACAATCTTTAAAACCAAATTGAGACTCCAAGGAGGAGAAATTGATTTAATAACAGGTTTGATATGGTTTAAAGTCTGAACAAAACAGTTAATATCAGGAAGCTTAGAAATCTTTCTATGAAATAGAGCAGAGATTTGTCCTTTCAAAGTATTTGCAGTCAAACCTTTATCCAAACATCCTGAAGAAACTGTAGAATCCTAGGAATTCTAAAAGAATGCCAAGGATAATCATAAGTGGAACACCATGAAATATAGGTTTTCCAAACCCTATGATAAATTTTCCTTGAAACAGACTTACAAGCCTGTATCATAGTGTTAATTACTGAGTCAGAGAAACCTCTATGACTAAAAACTAAGCATTCAATTCCCATGCCTTCAAATTTAGAGATTTGAGATCCTGATGGAAAACTGGGCCTTGAGACAGAAGATCTGGTCTTATAGGAAGTGACCAAGGCTGGCAACTGGACATTTGAACAAAGTCTGCATACCAAAACCTGTGAGGCCATGCTGATGCTATCAGAAATACCTAAGATTGTTCCATTATGATCTTGAGATCACCTGTGGAAGAAGAACCAGAGGTGGAAAAATGTAAGCAGGTTGGTAAAACCAGGGAACTGCTAGAGCATCCATCATTTCCGCCTGAGGATCCCTGGACCTGGAAAGGTATCTGAGAAGTTTCTTGTACAGATGAGAGGCTATCAGATCTATTTCTGGAAGACCCCACATCTGTACAAGTTGAAAAAAACACATCTGGATGGAGAGACTACTTCCCCGGTTGTAGAGAATGACGGCTGAGATAATCCGCTTCCCAATTGTCTAAGCCTGGGATATGAATTGGATTCCACCCAAGAAAGTATCAGAGAAATTGCCTTCATTGCTAAAGGACTATGAGTTCCCCCTTGATGATTGGCATATGCCACTGTTGTGATATTGTCTGTTTGAAAATGAATGTAAAGTTCTCTCTTCAATAGAGGCCAAGCCTGAAGAGCTCTAAAAATAGCACAGAGTTCTAAAATATTGATTGGTAACCTCGCCTCTTGAGGCTTCCAAACCCCTTGTGCTGTCAGAGACCCCAGACAGCTACCAACCTGTAAGACTTGCATCTGTTGTGATCACAGTCCACAAAGGACCAACAAAGGAGGCCCCTTGAACAATAAGGTCAGAGATAGTTGAGTGTTGGGATTTAAGTATATCAACTGGGATATCTGAGTATAATCCCTGCACCACTGGTGCAACATGCAAAGCTGTAGAGGTCTCATATGAAAACGAGCAAAGGGGATTGGGTCCGATGCTGCAATCATGAGATCTAAAATTTCCATGCACATAGCCACTGAAGGGAATGATAGAGGCTGAAGGTATAGACAAGCTTTTTTCAATTTCATTTGTCTCTTGTCTGTAAGAGAAAGAGTCATGGACACTGAATCTATCTGGAAACCTACGGCTAGATTTAGAGTTTTGTCGGTAACGACCCGCGTAGCTAACGCCGGCTTTTTTCTGGCCGCACCATAAAAATGACTCTGGTATTGAGAGTCCACATAAAGGCTAAGTTAGGCTCCAAAAAAGGAGCGTAGAGCATATTTAACGCAGCTTCAACTCTCGATACCAGAGTTGCTTACGGACGCGGCCAGCCTCAAAAACGTGCTTGTGCACGATTCCCCCATAGGAAACAATGGGGCTGTTTGAGCTGAAAAAAAACCTAACACCTGCAAAAAAGCCGCGTTCAGCTCCTAACGCAGCCCCATTGTTTGCTATGCAGAAACACTTCCTACGTCTGCACCTAACACCCTAACATGTACCCCGAGTCTAAACACCCCTAACCTTACACTTATTAACCCCTATTCTGCCGCCCCCGCTATTGCTGACCCCTGCATATTATTATTAACCCCTAATCTGCCGCTCCGTAAACCGTCGCTACCTACATTATCCTTATGTACCCCTAATCTGCTGCCCCTAACACCGCCGACCCCTATATTATATTTATTAACCCCTAATCTGCCCCCCACAACGTCGCCTCCACCTGCCTACACTTATTAACCCCTAATCTGCCGATCGGACCTGAGCGCTACTATAATAAAGTTATTAACCCCTAATCCGCCTCACTAACCCTATAATAAATAGTATTAACCCCTAATCTGCCCTCCCTAACATCGCCGACACCTAACTTCAATTATTAACCCCTAATCTGCCGACTGGAGCTCACTGCTATTCTAATAAATGTATTAACCCCTAAAGCTAAGTCTAACCCTAACACTAACACCCCCCTAAGTTAAATATAATTTACATCTAACGAAATTAATTATCTCTTATTAAATAAATTATTCCTATTTAAAGCTAAATACTTACCTGTAAAATAAATCCTAATATAGCTACACTATAAATTATAATTATATTATAGCTATTTTAGGATTAATATTTATTTTACAGGTAACTTTGTAATTATTTTAACCAGGTACAATAGCTATTAAATAGTTAAGAACTATTTAATAGTTACCTAGTTAAAATAATAACAAAATTACCTGTAAAATAAATCTTAACCTAAGTTACAATTAAACCTAACACTACACTATCAATACATTAATTAAATACAATACCTACAAATAACTACAATGAAATAAACTAACTAAAGTACAAAAAATAAAAAAGAACTAAGTTACAAAAAATAAAAAAATATTTACAAACATAAGGAAAATCTTACAACAATTTTAAACTAATTACACCTACTCTAAGCCCCCTAATAAAATAACAAAGCCCCCCAAAATAAAAAATGCTGTACCCTATTCTAAATTACTAAAGTTCAAAGCTCTTTTACCTTACCAGCCCCGAACAGGGCCCTTTGCGGGGCATGCCCCAAGAAGTTCAGCTCTTTTGCCTGTAAAAAAAAACATACAATACCCCCCCCCAACATTACAACCCACCACCCACATACCCCTAATCTAACCCAAACCCCCCTTAAATAAACCTAACACTAAGCCCCTGAAGATCATCCTACCTTGTCTTCACCTCACCGGGTATCACACCGATCCGTCCTGGCTCCGATATCTTCATCCAACCCAAGCGGGGGCTAGACATCCACTGAAGAAGTCCAGAAGAGGGTCCAAAGTCTTCATCCTATCCGGAAGAAGAGTAGATCCGGACCAGCAACCATCATCTTCCAAGCGGCATCTTCTATCTTCATCCAATGAGGACCGGCTCCATCCTGAAGACCTCCACCGCGGACCGATCAGCCAATAGAATGCGAGCTCAATCTGATTGGCTGATTTGATCAGCCAATCGGATTGATCTTGATTCTGATTGGCTGATTCCATCAGCCAATCAGAATATTCCTACCTTAATTCCGATTGGCTGATAGAATCCTATCAGCCAATCGGAATTCGAGGGACACCATCTTGGATGACGTCCCTTAAAGGAACCGTCATTCTTCAGTTGGACGTCGCCGGATGAAGATGGGTCCACGGTGGAGGTCTTCAGGATGGAGCCGGTCCTCATCAGATGAAGATAAAAGATGCCGCTTGGAAGATGATGGTTGCCGGTCCGGATCTACTCTTCTTCCCGGATAGGATGAAGACTTTGGAGCCTCTTCTGGACCTCTTCAGCCGCCGGAAGATGGATGTCTAGCCCCCGCTTGGGTTGGATGAAGATTTTGGAGCCAGGACGGATCGGTGAACCTGGTATGGTGAAGACAAGGTAGGATGATCTTCAGGGGCTTAGTGGTAGGTTTATTTAAGGGGGGTTTGGGTTAGATTAGGGGTATGTGGGTGGTGGGTTGTAATGTTGGGGGGGTATTGTATGTTTTTTTTACAGGCAAAAGAGCTGAACTTCTTGGGGCATGCCCCGCAAAGGGCCCTGTTCAGGGCTGGTAAGGTAAAAGAGCTTTGAACTTTAGTAATTTAGAATAGGGTAGGGCATTTTTTTATTTTGGGGGGCTTTGTTATTTTATTAGGGGGCTTAGAGTAGGTGTAATTAGTTTAAAATTGTAATATTTTTCTTATGTTTGTAAATATTTTTTTATTTTTTGTAACTTAGTTCTTTTTTATTTTTTGTACTTTAGTTAGTTTATTTCATTGTATTTATTTGTAGATATTGTATTTAATTTATTTATTGATAGTGTAGTGTTTGGTTTAATTGTAGGTAATTGTAGGTATTTTATTTAATTAATTTATTGATAGTGTAGTGTTAGGTTTAATTGTAACTTAGGTTAGGATTTATTTTACAGGTAAATTTGTAATTATTTTAACTATTTTAGCTATTAAATAGTTCTTAACTATTTAAAAGCTATTGTACCTGGTTAAAATAAATACAAAGTTACCTGTAAAATAAATATTAATCCTAAAATAGCTATAATATAATTATAATTTATTTTCTAGCTATATTAGGGTTTATTTTACAGGTAAGTATTTAGCTTTAAATAGGAATAATTTATTTAATAAGAGTGAATTAATTTTGTTAGATTAAAATTATATTTAACTTAGGGGGGTGTTAGTGTTAGGGTTAGACTTAGCTTTAGGGGTTAATACATTTATTAGAATAGCGTCGAGATTCGGTCGGCAGATTAGGGGTTAATAATTGAAGTTAGGTGTCGGCGATGTTAGGGAGGGCAGGTTAGGGGTTAATAAATATAATATAGGGGTCGGCGGTGTTAGGGGCAGCAGATTAGGGGTACATAGCTATAATGTAGCTGGCGGCTCTTTGCGGTCGGCAGATTAGGGGTTAATTATTGTAGGTAGGTGGCGGCGACGTTGTGGGGGGCAGGTTAGGGGTTAATAAATATAATATAGGGTTCAGCGATGTTAGGGCAGCAGATTAGGGGTAGATAGGGATAATGTAGCTGGCGGCGGCATGCGGACGTCAGATTAGGGGTTAATAAGTGTAGGTAGCTGGCGGCGACGTTGTGGGGGGCAGATTAGGGGTTAATAAATATAATATAGGGGTCGGCGGTGTTAGGGGCAGCAGATTAGGGGTACATAAGGATAACGTAGGTGGCGGTCGGCAGATTAGGGGTTAAAAAAATTTAATCTAGTTGCGGCGATGTGGGGGGACCTCGGTTTAGGGGTACATAGGTAGTTTATGGGTGTTAGGGTACTTTAGAGTACAGTAGTTAAGAGCTTTATGAACCGGCGTTAGCCCAGAAAGCTCTTAACTACTGACTTTTTTCTGCGGCTGGAGTTTTGTCGTTAGATTTCTAACGCTCACTTCAGACACGACTCTAAATACCGGAGTTAGAAAAATCCCATTGAAAAGATAGGATACGCAATTTACGTAAGGGGATCTGCGGTATGGAAAAGTCGCGGCTGAAAAGTGAGCGTTAGACCCTTTTTTGAGTGACTCCAAATACCGGAGGTAGCATAAAACCAGCGTTAGGAGCCTCTAACTCTGGTTTTCACGGCTACCGCCAAACTCTAAATCTAGGCCCTAAGAAGGTGACCTTTGTATGAAGAATCAAGAAAATCTTTGGTAAATTGATCCTTAAACCATGTCTTTTAAGAAACAACATTATTCTGCTAAATGAAAAGATTGAGCTAGTACCAAGATATCGTCCAAAAAAGGAAACACCACCCTGCTCTCTGATTACAGATAGAAGGGCACAGAGAACCTTCGAGAAAATTATTGGTGCTGTTGCTAGGCCAAATAGAAGAGCGACAAATTGGTAATGCTTGTCTAGAAAAGAGAATCTCAGAAAACGATAATGGTCTGGATGAATCGGAATGGGAAGATAAGCGTCCTGTAAGTCTATTGTAAGCATGAAATGCCCTTGCTGAACATAAGGCAGAATAGTCCTTATAGTCACCATCTTGAAAGTTGGGACTCTTACAAAACGATTTAAAGTTTTCAGATCCAGGATTGGTCTGAAAGAATCTTCCTTCTTTGGAACAATGAATAGATTTGAATAGAAACCCAATCCCTGTTCCTGCTGAGGAACTGGTAAAATCACCCCTGAAAACTCTAGGTCTGAAACACACTTCAGAAAAGCCTGAGCCTTCACAGGGTTTGTTGGAACATGAGTAAGAAAGAATCTTCAAATATGAGGTCTTATTCTGAAACCTTTTCGATACCTTGAGAAACAATATTCTGAATCCACTGATTTTGGACAGAATCTGTCCAAATGTCTTGAAATAACTTTAGTCTGCCCCCCCCACCAGAAGAACTGGTTTGAAGTCTGCACATTCATGCAGTCTTAGGGGCTGGATTTGGTTTCTTATAAGGCTTGGATTTATTCCAATTCGGAGATGGTCTCCAATTAGAGCTAGAACTATGACTGCAGCAATACAAATTTTCATATCTGCAGCAATATCAGGTACATTAGACTGAGAAGGAATAACAGTAGATGTATTTGTACTCATAGAAACATTATTAGCATGTAATAATTTGTCATAACAAATGCCACATAATTGAGCTGAAGAAATAAGATCAGCTTGTTTACAAAAAACTTAGCTTTGGTAGAATTGTGCTCAGGCAGCTTAGTTCCTACAGTAACATCAGAGACAGGATCAGTTTGAGACATCTTGCAAAATTTAACAAAAAAGAAAAAAACAACATTTAAACAAAATATCCAATTTCCTCAATATAGCAGTTTCAGGAATGGGAAAAAATGCTTATGATAAAATTCTTATACAAAAGTAAAATCAAAAGCAAGCATCATAGCTTTCTATAATATAATGAGAGCAGCAAGAATTAGAGGGAGAGGCTTAATATAACAAATTTTGGTGCACTGAAAAGACGCAACTCGCGTCATAACAGGCGTAACTTTGCACGCAATGAAATGACACAACTCGCATCACAGCAGGTGCGATTTCGCGAAAAAAATTCTGCAATAAAATTATGCAATTTGCGTCATCACGAGCTTAATTTGCCCATGAAAATTTGAAAAACAGACTCCATGTTAACAGCTAACTGGAACCCCAGGTAAGATAAAAAATACCTAAATTCTCCCATAAAAATAATTTACATTCTGAAACTGTGTGACTGCAAAAGGAAATATTATCAGACCTGACTCATGGCTATTATGTGCAATATACATTAAGAACTTTATAATTTAAAGTGCCTTCCATGGATGAGAGTGTCTTAAAAATGGTATATACTTACCAGAAGACACCCATCCACATATAGCAGACAGCCAAACCAGTACTAAAACATATCAGCAGAGGTAATGTTAGAGGAGTATAATGTTGATCTGTAAATGGAGGCAGCAGATGAATCCCTGCGAGCGAATTTACAGAGAGCCCTAGAATAGATTTCCCATAGACAAAAACATGGTATTATCAGACAATACTTGCTTCACATCCCTCAGACAAACACTGTACTTAGAGAGGAACTGGGCTTCAATATGCTTATAAGCGCCTTTCACAGAAGAAATCAATCACATGATGCTTCACCACCTCCTAAGGAGGCAAAGTTTGTAAAACTGAGGTATGAATGAGGTGGGAGGTGTATTTATAGGCATTTAAGGTTTGGGAAACTTTGCCCCCTCCTGGTAGGAATGTATATCCCATACATCACTATCTCATGGACTCTTGCCACCTATATGAAAGAAATTGGGTTTAGTGTCCCTTTAAATTATTAAAAAGCTGCAATATTTAAAGTGGCATAATCATTTGATATCTTGAATGTATCTAGGAGAGTGCATTCAAAATGTATTAGAGCAGTGTTTCCCAACCACGGTCCTCAAGTACCCACAACAGGCCTGGTTTTCGTTATAGCTGAACCAGTGCACAGGTGAAGTAATCAGCTGATCAGTAACCAAGCTTCTCTCATCTATCAGATGATTATTTCACATGTGCTCTATTTCAGCTATAATGAAAACCAGGACTGTTGGGGGTACTTGAGGACCGCGGTTGGGAAACACTTTATTAATGTCCCTACTGACCAATAAAACAGTGAAGCATTTCCTGTTAGTTTCTATATCTATTACATCTGGTTGAACTGATTTATGAAAATGATGTGTATGTGCAGTGTCATACTCTCACCTTTTACATACAAATGCGAGAGTGCATCTTAGAAAGAAGAGTTTATTTTCACATTGTCACATTCCAAAGTCCAGTTAGTGTAATTTTCCATTGTCTGTCTGTCTATTTCTGTCTGTATCTATCTATCTATCTATCTATCTATCTATCTATCTATTCTTCTACTGATTGCTGAGAGCTTACAATTTATTCATAATTTACGTACTGGCTTGGATTTACTAGATTTTATATTGGCATATTTACTAAAATAAGAAGATACATTTTTGGCTTATGTTCCTTGTAATAAAAGAGGAATTATATATTTATTTCTTATTTGCTTGTTTTGTTTAGTAATTTCAGGACCAATGTTTCTTAACATTCCATTATATTCATAAAAAAAATACTTTACTAGTGAGTTAAAGCATTGTAATAAATATTTTGCACACATGTTAAATAAGCATTTATGTTTTTGAATGACCTTTGGTTCGTAATTGTTTGCCCTATACATAATATTAGTGTCTTTAGCTACCTATCAATTTAAAATGAAATGAAGGAGAATTCTGCATCTAAGAATAGCACATTAATTCACGCACACCATTTAGAAAATTGTGATGTTAGCGCACAACTAATTGTCAATTATTTTCTTATCTGTTAGAATGTTTGCTATGCCTAATTTTGTCTAAATGACTTTGGCAGTAGATCAATCATCTTGATATAGCCACAATTTTCTTTATATTTCTTAGTCTTTGCCTTTTCTACCTTTAAATCTCTATTTGATATGTTAAGAACATGCAGATTATATCAAATGCCAAACTAGAATACCAGCAGGTTATTTTTTTATTTGTTAAAAAAAAAATAACCCACACAGGATGCAAAGGAAGCGCAGCCCCCTGCTACAGATTTACACTTGCCATATGAATACACATACTCAGCTGTTTGGGTTTGCTATTGCTGCCTGTTTAGTGTCTGGACAGCCTTGTTCAGTCTCAACCATAGACCTAAAGTCCGCACATTGAAATTACAGCCTAGGCCTTTAAAGCTCAGTCTATGCTTAGGGTCTAAACCACCAAATGTACTGTCTGTACCCTGATACATCAGCCTGAACCCAAAATCATAATCTGTTCCCTAAGACTCCTGCTCTTATTTGCCTTAGGTTTTGTTTCTCTAGTGTTTATGTCTGTGTATTTTGGACTCACATGTATTGATCTTGTTGAGTTTTGTTTCTGTGACCAGCTATGAGAGTTGCTCTCCTGTCTTCAGTACAGTCACTAGTCAGGGCTCTGTGCAGGCCACTTAAGTTCCTCCAAACCAAACTTGTAAAACCTTGTCTTCATGGACCTCACTTTGTGCACGGGAACTTTCCATAACAACTGGTTCCAAAATAAACTCACTCACTGTAAAATATTCAGAATATCCTCCATCTTACTTGTCCACCCAAACTGAGCCACTTTTTCAGCCCGATTGAAAGGCCGACTTTCCAGCTTATTGCTGCTCAGCGTGAGCGAGTTTAACATATAACAGCTAATAAGAGAAATACAAAAAGTGTTACACAGAATCCAAGTAAAAATATCAAGTATGTTAATCCCTGTAAAATATTGAGGCGTTCTTAGGTAATATTAAAGTGATATGAAACCCAATTTTTTTTCTTTCAGAATTCAGATAGAGCATGCGATATTAAACAACTTTCTAGTTTACTTCTATTATTAATTTCTCTTTGTTCTTGTGGTATCTTTTGTTGAAAAGCATGGACTGTGCTGAGGAGCCATCCCAATTTTTGGAGCAGTATATGGCAGCAGTTTTGCAAGGATGTTATTCATTTGCTAGAGCACTAGATGGAAGCACTATTTCCTGCCATGTAATGGTCCAGATAGGCATGAAGCAAATTTGATAGAAGTAAACTAGAAACTTTTTTAAATTGTATGCTTTGTCTGAATCAGAAAAGACATGTTTTTGGTTTATATTCCCTTTAATACAAGTTCTTTATTAGTACAAAAAGTTACTTACATTTAGAGTTTAGAGTCCTGAATTGCCTCATCTGACATGTTTTTGCCCATCTCTTTCTCATAGATGACAAAGAAATCGATAGGTGATTCAGCAATGAACTCTTAACTGTGAGTGAATGTTATATATTTGTACTAATAAAGCACTTGTTTTAATATTACCTTAGGACTTCTCAATATTTCACATCGGTTAATTTACTTGATATTTTCACTTGGAGCATGTGTAGCACTTTTTGTATTTTTTTTTTAGTTTTGTTACTCAATTGTCTAAAATGTCTTTGTATATCGTATAATTAAGATGACCCCCTCACTGGAACTAAAGGGCCTATCCCAAAACCTGAGTAAGTAGTGTGATTCATCACTCCAGAAAATATGTTTCCAGCAGCGTGCTTTGCACCACTCCAGGCCAATGCTTACCATTGTGCATGTTGATGCAAGGCTTTTGTACAGTTGCTTGGCCATAGAAAACCATTTCATGAAGCTCCCAACACACAGTTATTCTGCTGATGTTGCTACCAGAGGTTATTTGGAACTTTGTAGTTAGTGATGCAACAGTTGATAGACAATATTTACATACTATGTGCTTTAGCACTCTGTGGGTTTGCTGGGTTTACCACTATGTGGATGGGCTGTTATTGCACCTAAATGCTTCCACTTCAAAATAATAGCACTAATAGTTGACCGGGGCAAATCTAGTAGGGCAGAAATTTCACAAATGTACTTGTAGCAAAAGTGGCATCCTATGACAGTGCCATGTTCTGCCAATGTTTGGAGATTTAATTGCTATGTGTTACATTTTATGCACCTGCTAGCAGAACTGGATTGGTAACAAAAATATGCCCGGGCATTTAAAGGCTGAGCAGCCCACATCAGTTAGACTTCTGTAAGCTAGGTAACCATAATAGACCAGAACATTTATTCTGCAGCAGCTGTGCTTAACAGTCAGACAGAAAATGCACTTTCTGCAGGAAGACTGTAACAGCTTTTCCATTGTTACTCATATAAAGAGAGGGTGGGGCCTCTATATAGCAGCAAGGCTCAAATAAGTGCTCGGCCCACCAGGCATTTGTCCTGTATGCCCTATGGCCAGTCCGGGCCTGCCTGCTAGTTATGGGTGTTGTTGGAAAACACATGATCTAAATAATTAGTAGGGGTGTCCCCACACTTTTGGCCTTATAGTGTATATGCATGTATTTAACTGGCACAATTATATATAATTGCTACTTTTTTGTCAGGAAGGTATGGAAACTACATATGCACTTTTCTATCCACACTATGGGGCATATTTAACAAGGTGCGGGCGGACATGATCTGATATTGTGGATCATGTCCGCCGCACATCGAAAATGCTGACAGCGTACGCTGTCGGCAATTATCATTGCACCAGCAGTTCTTGTGAACTGCTGGCGCAATGCCGCCCCCTGCAGATTCGCAGACAATCGGCTGCTAACAGCGGGTGTCAATTAACCCGATTGTATTGGATCATGTTGATTTCTTGCAAGTTCTGTCCACCTCCTCAGATCGTGTTGATTTTTTGCGAGTTCTGTCCACCTCCTCATAACTTGTGTTTCTGGCGAGTCTGAAGGCTCACCAGAAACACTGGGCTTCAAGCTCCATACGGAGCTTGATAAATATGCCCCAATCTCTCATGCTCAACAAAACATGTTTTTTTTATATTACTGTTTTGAATCTATATGGATTTTTTATGTTTTATATATTCCTATTTAAAAACTTTAAAATTATTTTGAAAACAAGGTTTGATCAATATCTAGTTGAAGGGGAATTAATACTGAAAAAAAATAAAGAAAAATCTGATTGAAGGTGGTGCCTTTGTTTTCAGTGTCTTTAGGCTTCTTTATCAAAGTATTTTTTTTCCTTTTCAATATTTATTTTTTGTAGATCTTTTTAGTGTTCATATTTGCTTGTTATTTATCATCCAACATAAATCTGTTTTGTTTTGGTTATTACTTATTGCATAAAATACATTAAGAGTTGCAAAAAGGGTCGTGTAGACACAAAGACATACATATTTAAACATTAATATATTTTCCTATATATGCTTACATGTTATTATGTTTCCATTATGTTACCTTATGAGGTTGATATATCAAAACGTCTAAAAAAATCACTACTTGATAAATCAGCCTATCTAGAATAGCATTGTTTCATTGAGATTTGACACGTTAAAAAAAAATTGCTTATTTTTGAGTCTTAGGTGTCAAATTTAGTGATAGCTTATTTTGTGTCACGTAAATTATTCTGCACTGTTTACATTTCTGAAACCAAATATACAGAAAGGTGTAAATAAAATAGAAATATTTTTAAAACATGCTAAAATAATAAATGATGAGAGAAAATATATTGTGGAAATCAATAATTCTGTGTGGAGACATTTGGACATTTCATCTTTATTATGTATGCTAAAATAATGTTGCATGGCTTAAAAAACTAAATATATAAAGGCCTTTATGAAAACGATAAATACTGAATGTATTGGTAAGTTAGCCGAAGGGAAATGCTTGCTGATAAAAATCTTTAAATATATTAAGGAATTTATGTTCAGGAGCAGACTATATCTATGGAAATATGAATAACATAACATGGGGTTATGATTTGACCTTGGATGCTATTAGATCAGATGCCATTTTCAAAGGCACTATTTTCCAGTTAAATAGCAAATATTTAAAAGGATGTAAAAGTCAGCATGAAATTCTAAGAGATTTTTCAATTTCCCCCTTTTATCTAATTTACATCATTATTTGGACTTCCTTCATTGAAAAGCATATCTTGGTAGTCTCTGGAGCAGCAATTACCTACTGACACATAGCTGGTGATTGGCTACTAGGTCCCAGTTGTGTATTGTTGCTCTAAAGCTGACTTTAATTATGTCTTAAATAACATTATGTGTGAAACAAGGCAATAATGAAATGCTTATCCACATTAGGGGCTAGATTATGGGGCCAAATTATCCGACAGTGCGGATCAGGTCTGCAAGACCTCGCTGAATGCGGAGAGCAATGCGCTCTCCGTATTCAGCATTGCACCAGCAGCTCACAAGAGCTGCTGGTGCAACGCCGCCCCCTGCTGACTCGCAGCCAATCGGCCGCCAGCAGGGAGGTGTCAATCAACCCGATCATATTCGATCGGGTTAAATTGGGGCGAATCCTGTCCGCCTCATCAGAGCAGGCGGACAGGGTTATGGAGCAGCGTTCTTTAGACCGCTGCTTCATAACTGCTGTTTCTGGCGAGTCTGAAGTCTCGCCAGAAACACGGCTCTTCAAGCTCCACTCGGAGCTTGATAAATGGGCCTCTATGAGTAAAGCGCTAACTGTAGCATGCAAGAGATATGGGGAATTTCACAGTTCTTTATGCATGACAGAAATAGAGTGTATTACAAGTTGAATGTAAACGTGTTAGCTTGAGCGCAATCAAAATCAATGTAGGTCAGGTTAGCGCAACTTTAGAGCTCCGGTTAACTGTTACACAAAACAAAAAGTCACATAAATCACATCAAAAATACATTTAACAGTACAGCTATTACAGTTACACTCACATTAACACTGTTTGATATATATATATATATATATGTATATATATATATATATATATATATTATTTTTTTATATAAACACATAAATACATATGTATACATATATATATACATATGTATACATATGCGCTTGCTGATTGTAGCCACCAATCAGCAAGCGCTACCCAGGTGATGAGCAAAAAAAGGTGCTGGCTCCTAAGCTTACATTGTTGCTTTTTCAAATAAAGATACCAAGATAACAAAGAAAAAAAAAAGGTAATAGGAATAAATTTGAAAGTTGCTTAAAATTGCATGCTCTATTTGAATCATGAAACTTTAATTTTGACTAGACTATCCATTTAATAAAGTGTTATACTGTGTATTTCCTGTGTACATAAATATTTTGCACTCCAATGTTCTTCACATCCGGAATATATTCTAAGTATTTTGAAATAGATATTCCTATATATATATATATGTGTGTTTGTGTGTCTACTATATATATATATATATATATATATTAATACTTATATATAATCATTTATATATTATTATTTTTTTCCCCTCCTCCGAGCACCTCTGTCTTTTGATTCTTTGTTTTATAAAAATAATAAATAGAAGATATTCTTCTATCTGAAGAACATTGGCATTTGAAATATTCATATTTAATGATGGGTTAAGCACACTCAAAAAAACAGTATGGGTATGGAGTATGGGTGTTAGTTGTTTTTTTAAATTCCACTGCATAATCCAAGCGCAACCCGACACACACAAAAAAACTTTGTCTAGCGATGTAAACATGCGATCAGGATAGCTACATAGAGCTCCACTCGTAATCTAGCCCTTGATCTTTTTTTTTTTTTTGCACTTCATTATCCCTTTAAAAACCAACCAGCAGATATTATATGGCCAAATACAGTTTATCATTCCAATATGTTGTTGAATATGTATATTGATGTCCTAGGAAATTAGTGTAACTTACGATTTTAGGTGGGATATTGAACAAAAGAAACACATTAAATTGCCTAAGTTAAAGTTATATCGTTTACTGACACAACAGACTCCAGTGGGCTTTCTAAATCATGAATATAAAATTGTATTTTCTGAGTAAAGAAATTGTCATAAATAGATATAAATGCATTTACTGTTTATTTTCCCTTAGCTTCACTCTGATCAAGATAAAGGAGATAAAAATTTGAAATATATTCTCTCGGGTGATGGAGCGGGCACACTTTTTGTTATTGATGAAAACACGGGTGACATACATGCAACACGAAGAATTGACAGAGAGGAAAAGGCCTATTATACTTTACGTGCCCAGGCAGTAAACAGAAGGACAGGGAGACCAGTGGAACCTGAGTCTGAATTTGTCATAAAGATACATGATATCAATGATAATGAGCCTACTTTTCTAGAAGACATTTATACAGCAAGTGTCCCAGAAATGTCCGATGTTGGTAAGTAACCTATTTTATGTTAAAAAAAATATATTGTAATAATAATAAAAATAATATATATACAAATAATAAATAAGAAGAACAATAACAACAACAATTAGTATTGTTATTATTATTAATAATAATAATAACAACAACAATAACAATAAACAATAAAAAATGTATTTTTCCTTTTATTTTTGAAACGTTTAAAAGTACTGCAATTATTTTTTTTAGAGTATTTTATTTGTAATGAATTAACTAAAAATGTTTTAGATTTTATTTTTTTCCAAGACAGAGTTGTGGGTTTATAATTTAACAGATGTTGGTATGTACACATATTTAGGCTTACAAATTTAACATCACGCCAGAGCCTTAGAAAAAGATAAGAAAATATAACTTCTACTAAATAAAATTGTACTTTTGATATGTGAATATGAAGTTGTAAATTCTGAGCAGCGATAGGTAATAATATGAATTTAAACAATTAAGATACTACAATATAAATAAATGTATTGAATTAATAAAACTATTTAACTATTTGGTAAGATATAAATAAAATGTAAAATCTTTATCGCTGAACAAAATGGCTACATTTTTAAATGCATGTATTTCAATAGCAAGAAATTCACAACTAACCACTTTCATAAACTTTTTGGTAGATTGGTAAATACTACTAAGTATACGACTGTATGGGAAGTGATAATCCTCTGCTCAGTTTATAGGCACCCCCCCCCCCCCCCATGGCAAAAAATTAAATGTGATGGGCAGAAGCAGGGATGTGGCTTAAAAAAACATAAGTCCAAAGTAATATAAATACAATTCTAAATAAAGTCATATCATTTTTTTATACTCTTGGGCAGCAAAATCAAGCACAAGCTCAAACCACTGGTATAGATATGTGATCTCTGTAATTAATTAGCCTTTGCAGAGACAGTGCTAAATATTTTTATCTTAATTGGACATTTAATAATATATTCTTTAAAACTGCTCTCTGCATTCCCCATTAATATTCTAGATTCTGGCCTTTGAAGTCAGCATAAATGCACAGTAACACACTACATAGCATACAAGTACACATGCATATTCACACACACACACTACATAGCATACACTTACACATGCAGATACACACACACTACATATCATACACTTACACATGCAGATACACACACAAACTAAATATCATACACTTATACAGGCAGATATACAAACACACACTAAATGATATAGACTTACACATGCAGATAAACACACACTACATACCATACACCAATACATGCAGCTACACACTACATAGCATACACTTATACATGCAGATACACACACTACATAGCTTACACTTATACATGCAAATACACACACACACTAAATAAGAAACACTTACACATGCAGATACACACACACACACTACAAAGCATACACTTACACATGCAGATACACACACACACTACATATCATACACCAATACATGCAGATACACACACACACTACATAGCTTACATTTATACATGCAGATACACACACAAACACTACATAGTATACACTTACACATGCAGATACACACACACTACATAATATACACTGATACATGCAGATACACACAACTACATAGCATACACTTATACATGCAGATACACACTTATACATACAGATACACGCACACACACACACACACACACACTACATAGCTTACATTTATACATGCAGACACACACACACTACATAGCAAACACTTATACATTCAGATACACACACTTATACATACAGATATACACACACACTACATAGATTACACTTATACATGCAGATACACAAACACACTACATAGCATATACTTATACATGCAGACACATACACACTTATAGATACAGATAGACATGCATACTACATCATATATTGGTATCTGTAATTCATTGTATGGGGTCCTGAGGTTGGCAAGAACATTAGCTGGCAGTCTGAGGCTGCCACTGTTTGTTAACCTGGTGTTAGCACTGCTCATCGTATAAAACTGAAGGCATGCTAATATTATCACCAGGGGTTAGACGTCATCACTACCAGAGGTTAGAGGTCACCATTACCTGAGCTCAGAGTGTATACAGCCTTTTTACTCCTGCTTAACGCACACACCATTACTTTTCCACAGGGAATCTAACAGGTATATAACCCTGGGAGAGAAAAGCCAACTGCTTCTGAGTATGGACCCAATAAAATTAAAAAACAACAAAAAAATTTTTTTATGCATGGAGCAATGCGGGATATATGGCTAGCAACCCGGGACAGACCCGCGGAAATTGGGACAGTTGGGGGGTATGAATATATTTTTGAGCTTTAGTTATTCTGTGGCTCAGTAACTGTTCTCAAATGATTAATTTCTCAGTTGACGCCTGATGATTTTAGTAAATATTGGTGCAGACACTTTAATAATGCATAGCTTGTAATTAACATAATATGTTTTGAGGTAATCATTTTCACCAGCTATTTATTTATATATATATATATATATATATATATATATATATATATATATATATATATATATATATATATATAGCAAAACAGGAAACAGCACTCTCTGGACTTAAGTAAAAAACAAATAGTTTATTCGGTAACGTTTCGGGGAATGCTCCCCTTCATCAGACCAACAACATACAAGTGAAACAAACATTTAAGCATACACAAACCCCTCCCCCTAGTGCAAAAAAAACGCCAAAAATGGTTGCCATAGCAACCAAACAACCAGTTCAAAGTAAATACATTTACCAATGCAACAATGACATCAAAGAAACCAAATCATTATGGTTAATTAGCATCAGGTCAATTAGCAAATCAACACATCATCCTACCACATAATACACCTGCTGTATATTAGTACTTCTAATAACCCAGTGGCAGTGTGTCCTTATAAAGAGACATATCACAATATTATTAGCTAAGTACAGGAAAACAAGAATGTGTAGAAAAAAGGGTTTGAAAAAACGTTTAGTTAAACATCGGCACCTCATCATGTTGAAATGCAATTCACGTAATGCACTTATAGTTAATGCCTAACTCATAATACCCGTACTACATAGTCAAGGGTCATGTGTACCATTAATGCTATAGACGCCAATAACAGCAAACTCGTTATTCAGATACCTCAAACGTTGTGACCGTATTACATGCACAAAGTGTAGCATGACCTATGTAATCACCCTGTTCAGCATCGGACCAACCTCGCGCTGAATCTAGCACAGTTAGTAGCGGAACAACAAGGGTTATGCCCATGCGTGTAAACCCAGCGCAGTCCGGCCCCCAATGCTCCAGCTAGGTACCCAATAGGATAGATAGGACAAGCCCCCACACCGGACAAACAGAGTTATTAAAATGGCATGGTAAGAGGGTGGGCCCCAAGGTACTACTAAGGGAAGGAAGGGTCCGGGTCATGAACGTAATAAATGCAGCAGGATATGCAATAGAAGAATTCTGGGCCACCGGACTCTTGCAAACCTGTAATCATAGCATCAGCCTGAAACATACTGTGACCGACATATCTTTTTACTTTGGACCCCTGCCCCCCTATCTCTTAGCAAAACTGTTACTCACACAGGGATAGGGGCTTGTCCCATACGGCCTATCAGGGACCTTGCCTTATACCAATAATAATTGACTGGGCATGGCTGACACGCATGCGCACACTTATAGACAACCTTTATGTGACCCTGTAAATTGCCTATGCAGGGACAATAGGTGTCTTGACCGCATGACCGGTGCTGACAGGTTAGAAATGACAGACGCTTATACCCATCTCATCGTGTATGTCAGACTGAACTAGCTGGGTTACTACCCCTAAGTGGGTGACTCCTGATATCTGGGTATTAGGTGTGTTCTACTATCTTCTATTGCATATCCTGCTGCATTTATTACGTTCATGACCCGGACCCTTCCTTCCCTTAGTAGTACCTTGGGGCCCACCCTCTTACCATGCCATTTTAATAACTCTGTTTGTCCGGTGTGGGGGCTTGTCCTATCTATCCTATTGGGTACCTAGCTGGAGCATTGGGGGCCGGACTGCGCTGGGTTTACACGCATGGGCATAACCCTTGTTGTTCCGCTACTAACTGTGCTAGATTCAGCGCGAGGTTGGTCCGATGCTGAACAGGGTGATTACATAGGTCGTGCTACACTTTGTGCATGTAATACGGTCACAACGTTTGAGGTATCTGAATAACGAGTTTGCTGTTATTGGCGTCTATAGCATTAATGGTACACATGACCCTTGACTATGTAGTACGGGTATTATGAGTTAGGCATTAACTATAAGTGCATTACGTGAATTGCATTTCAACATGATGAGGTGCCGATGTTTAACTAAACGTTTTT
Source organism: Bombina bombina (assembly GCF_027579735.1). Classification (NCBI taxonomy): domain Eukaryota; kingdom Metazoa; phylum Chordata; class Amphibia; order Anura; family Bombinatoridae; genus Bombina; species Bombina bombina. The sequence goes on along the minus strand of NC_069503.1, from coordinate 656,284,329 downwards.
TCAAACCCTTTTTTCTACACATTCTTGTTTTCCTGTACTTAGCTAATAATATTGTGATATGTCTCTTTATAAGGACACACTGCCACTGGGTTATTAGAAGTACTAATATACAGCAGGTGTATTATGTGGTAGGATGATGTGTTGATTTGCTAATTGACCTGATGCTAATTAACCATAATGATTTGGTTTCTTTGATGTCATTGTTGCATTGGCAAATGTATTTACTTTGAACTGGTTGTTTGGTTGCTATGGCAACCATTTTTGGCGTTTTTTTGCACTAGGGGGAGGGGTTTGTGTATGCTTAAATGTTTGTTTCACTTGTATGTTGTTGGTCTGATGAAGGGGAGCATTCCCCAAAACGTTACCGAATAAACTATTTGTTTTTTACTTAAGTCCAGAGAGTGCTGTTTCCTGTTTTGCTACATTTCAACTACTCTAGCACCCTGGCCCTTGGAGAACTGTTTGTGAGAGTGCAACTGACATTTTTTGCCTGGATACCCTCCTGATGCACCCACCAGCAAGTGACACATCAGATCCCTCACTCTGTTGTACTACCGGACTTGTGTTATAACATTGTATCATCACCACGGTGTGGGTATTCACTGGGGACTAATTGGTACTACTAAAGCAACAATGGAGCACATTGAACCCACGCAGGCCGCAGCCACTATTCCAGCTGATGTGGAGGGTGCAGAGACACTATCCATGAGTGACTTGGATGCAGCAAGGATACTGTTTGACACCTTACTACCTGAAGATCCAGCGGAAAATGCTGTGACTGTGTACAATCAACTCATCAAATTGAAGAAAAAAGAGGTGGATCTTAAATTTCATGGCATTTACCTTTCTGAGTACCATAGAAAGAGACTGATACCTAGAGGCTTTAGAATCAACAATGTGCCCACCATAGGCAGACAGAACTCTGACTTCTGCAGGAAATGGGTAGCGATATTGAATAAATGTTCCCTTGATTTGATCTTGCTAGTGGTCGAGGAAGTCAGATGTCAGATGCAAAAAGCAAAGGATGATATCAGCATTTTGGAGGAAGTTAAAGGCCAGATCCTGATGCAGGACAAATCAGAGAACTGGATGGACAAGATTAACACACAACTACGGGAATACAACAATGCCTTAATTGCCTTCAAAAACAAAAAACTTGGTTATGTTATGGAGGATTATAAGGATAAAAAGGTTTACCGATGGACACTTGGACCGGTTGAAAGAGCCCAGTACCAGCCAAGAAGACAAAGAAGGTTTAGAACATATGCACACCGACAACTGAACACGGTGGATTCAAGTTCTGGCTCCGACACGGATTACTCGGGTGACCGGCCACAGGAGAATGAGAACCAGTACAGCACTCAGCCTTTTTTAGACATTACCACCCGCTCCAGGGGAAGGGGCGAAGACCGCATACACGCAGGGGCGGATTTTGGAAGAAGACCCCCACTACCCCGCAGGAGGAGGAGGATGTAACGGTCAATCTTAGCCAGCATGTCCTGAATGACAACGAAAGGCGGGTACTCATGAAGGGCCTCTCCTTTGTACCCACAACTAAGGCTGATGACTTCACTACTTATATTTACAGTATGCGTTTCCAGAGGCAGCTGAAATTGGGTGACTTTTTCCAGGGAAAGGGATTGGAAGAAAACAGACACCCCTTTAAGAAACCAAGTACATTTGAACCACCCACGACGAATCCAAGTATTAGAACTTATACTCGCCTTATCCAACAAAGATTGAGACAGAGGGAGCAAGGCCTAACTAGAAATAATATGACAACAACTGACTGGGAAGCTGTTCAATCCCTTAGAAATGACTCTACCATTGTCATACGCCCAGCGGACAAGGGTGGTGCGGTTGTCCTGCAGGATTATCAAGATTATAAAACTGAAATAGATAAACAACTGGCGGATGTCTCAACCTACAAAGCCCTACCTTGTGACCCCACGATTACCTATAAAGCACGGATTGACTCAGTTATTGAACATGCAGCACAAATGAACTGGATAGACCCAACCACCAAGGAATGGCTAACCACTAACAACCCAGTCAGGCCAATTCTCTATACACTCCCCAAGATACACAAACAATTGGTACATCCACCTGGACGCCCCATTGTCTCAGCACGGGGGTCACTCCTACAACCCCTGGCTAAATATGTTGACTCTATGCTACAACCACTGGTTGTAAACATGCGCTCATACTTAAGAGACTCCACCACACTCATTGCATATCTCACTGACATAACTGACATAGAGCCAGGAGACGTGCTTGCCAGTCTTGACGTCACAAGCCTCTATACTATTATACCGCACGAAATGGGGATGGAGATAATTACCAACTGCCTTGAAAGATGCCCATATGTGGGTCCCCCTACCAGCTTTATTATTGAACTTCTATCTCTATGTCTTAAGCTGAACTACTTTAAATTCGAAAGGAGATTTTATCTTCAGCTCATGGGAACGGCCATGGGCTCGAATATGGCACCTGCTTTTGCAAACTTATTCATGGAACATGTGGAGGAAAAGGTGTTCAAGGTATATGACAATCAACAAGTACGCTTTTACAAGCGCTACATTGATGATATCGTTGTAGTCTGGAGAGGCACGATTGAGTCCTTTGGCGAGTGGGTCAAATCCCTGAACACAATAGGGGGACAGGTTCAATTGAAGGAAGTGTCCAGCTACGATGAAGTGGATTTCCTGGATCTAAGAATTTATAAGATAAACAACAGATTGGGTACCACCTTATTTAAAAAGTCTACCGACAGAAACACACTGCTACATGCTTCTAGTTACCATCCAAGATCACTCATAAAAGCCATCCCTAAGGCACAGCTGCTGAGAGTCATCCGCAATAACACATCAGAGGAAAACCGTGAGGTACAACTGAAAGAAATGGAATCACGGTTTTACAGCAGAGGATACAATGGCAACACTATAAAGGAAGCAAGGACCCAGTTGAGCATGAAAATGCCAAAAAGAGACCAACAGAAGAGGATGAATTTTGTCGCTGCATACACCCCTAGCACGAGAACACTAGGAGTTACTTTAAAAGAGAAATGGGATATTGTCCAGACTGATCCATCATTACCATACCACGACTATGGACCACCCAGAATTGGATATAAGAGGGGAAGAAACCTAAAAGACATTTTAATGAACACTGATCCAACTGATAGCTACAGCAAGGTCAAGACAAACACCAAAAGGGGCTCCTACAAGTGCCCGAGTTGTGTAACGTGTAACGCCATGCTGCAATGCAAGCAGTTCAAACATCCACACAATAACACAAGCTACAAGATCAAGCATTTCCTTACGTGTACCACAAAATTTGTGGTGTACATGCTGAATTGCAACTGTGGCCTATTCTATATAGGTAAGACGTCAGATGACATTAAGAAAAGGATGGCTAATCACAGGAGTGCCATCCGGACGGCAATTGAGAAAGGCAAGAGTGACCAACCGGTGGCCAGACATTTTATGGAGAAGGGTCACTCTGTGGCGGACCTGAGATTTAAACTCATCGATCATGTACCCCCAATGCCTAGGGGAGGTGACAGGGACACCCGTCTCCTACAGAAGGAGGCCGAGTGGATTTTCAAACTGGACACTATACACCCCAGAGGTTTGAACATGGGGATAGACTGGCATTGTTTTTTATGAACTAAGCTGTTTACGCTTCTATTGTATCTGGTTGTATCTTTCTAAGAGGATTAATATAGTCTGTACAGTATCTGATACTATGTATGCATTCTTTTATCCACAGTGGGTTCATGAAGTCTGGTGGCTGATTGGCTCTAGGCTCTGCCCATATTTACCCCCCAGGAGGGGTGCCCAATGGGTGTACCCTTATTTAGGTTGTTTCTGTTATGTACACTAGTGGATGTCACTTTTGATGCACACCGCAGTGTTGACACATCACTGAGTGCTGGTGCTATTAACCTTGCACTACGGAACCCTGTTAGCACTAGTATTTTCTGTACCTAGGGGGATGGGACCTGCCTGTACTATGTATTTATTCACATTAGTTTAGGGTTCTCTTTTCCTTTATAGCGATCCTTATAATTCTGGGCCACCGGACTCTTGCAAACCTGTAATCATAGCATCAGCCTGAAACATACTGTGACCGACATATCTTTTTACTTTGGACCCCTGCCCCCCTATCTCTTAGCAAAACTGTTACTCACACAGGGATAGGGGCTTGTCCCATACGGCCTATCAGGGACCTTGCCTTATACCAATAATAATTGACTGGGCATGGCTGACACGCATGCGCACACTTATAGACAACCTTTATGTGACCCTGTAAATTGCCTATGCAGGGACAATAGGTGTCTTGACCGCATGACCGGTGCTGACAGGTTAGAAATGACAGACGCTTATACCCATCTCATCGTGTATGTCAGACTGAACTAGCTGGGTTACTACCCCTAAGTGGGTGACTCCTGATATCTGGGTATTAGGTGTGTTCTACTATCTTCTATTGCATATCCTGCTGCATTTATTACGTTCATGACCCGGACCCTTCCTTCCCTTAGTAGTACCTTGGGGCCCACCCTCTTACCATGCCATTTTAATAACTCTGTTTGTCCGGTGTGGGGGCTTGTCCTATCTATCCTATTGGGTACCTAGCTGGAGCATTGGGGGCCGGACTGCGCTGGGTTTACACGCATGGGCATAACCCTTGTTGTTCCGCTACTAACTGTGCTAGATTCAGCGCGAGGTTGGTCCGATGCTGAACAGGGTGATTACATAGGTCGTGCTACACTTTGTGCATGTAATACGGTCACAACGTTTGAGGTATCTGAATAACGAGTTTGCTGTTATTGGCGTCTATAGCATTAATGGTACACATGACCCTTGACTATGTAGTACGGGTATTATGAGTTAGGCATTAACTATAAGTGCATTACGTGAATTGCATTTCAACATGATGAGGTGCCGATGTTTAACTAAACGTTTTTTCAAACCCTTTTTTCTACACATTCTTGTTTTCCTGTACTTAGCTAATAATATTGTGATATGTCTCTTTATAAGGACACACTGCCACTGGGTTATTAGAAGTACTAATATACAGCAGGTGTATTATGTGGTAGGATGATGTGTTGATTTGCTAATTGACCTGATGCTAATTAACCATAATGATTTGGTTTCTTTGATGTCATTGTTGCATTGGTAAATGTATTTACTTTGAACTGGTTGTTTGGTTGCTATGGCAACCATTTTTGGCGGTTTTTTGCACTAGGGGGAGGGGTTTGTGTATGCTTAAATGTTTGTTTCACTTGTATGTTGTTGGTCTGATGAAGGGGAGCATTCCCCGAAACGTTACCGAATAAACTATTTGTTTTTTACTTAAGTCCAGAGAGTGCTGTTTCCTGTTTTGCTACATTTCAACTACTCTAGCACCCTGGCCCTTGGAGAACTGTTTGTGAGAGTGCAACTGACTCTTTTTGCCTATATATATATATATCTAAAACATCAGTCAATATATAGGGGCCTATTTACTATGGTGCAAGCGGACATGATCCGTTATATAGCGGATCATGTCTACTGCAAATCAATAAATGTTAACAGCATACGCTGTCTGCATTTATCATTGCACCAGCAGTTCTTGTGAACTGTTGGTGCAATGCCACCCCCTGCAGATCCGCGGACAATCGGCTGCTAGCAGGGGTGTCAATCAACCTGATGGTATTCGATCGGGTTGATTTCTGTCCACCCCATCAGAGCAGATGGACAAGTTACTGGAAACAAGGGGCCTCAAGCTCCATATTTAGCTTGATAAATATGCCCTATAAGCTCTCACAAGTCTTCATTATCATAAGTGGTAACTCATTTTCTGCATTTTGATAGCTGAATTAACTTATATTTTTGATAATGAAGACCTGTGAGTGCCTATCTATAGACTGGTGTTTTATATAAAGAGCACCCAAGCAGATGTGCATTGGAGCAGTGAGAGCAAGATACATTATCTATATGTATATATTAGACATGTGCATTTGTTTTTGGATGAATACACATTTATCACGAAAATAGAATTTTCCAAATTAATGCACCAACTAAAATGAAAGAAAATTAGTCAGAAATGTATCAGTAGTCATTCATTTTCCTTTTGTTAAGGGTAAAATACTTACCTTAACGTACTGGAAAGCACTCTAAAATCATCCTCTTCTTGCCAGAGCCCCTGGTCCTGAGAACCAAGAGAAGTAGGCAATGTGTTAGCTTGGCCAGGACTTTGGCAAGAAGAGGATTAGTAAGTATTTTTAGATACAGCTTTGAAACATTTACATTTGTTTAAAAAAACATAATTTCTTTATAAACTAAACAAAAACAAATAGTGCAGACAACAAATAATCGGGGAAACAAATTTCCTCAAATATCCAAAATGAAAGTTTCATACAAAGTGAAAATGTCTGGCCTGCAGTCTTTGTATAAAAGCCTTTTCTAAGCAAGTTGCAAACGTTTGTCTCAAGGAGAATTGACAGAGCTTGAGAAACTAACTGAGCAAGAAATCAAGGGAACCCTTATGGAGAAAAACAACAGGCAAGAAGCAATTTGTTAGCTCTTTGCAACAGCAAGATCTCCGTGATTTACAAGCAGGTACTACTAGCAGATATGATGACATCACAAACTGGGCATTCTTTGGCAGACCACAAGAGCTAAAGCAAAGACAAAATCATCCTTAAGTTAACAGCAGCAAACGGCATCAGTGACCGGCTCAAGTGAACAACTATGACAAAGCTGTGGGAATCCAGCGAGGTCGCGGTGAGCAGTGAGATCACTTTTGGTCTTGCAACAAACCTGAAACAAGATGAGAAAGGCTTTCCGGTGGACGTGGTATGTGCCATAGTATACTGCTTGTTTAATAAAGTATGATCTGCTTACTGTGAGGAATCATAAAATGAACAAAAGTCATAAGACTGAGGCCTATAGATCTTGTGTGCGGCAAAAGCCGTGGTCAGCAGGCAATAGAGCCACGGTGACTTTCTTCATACAGTTCGCTAAATGATTCTAGCATAACGAGGTGCACCTCTTTCTTTGTTTGGTTTGAATACCTTAAAGGAAATATTATGCCAACAAGTAAAAATTGTATTTAAATGCTTAAAGAACGGGATATTCAATATTTTTACTGAAAACTCAGTTTGCTGTTGCTCTAAATGTGTATGCATTTGTATTTTTGTTATAATGTTTACATCTTGATACCTACAGGGGCACTATACATGTTGGTTGTTTATGGTTGATTAAAGGACCAGTCAACACAGTAGATTTGCATAATCAACAAATGCAAGATAACAAGACAATGCAATAGCACTCAGGGCTCGATGATTGAAAGCTCTCTGGGCTGGCGAGATTATTAAAGAATGCTCACCAGTCCTTCTATTTCCCTTGTGGAATGATCCAAAGCCATTTTTTACCGTGAAAACAGGGTGTCTCACTAAGGGGCGTATACTGCATTTTCATATGAAATGTGCACAACAAAATTCGTATTTTAAACATTATACAAAACAAATATTTGAATCATTCACACAAAAATAAGCAGGGAAAAATTGTATTGTTAAGGTGCATCAAAAATCGTAACAAAATTCTTCACCAAAAATCGTATGTTAACAAAAGCGTAAAATTAGTATCTAATTTACACAGGAATAAATCAAATTAAATATTCACAGCGTAAATTGTAATTGTAGTACACTGAATGTGCAAAAATCACACAGAAATTTGAATTTATAAATACAAAATGCAAAGCGTAATTGTTTTTTCGTAAAATGGGCTGAACATGGGCGTTCCATGGGCGTATATGACAATGTCTCACTAATCCCAGCGTAATTCTATAAAGATTTTCGCACTGCAGATATCACAGTTTTTTCTCGCCAACTAAAAGGTGGCGAGCTTTTGTCAAAACAATACGAACACTTATAACCCCAATAGAAAAACAAATGCATACGAACATATAGGCGAATGTAAGATGCTATAAGCAGAAAGCAGCGTAATGTGAGTTATATTGGCTGCAGGATTTTAATTTTAAAGTGCTCCCCCTGCTCTCTGCTAACTTCGCACTAAGGAGCGAAGTTTCCCTATCCAGCGTGCTCCATTACTTTTAATAGGAGCCATCTCGCAACTCGCAGGGACTGCAACTTTTTACGATCATTGCACTTGGGCAGCCCTGCGCGTGTCAGCGAGAAAAAGAAGGTTTGAGCTGGCGAACAATATATCCTCGAGCCCTAAGTCTGAACTTCAAATGAGTAGTAGATTTTTTTTTCTGACAATTTTAAGTTATGTCTTTTTCCACTCCCACTGTACCATGTGACAGCAATCAGCCATTCACAATCACAAATGCATAAATGCTTATTCTTGCACATGCTCAGTAGGAACTGGTGATTCAAAAACTTTAAATATAAAAAGACTGTGCACATTTTGTTAATGGAAGTAAATTGGAAAGTTGTTTAAAATTGCATGCTCTATCTGAATAATGAAAGTTTAATTTTGATTGAGTGTCCCTTTAAGTAACTTACTAGTTTGTTGAGTTGTTGTAACTTTTACGCAGGTGTTTCTTTGTATCAAGTGGCTGACTTGAAAAAGATGTGAAAAATAAAATGCCCATGCAAAAGTGAAGGTAAACTTTGATGAATGAAAGTCCGTTTTTTAAAAAATACTATTAAAAACAGGTGCACTTTCATTCATCAAAGTTTACAAAGCAGGCATTTTGTTTAAAAACTTACCTTTCTTCTCTTCACAGCCGGAGCAGCTTCCCCCGCACAGGGGATCCTCTCTTCACACGTCAGCAATGAGTAATCCGGCTTCCTCCGATCATGGCATGGCCTCAGGCAATGTTACCCCTGGGGGGAAAGCCGTGATTGGAGTAAGCCTCGGCTGCTATGTAAACTTTGATGAATATAAGTGCCCCTGTTTTTCTGTTTTTAATAGTATTTTTAAAAACTGGGCTTTCATTCATCAAAGCTTACCTTCACTTTAAAGATTTAAAGAATGCTGAATTCCCTTGCTTTGGAATCATAAGGGATGATGTCCCCTACTTTACGTATCTAGCTTTAACGTTTGCTTCACATATAAATATATATATATACCGTATATATATATATATATATATATATATATATATACACAGGTATATATATATATATATATATATATATATATATATACACACACACACACACACACAAATATACATCTATCCTTCTATCTGTCTATCTATCTAGGAAGGAACAGCGCCAATATACAAAGCAAATGGTCTTAGCAATAGAGATGCAGATAGAGATGAGATTCAGGAAAATGCAGTGCCAATCAGTATTTTCATAATAATAGTGACTAGAAAAGGAGACTGATTTGAATGAGATTAGTGCATCTTATCGCCGAAAAAAAGAAAAATTGCAATTGGCAGGGCTCCTGAATAGGAACATATTTTTCAGTGTGCAATTATACTTCTCTATACATGTGACATTATTTTTAATGACTGGATGCACATTACATTTGACATTTCATTTTCTTGACAAGCTAAGTAAGGGAAATGTGTTTAGTATTTTTTTTTTCTTTTCTTGCATTTTAAAGACCATATTTCACACATGCTTCAGTACATTTATAAAGAAAAGATAAAGAAAAGATTTGCAACATATTTCAAGATATAACTGAAAAAATTGTGCCAAATACTCTCACGATACACAATTTTGACATTAAACTATCTCTGCTGATAAAAAACAAATATTCCACTTACTTCACTACTCATAACCATCAGAACTTCTTTTTTTTTAAGATTTGCACAAGCTGTTCTCTTGAATGTATTTGCTTTAACTTATATGAAGTTGTTTCAGCTCAGCTTCGTAGAATGTTTTAATTTATTTGCTTATACTGTATTATGACTAATTAAGTCATTATTGTTAAATGCATAGTACAAGCTAAACACAGTATTAAGCAATTTCTCCATAACAATTACTTTGACCTTATGTGTTTACTGACATATTAGTCTAATTCTTGTTAATTGTCAGTACAATATTATAGTTCATATATTTTCTTTGGAAACATTTTTTCCTTCCTGTCATTATGGTAAAGCATATTTTTATTTTGAAAAGTAGTATGAGGCTATGTAGAGGTTGCACACAAAATGATTAATTGTATGTATGTATATACGGTTTTCAAGTATGGCTGATATATGCTTAATATATTTTTTGGTGGTTCTTTTCCTGCTCTTTTTCAAACTCTAAATGCCTGATTAAATTAAATTAAAGTGGAGAAAAATCCCAATACCAATTATTTTTCTATAATTACCAAATTCTACTTATTTGTCAAGTTGGTTGACATTATTTGATCTTTACACTGAAAATTCACTTATAGTTGTCTATTTAGAAAATAAAATAGAAATGAAAAATGGTAGTAATAGCAATAATAATAATAATATGTATTTCCTTCAATGGTATTCAAAATGCTTTAGATCTCCAAAGATAGTTTCAGCAAAGCTATAAAAAAAAAGTATAAAGTATCAGTATAAATATTGAAAATTTAACAGAAATATATTTATCTATCTTTTTATAAATATACGGGGACATCTCTAATTGTGAGTGGTAGGAAATTCCAGAAAACAATTTATAGCACTCTGGATTATCATAAAACACCAAACTGAATTAAAAATGTTATCAAGCTTTTTTTTGTGTGTGACCCCAAAGTATAGTTAGGACAAGATAATGCCACCCATGACTTAAAAATGAAAATTCAGTTTGACAATAAGTAAACCAATAAGAAAGCAAATTATAGGAGTATGCCATCAGCAATAGCTTAATAATTGTGGTGATGAATCAGGGGTCGGCCAACTTATGCTACATCATAATAATGCATCAAGATTGATTATACCTTTGGTAAATATATTACCTTAAAAAATTATACAATTCTGACTGCAAGTCTTACAATACTTGGATTATGAAATGCAAAATACAGAGAAAGTGTTTGCAATACGTTTATAAAAAATAATAAAGCAAAGCAATAACTGCTCAAATATTTGTATGAAGCAGTTTGGAAATAAGAATATGTAATGCAAATCCACCCCTGGCTTTTACACTATGTATGATGCATTTATAAATGCTTGTGGGACAATTGCTGCAGTATAAGGCAACAAGAATAATTTGCAATATAAGATTTGAATAACTGTAACTCTATTTAGCTATACCAAGTTAAATATATTATCCTGATAAGAAAAATATTATCATAGTAGTTTTTGGACCGTTAGGGAGAGAAATGACATTGTAGAAACAAATAATTTTAAATCCCATTTCTCAATTAATGGGAGCAAAGAAAAATATGCACCAGTGAAAGAAAAATATATACTTACTTGACCATGAGATGTAGCAGGTTTTGTAGTCTTCTCAGGTAACTTAACTTAGATAGGTGTAATATGGTCATCCTATCTGGTACAACTCTGGTTGGTCACCTCAGTAGTTGTCAGTCCTGCAGTTGGCCCTGTGTATTTTGTGTAACCCTCTTTTTATTGAAAAATCTACTATGTTAATGTTAAGACCACCTTTGACATGTGTATAACTGTGAATGGCAACCTATAACATGCAGAATTGTAAAATAAATAATCAACAGAAAGGTAATATATTATCTTTCTGTAATCAACAATTATCCATTAATGCAAGGGGTCACCATTATAAAATTTATGTTAAAATAAGCTAAATTTTCTACTGTTTTTATTGGATGTCACTGATTCCAAATTCCAGAGTAGTATTCAGATAAAACATCTAGCACTTGTGCTTTTCATCTAGGGTAGAAAAGTACCCTGGGTGCCCAATCATTTTCCCCACATAAACTCAATTACCAGATGAAAATAAGAAAAATTAAATACATTTTACTTCTGGTGCTACATAAATGAATGTATATTATATGATCAAAAGAAAATCACTTTTATCATATTTATCCCATAGCAAATAAGGGAAATATTACAAGTGGAGCGATATATATCGCTTGGGGTCAAGCGATATTGATGCTCCACTGAGTAAGACCAGTGCACGCTAATGTACACTGGTATTACAAGTTGATCTCAATGCAAACACAAGCTGGCGTTCGCATTGCTAGGAATCATTGCGCTCAAGAGAGCACGCTTCCGTAGGCTCCAATGGTAGCCTTGTTCTCATGCCATCAGAGACGCATAAGAACCCAAATGCAGCGAAGGGTGTAAGTAGCACAGCGACGGCAGCAAATTTAAATATATATGTATATGTTTATATACATATATATTCATGTGTTTATGTGTGTATATACATGTATTAACACATACATATATATGTATATAAGCATATATATATATATATATTTACAGGAAAAACACATTTTCCATAGACCACAATGTTTTACTAACACCCCACTCCCGCCAACTTTAGCCTAGTGAAGTTATGTTATTAAAAAATAAAGATAATAAAGCTTCTGCTATCATTGTTTTTTTTTTATAAAATACACTACACTGTATTTTGAGAGCATTTGGGGCACATTTATAAAATTAACCAGATATCTGATCTCTGGTTAATTTTTAAGTGCTAATTGCTACCGCAAGCTTATGGTAGCAATAACCAGCCACTTGCAATGGCTGGTTAATTATTGCACACCCACAAATGGGCAAATCTAGCTCAAAAACTCTTTTCTAGGTTTTTGTACTCCAAAAGCACATTGACAATATACTAAGATTTAACTATATTAAGTACTTTTTAAAAACTGTTTATTTATCAGTCTGTGATTTAAGTAATTATGAAACAAATGATTTAGAGTCCTTAACAGCGATCCAAGTAAGTAAAGACCTCATCCTCCCTGTAAGAAAGAGTCCATGCCAGCTGTAGGTTTTCACATATAACTAAAGCATAATCATTAAAATTTTAACAATATTAACCATACGGTTCTCCTCTAAACAAAGTGCAAATATAAACAAAAAAAACATATATTAGTATGAGAGAATAACAAAAGCACATTCCACAAGTTGCACATACTATCAATATAAACAGAATAAGCTAAATAGACTTTAATGAATAATGTCCTCTTCTTTAAGTCTCTCCCACCTCCCTGGGGCTGACCATGCTAATAAATACCTGATCCTGATACACTATAAATATCTCAAGCCCTTTATTGTGACTTAAATATTATAAGCTGTGCCTCTAATATGTAGTCTAGGCATGAAACCAAAATTTTTTTTTTCACGATTCAGATAGAGCATGTCATTTTAAACAACGTTCTAATTTATTTTTATTAAAAATGTATCAAATTTTCTTAATTCTCTTGGTATCTTTTGTTGTAAAACAGGGAGGTAAATTCAGAAATGTGCATCTGTCTGAAACACTATATGTCAGCAGTTTTGGAAGAATGTTATCCATTTTCAAGAGCACTAAATTGCAGCACTATTTACTGCCATGTAGTGACTATAGACAGCTATCTAGGTATCTTTTCAACAACAAAAAAACAACAAAAAATATGTGAACCAAGCAAATTTGATACTAGAAGTAAATTGGAACCTTTTTATTAAAAAAACAAAAATGTATGCTGTGGTAGATAACAGTCTGATTTGTTTTCAGAAATTCTATATTGTTTATCTCCAGTTGTGTCATATAATTTATTTGTAGGTTGTTGTAAAATTTAACTCTTAAGTGTGCATAGTAAAGGCGGTGCTCTGCTCATTCATGTCTTAAAGACCAGTTTTCTTGCTAACAGTATGACTGTGTCTAAAAATCTCTCACACCTCCTTAGACCCTTAGGTATAATAATAAAGAGAATCAGTTTATTGATCAATGTTATCTCGATGTTACGCTTGTACTTAATAATATTAAAGGGACAGTCAACACCAGATTTGTTGTTGTTTGAAAAGATAGATAATCCCTTTATTACCCATTCCCCAGTTTTGCATAACCAACCCAGTTATAATAATACATGTTTTACCTCTGTAATTACCTTGTAACTAAGCCTCTGCAGACTGCCCCCATTATTTAAGTTATTTTGACAGACTTGCATTTTAGCCAATCAGTGCTCACTCCTTAGTAAAGTCATGTGTGTGAGCTCCATGTTATTGATATGAAACACATGAACTAATTACCTCTAGTGGCGAAAAAACTTTCCGATTAGAGGAGGCCTTCAAGGTCTAAGAAATTAGCATATAAACTACCCAGGTTTAGCTTTCAACTTAGACTACCAAGGGAACAAAGCAAAATTGGTGCTAAAAGTTAATTGGAAAGTTGTTTAAAATTGAACGCCCTATTTGAATCATGAAAGATTTTTGGACTTGATTGTCCCTTTAAGTTCTTGATAATGAGCTAATTAATATATGTGGTTAAGGTATTACATTTTTGTCAGCTGAGTTTTGAGTGCTGTCTTATAATGAAGGACTTCCACAAAAACACCTGTAATTACAATTGTTGCAATCCCCATTTCTTAGGATTTATAGATACATTCATAGAGGATGCTTAAATGTTGTGTTCGCCACTCAAGGAGCTCAACTAGTTGGCATTCATCCATTGTTGGTTCATTTACAGGGCACTATTAAGGGCTCAAATCCATTTTGTTTGTGACAAATGGAAAGTGAAGCTGTATTCCATCTGCTTTGTAGCAATGTTCAAGACCATAACTACAAATTTTTACCCCAGAGGACATTGGAGGTAAAAAAAAGAGCCTCATGTCACTGAAAATGGCAGAGAGATAGGTTTAAGCTTGATGAGATCCCGTGTGACATAAGCATAAGAAAGGATTGGAACCAGCTGAAGACAGTGTCATGGATCCCATTGTTTTCAGTCACTCTATTAATATTCTATGGTCTATAGTGTCAAATGATGCAAACAGGTCAAATGATTTTAGTAGAGAGTAATCCCTTATGCCTCTTCCTCTCAATAAAACATTTAGCACAAAACCACAGCTGTTTTGTGCTCTTCCTTTTTCTGAATTCTGACTACAGTCCATCATAAACTTTATGAAATTACAAGTGGACTTCCAATTGCTTGAGAATTACTTTTTAAAGTGAAATGAGAACTCCAGTTATGTTTCTTGATTTTAAGCATACATTCTGATTAAGCATTGGAGTTTATGCTTTTACATTAAGGTAAACATTATTTGAAATAGCTTACATTTAGTTAATAAAGTGCTTACAATAATATTTGCTTTTGGTATTATTTGTATTTGTCAATTAAACCCGAATAAAGGTTTAGTTTAGAAAAGCATCATGCAAAAAAACTCCATAATTTATGAAAGAACTTACCTGATAAATTAATTTCCTTCATAGTGGCAAGAGTCCATGATCTAGTGATGTATGGGATATACAATCCTACCAGGAGGGGCAAAGTTTCCCAAACCTCAAAATGCCTATAAATACACCCCTCACCACACCCACTATTCAGTTTAACAAATAGCCAAGTAGTGGGGTTATAAAGAAAGGAGTTAAAAGCATCAACAAAGGAATTTGGAAATAATTGTGCTTTACAAAAAATCATAACCACCATAAAAAGGGTGGGCCTCATGGACTCTTGCCAATATGAAAGAAATTAATTTATCAGGTAAGTTCTTACATAAATTATGTTTTCTTTCATGTAATTGGCAAGAGTCCATGAGCTAGTGACAAATGGGATAGCAATACCCAAGATGTGGAACTCCACGCAAGAGTCACTAGAGAGGGAGGGATAAAAATAAAAACAGCCATTTTCCGCTGAAAAAAATAATCCACAACCCAAAAAATAAGTTTATTCTCATAAATGAAAGGAAAAAACTTAAATCAAAAGCAGAAGAATCAAACTGAAACAGTTGCCCAAAGAACTTTTGTACCAAAAACTGCTACTGAAGAAGCAAATACATCAAAACAGTAGACTTTAGTAAATGTATGCATAGAAGACCAAGTTGCTGCTTTGCAAATCTGATCAACTGAAGCTTCATTCTTTAAATCCCCAAAGTAGAGACTGATCTAGTAGAATGAGCTGTAATTCTCTGAGGCGGGGCTTGACCCGACTCCAAATAAGCTTTATGAATCAAAAACTTTAACCCCGAAGCCAAGAAAACAGCAGAAGCCTTCTGACCTTTCCTAGAACCAGAAAAGATAACAAATAGAGTAGAAGTCTTCCTGAAATCCTTAGTAGCGTCAACATAATATTTCAAAGGTCTTACCACATCCAAAGAATGTAAGGATCTCTCCAAAGAATTCTTAGGATTAGGACACAAGGAAGGAACAACAATTTCTCTATTAATGTTGTTAGAATTTACAACCTTAGGAAAGAATTTAAATGAAGTCCGCAAAATCGCCTTATCCTGATAAAAATCACAAAAGGAGATTCACAAGAGAGAGCGGATAATTCAGAAACTCTTCTAGCAGAAGAGATGGCCAAAAGAAACACCACTTTCTAAGAAAGTAGTTTGATGTCCAAAAAATGCATAGGCTCAAATGGAGGAGCCTGTAAAGCCTTCAAAACTAAATTAAGACTACAGGGAGGAGAAATTGATTTAATGACAGGCTTGATACGACCCAAAGCCTGCACAAAATAATGAATATCAGGAAGTTTAGCAATCTTCCTGTGAAATAAAACAGAAAGAGCAGAGATTTGTCCTTTCAATGGACTTGCAGACAAACCTTTATCCAAACCATCCTGAAGAAACTGTAAAATTCTAGGAATTCTAAAAGAATGCCAAGAGAATTTATGAGAAGAACACCATGAAATGTAAGTCTTCAAAACTCGATAATAACTCTTTCTAGAAACAGATTTATGAGCCTGTAACATAGTATTAATCACTGAGTCAGAGAAACCTCTATGACTAAGCACTAAGCGTTCAATCTCCATACCTTCAAATTTAATGATTTGAGATCCTGATGGAAAATGGACCTTGAGATAGAAGGTCTGGCCTAAGTGGAAGTGGCCAAGGTTGGCAAATGGACATTCGGACAAGATCCGCATACCAAAACCTGTGAGGCCATGATGGAGCTGCCAGCAGCACAAACGATTGTTCCATGATGATTTTGGAGATCACTCTTGGAACTAGAGGTGGGAAAATATAAGCAGGTTAATAATAACAAGGAAGTGTCAATGCATCTACTGCTTCCGTCTGAGGATCCCTGAACCTTGACAGGTACCTGGGAAGTCTTTTGTTTAGATGAGATGCCATCAGATCTATTTCTGGAAACCCCCATATCTGAACAATTTGAGAAAACACATCTGGGTGGAGAGACCATTCTCCCGGATGTAAAGTCTGACGACTGAGATAATCCGCTTCCCAATTGTCTATACCTGGGCTATGAACCACAGAAATTAGACAGGAGCTGGATTCTGCCAAAACAGGTATCCAGGATACTTCTTTCATAGCTTGCGGACTGTGAGTCCCACCCTGATGATTGACATATGCCACAGTTGTGACATTATCTGTCTGAAAACAAATGAATGGTTCTCTCTTCAACAGAGGTCAACATTGAAGAGCCCTGAGAATTGCACGGAGTTCCAAAATATTGATTGGTAATCTCGCCGATTTTCAAACTCCTTGTGCTGTCAGAGATCCCCAAGCAGCTCCCCAACCT
Source organism: Bombina bombina (assembly GCF_027579735.1). Lineage (NCBI taxonomy): Eukaryota > Metazoa > Chordata > Amphibia > Anura > Bombinatoridae > Bombina > Bombina bombina. The sequence goes on along the minus strand of NC_069503.1, from coordinate 656,266,809 downwards.
GAAAGACTCTCATCTGTTGTGATCACAGTCCAGGTTGGATGGACGAAAGAGGCCCCTAAAATTATATGATGGTGATCTAACCACCAAGTCAGAGAAAGTCAAACATTGGAATTTAAGGATATTAACTGTGATATCCTTGTATAATCCCTGCACCATTGGTTCAGCATACAAAGCTGGAGAGGTCTCATATGAAAACAAGCAAAGGGGATCGCGTCCGATGCTGCAGTCATGAGACCTAAAACTTTCATACACATAGCCACTGAAGGGAATGACAGAGACTGAAGGTTCCGACAGGCTGCAATGAATTTCAAACATCTCTTGTTTGTTAAAGACAAAGTCATGGACACTGAATCTATCTGGAAACCTAAAAAGGTTACCCTTGTCTGAGGAATAAAATAACTTTTTGGTAAATTGATCCTCCAACCATGTCTTCGAAGAAACAACACTGTTGATTTGTGTGGGATTCTGCAGAACGTAAAGACTGAGCAAGTACCAAGATATCATCCAAATAAGGAAACACTGCAATACCCCGCTCTCTGATTACAGAGAGTAGGGCACCTAGAACCTTTGAAAAGTTTCTTGGAGCTGTCGCTAGACCAAAAGTAAGAGCAACAAATTGGTAATGCTTGTCTAGAAAAGAGAATCTCAGGAACTGATAATGATCTGGATGAATCGGAATATGAAGATATGCATCCTGTAAATCTATTGTGGACATATAATGCCCTTGCTGAACAAAAGGCAGAATAGTCCTTATAGTCACCATTTTGAATGTTGGTACTCTTATATATCGATTCAAAATCTTTAGATCCAAAACTGGTCGGAATGAATTCTCTTTCTTTGGAACAATGCATAGATTTGAATAAAACCCCAGACCCTGTTCCTGAAACGGAACTAGCATGATTACCTCTGATAACTCCAGGTCTGAAACACACTTCAGAAAAGCCTGAGCCTTTACTGGGTTTACCGGAATGCATGAGAGAAAATTTTTTCTCACAGGCGGTCTTACTCTGAATCCTATTTGTACCCCTGAGAGATAATACTCTGAATCCAATGATTTTGGACCGAATTGATCCAAACATCTTTGAAAAATTTTAATCTGCCCCCTAACATCTGAGCTGGAATGAGGTCCGCACCTTCATGCGGACTTGGGGGCTGGTTTTGAACTCTTAAATGGCTTGGATTTATTCCAATTTGAAGAAGGTTTCCAATTGGAAGCAGATTCCTTGGGGGAAGGATTAGGTTTCTGTTCCTTATTTTGACGAAAGGAGCGAAAATGGTTAAAAGCTTTAGATTTACCCTTAGGTTTTTTATCCTGAGGCAAAAAAACTCCCTTCCCCCCAGTAACAGTTGAAATTATTGAATCAAACTGAGAACCAAATAATGTATTCCCTTGGAAAGAAAGAGATAGCAATCTGGATTTAGAAGTCATATCAGCATTCCAAGATTTGAGCCACATAGCTTTTCTAGCTAAAATAGCTAAAGACATAGATTTAACATCAATTTTGATAATATCAAAAATGGCATCACAAATGAAATTATTAGCATGTTGAATAAACTCAACAATGCTAGACAAATCATGATCCGATACTTGTTGCGCTAAAGCATCCAACCAAAAAGTTGAAGCAGCTGCAACATCAGCCAAATTGCAGGCCGAAGAAGATGACCTGAATATAAATAAGCTTTCCTTAGATAAGATTCAAGTTTCCTATCTAAAGGATCTTTAAAACAAGTACTATCTTCCGTAGGAATAGTAGTAAGTTTAGCAAGAGTAGAGATAGCCCCATCAACTTTGGGGATCTTTTCCCAAAACGCCAATCTAACTTCTGGCAAAGGATACAATTTTTTAAACCTTGAAGAAGGAATAAAAGAAGTACCAGGCTTATTCCATTCCTTAGAAAACATATCAGAAATAGCATCAGGAACTGGAAAAACCTCTGGAATAACCACAGGAGGTTTATAAGCAGAATTTAAACGTTTACTAGTTTTAATATCAAGAGGACTAGTTTCCTCCATATCCAATGTAGTCAACACTTCTTTTAACAAAGAACGAATATACTACAATTTAAATAAATGAGGATTTATCAGTGTCAATATCTGAGGCAGGATCTAAATGAGGATTTATCAGTGTCAATATCTGAGGCAGGATCTTCTGAATCAGATAGAACAGAAAAGGATAATTCAGTATGTTGCTGGTCATTTGAAATTTCATCAACCTTATGAGAAGTTTTTAAAGACGTTTTACGTTTATCAGAAGGCAAGCCATCTGAATAGAATCAGAAATAAATTATTTTAAACTTACAGGTATATCTTGTGCATTAGATGTTGAGAGAACAGCAACAGGTAATGAACTACTACTGATGGATATGAAAAGAGAGAGAGATGCACTCAGCTGAGACAGAACAAAAGCTGGAAAAACTTCCGTGCCATGTTCATTTTAGGGTGCCACTCAGGGTGCATACTCTTTTTGCACACTATGCCCCTTCACAGAGAAAAAATGTCCTGTAGCATATCAGTCTGACCCTGCCCAATGACAGTCCAGCACTGAAATACCAGGCAATTCTTCTCTGAACAAGAGAAACAACAACCCCAGCCGATTGTTTCGGCCTTTTGTGGGCCTCGTCAGTGAGGTGCAGTCGCATGTGTGCAAGGAGTCCACGTCTGGTTTCCCCTTTTACTCTTAGGGAGACCCAAGAGCAATTTGCATAAATATAAAAAGAGAGAGAGATGCACTCAGCTGAGACAGAACAAAAGCTGGAAAAACTTCCGTGCCATGTTCATTTTAGGGTGCCACTCAGGGTGCTGAAACGATCATCTGGGGTTGTTGTTTCTCTTGTTCAGAGAAGAATTGCCTGGTATTTCGGCGCTGGACTGTCATTGGGCAGGGTCAGACTCATATGCTACAGGATATTTTTTCTCTGTGAAGGGGCATAGTGTGCTAAAAGAGTATGCACCCTGAGTGGCACACTGTAATAAAATGAACTGGCACAGAGGTTTTTCCAGCTTTTGTTCTGTCTCAGCTGAGTGCATCTCTCTCTCTTTTTATTTATGCAAATTGCTCTTGGGTCTCCCTAAGAGTAAAAGGGGAAACCTGACATGGACTCCTTGCACACATGCCCTTAGAGAGATGCGACTGCACCTCACTGACGAGGCCCACAGAAGGCTGAAATGATTGTCTGGGGTTGTTGTTTCTCTTGTTCAGAGAAGAATTGCCTGGTATTTTGGCGCTGGGCTGTCATTGGGCAGGGTCAGACTGATATGCTACAGGATATTTTTTCTCTGTGAAGGGGCATAGTGTGCTAAAAGAGTATGCACCCTGAGTGGCACACTGTAATAAAATGAACAGGCACGGAAGTTTTTCCAGCTTTTGTTCTGTCAGCTGAGTGCATCTTTCTGTCTTTTTATTTGTTTATATAACTACTACTGATGGATACATTATCTGCATGTAAAAGTTTATCATGACTATTACAAACCACAGCTGGAGGTATAATCTCCACAAGTTTACAACAAATGCACTTAGCTTTGGTAGAACTGTTATCAGGCAGCAGGGATCGAGCAGTAAATTGAGACATCTTGCAAATGTAAGAGAAAAAAACAACATATAAAGCAAAATTATCAATTTCCTTATATGACAGTTTCAGGAATGGGAAAAAATGCAAACAGAATAGCCCTCTGACATAGAAAAAGGCAAGAGGCAAATAGGAATGGGGTCTAAAATAATGAAAATATTTTGTGGCAAGTATGACACACAACAAACAGAAAAATATTTTTTGGCGCCAAAAACGTCCGCAAACGACACACTCGCGTCATAGATGACGCAACCTTGTGAAAGGACCCTGCGTCAACTAAGACGCCGGAAATGACGAATTTCACATCCCTCTTCCATTCACTGTACTCTGAGAGGAAACGGACTTCAAAATGCTGAGAAGTGCATATCAACGTAGAAATCTTAGCACAAACTTACTTCACCACCTCCATAGGAGGCAAAGTTTGTAAAACTGAATCGTGGGTGTGGTGAGGGGTGTATTTATAGGCACTTTGAGATTTGGGAAACTTTGCCCCTCCTGGTAGGCTTGTATATCCCATACGTCACTAGCTCATGGACTTTTGCCAATTACATGAAAGAAATATATTTTATTTTCTTTATTACAAATTACAATAAATTCATTTTAAAAAGTACTTATTTGTTTACTACTTATTGAGTTTTCCTAAAAGTGACCTTCAAATAAAATGAAACCTAAATTGCTTTGCTTTTTTATTTATTTTTGTATACAGGTACATTTGTTGTTCAAGTTACTGCTGCAGATGCTGATGATCCTTCTTATGGTAACAGTGCCAAAGTAATCTACAGCATACTTCAAGGACAGCCATATTTTTCCGTTGAACCTGAAACAGGTCAGTTGCTGTGGTATTTTAAAAGCCAGTGCAAAAACATTCATTATGTACTAAAATATCATTTGACATTAACATATAATTGCATTGTAAAAATAGTAATAAAAAATATCATAAATCATGTTCCACAGTCATTATTGATAGAGTATGATTTTTCTTTTATGAAATAATCATAGTTACTAAAATATATATATGATATGAACTGAAATATTAATAAGTGTATTACCTATTACTTGTATTTCCTGACTGGAGGGATTTTTTTCATCATTTTTTTTACTCACCTTAAGTTTTATAAGCATCAGAATGAGAGGTTCTCAGCAGCTTGCCTTTGCCCTCTTTTTCAGTAATGCTGCTACTAACCTTGACTACGCATCAAAGATGTGTGCATGGCACATGCAAGCCTACAGGTATATATGTTAAATGAATGAAGCTAAAGGTGACCTCTCACTGAGAGCTATTTTAAAAGCTATTACTCAGATTTCAAAACTCTACTGAAAGAACTTTGTTCTGAGAGAAACACTGGCTGAGATTTATTTTCTGACTGCTAGCAGGAGTTATATTTTATTAATGTTTAACTCTTAACTCTACCGTTTTCATCACTTATAGGGGTATTCTAGTGTAATAATACAATGATCTAATTTGTTAGAGTATGTTATGAAACAAAAGATTGCCTCAAAATATGTTTTTAACCCCTGCAGATGGATAAACACATAGTAAAACAAACACACATCATGCATGCTGCCAACGCCATTCCTTAGAAAGACAAGGACAATGATTGGCTGTTCTTGATAAAGCCCAGAGGGGCGAAACGTGTCAGGAGGTTCTACCAGAGCTTATGTGGGCTCTTTTTACTTAAGGAAAGAAGTGTTGTCTGCTTGACTTAAACAGAGCAGTTTTAATTTCAATGTATTAATCACATATAGCAGCCGCCTTTTGCGGTTTGAACCAGTGAATACCTAATAGCCTGTTGACTTTGAAATAAACTATTATAAGCAGAAGTATTTATTAAAGCTAACGTTACCTGTTATGGGCCGGAATAGTGGTGCTTATGATAATCACGGCTAACTCAGGTAGTTGTCCCAATTATTATGTAACGCTGATTCACACTGTACTTAGTACTTGTGACCCTTGTTGCATTATTACTGATAGAGTTAACGTTACATATGCGCTAGAAGTGCAGCGCTCACAATATTTACAGCTAACTGTATGCAACACCTGTAATTTCAAATAATTTGTATTGTTCACTCAAGTTTACTTAGTAACAGTGGCAAGTATTGTGTCAATCCAACCAATAGTACACTCCATAAGCCAACTGGTACTGCTACATCTTTCACAGTCACCGATTTGGCATTTATTTAATGTTGGTTTGTTAAAACAATGGGATAATAATACATGTGTATAAGCATAACACTCTTTTATTATTACTTTCTCCAGAACTACACATTAGTAATATTATTGCTGATAATAGAAAGTAACACAATTGATGTGTATTATCTCCAATTTCTGACGAGAATTTAATGTAGCACAACAGATGTTTGGACAACATTAGATTGTGATCGTTACGCTGAAATTGTGATTATAATATAATTTTTATCTCTAACATCCTTGTTGCACATTTGCACATCCTAACAATATATTATATTAAATAATATTACTGCAATACCTCTTACATGCGGACATAATGGCATTGCATAGATAATGTGCCAATAGAATCTCATAGGGATTGAATTTGATTAGAGGAGATACTATGTTGATACCATTTATGTTGTATTTACTCCTCCAGCTCATTCCACTGCTCCTAGACATTTTCCGACCCTAGATTAATTGTGTGAAGTTACTTAACCACAAAGGCCTATTGTTAATACTTTTCAAGGGTTAATTTCTCATACACTCCTCTTTCCCTGTTTTAATTTAGTTTTTCACCCAATTTTTACTTTAAAATCAATAAAAGTTATGTTTTATTTATTTCTTTCAATTCTGCCTTAGTTGTCAGCACAGAGAGTTCTGAAGTGCATTCTATAGTGGGAATATCTCTCTTTTCCCACAATTGTAATATAAATTCTATCTTGCAAAGCACCACTTCCTAAGTTACAATCATAAATATAAATAATTATAGTAATATTTTTATTGACTTAACTGGGAGATTGCCCCTTTGTAGTGCCATTGTTTATCTGCTACTGTTCTTGATAATGCTTATTGACTATGCTAAATCTCTTGTTTTTGGCAGATAACAATTTCTGATCATTGTTTGATATTTCTAGTGTGATTTTTTAGTGATCACAATCACAAAGTGCTTCTGCTGATATTACCTCTCTAGCACAAAATAGTTATCTCCCGAAGTTATTTACCTAGTTATTCTCAACTGTATCTCAAATGTAAAAGTTTCAAGACAAACAAAATGACAATATCAGGGTTTATCGATTTCATCACCAGTTGAACGTTGATTGATACCTTTAAATAGTGTGTAGTAATGCTAACTGGAGACATGTATGATTAAGCTGTTATGTTCCAAAACCATAAAGATATGTGTGTATATCTCTCTAAGGGATTTGTACAGAGGCATCATCAGCCTATGTTTTTGTTGTGTTATTGATTGGCTTATTTTTTAGTGTGTAAAGTGCTTAATTATGTTTTACTTTAATTGATTGAGTAGGTAATTTTTTTAAATGTATTTGGATATGTTGCTTTTTAATGTCGCCCAGTATGATGGGTTAATTTCAGTGTGTTTTGTGCATATGCAAACCAATGTTACAGTTACAATTTTTGGGGTAACTGATAATAATTAGAAATGTATTAAGGTATTAAGTCCTTTTAGCTGTGTAATTCAATTAATTAAATATGGCACTATAAATGTGGTCACAATTATTAATATATTGATTGTGATCAGTTGAGACTGTACTTTCAGATGTTAAAGGAATGTAAACACCCAAACATGTTCTTTCTTGATTGAGCCAGTGCCTACCATTTTAAAATTCCACTTTACTTCTATTATCAAATCTGATTCATTCCTATTTTGTGCTAAAGAGATACCTATGTAGACATCTGGAGCACTGTATGACAGGAAATAGTGCTACTATCTAGTGCTCTTGTAAATGGAACATTCATGCAAAACTGCTGCCATATAGGGATCTAGAAATGGGCTGGTTCCTAACCATATGTCACTGCTTATCAATAAAAGATACAAAAAGAACAAAGACAAATTGACAGTAGAATTAGTGCTCCAGATGCTTTCTTAGGTACCTCTTCAACACAGAATATCACTAAAACAAAGCAAATTTGATAACACAAAGCAAGTTGGAAACTTTTATTTACAACAGAATTCTCTGTCTGAATCACACACAAAAATAAAAAAATAAAATGAAAAAAATTGGGTTTATATCCCTTTAAATTCAAAGCATACTGAACAATACTTTCCCAAATAATGAGTACATTTATAAACTTTGACTTTTCGTGTAATATTCCAAAAGTACAGTTATATTTTTTAAAGGGCCAGTAAAGTCAAAAGGAAACCCTTCAAATTCAGATATAGGGGTAGATTTATCTTAGTGCGAGCGGACAGGATACAATGTAGCGTATCATGTCGGCTACACATTGATAAATGCCGACAGCATACACTGTTGGCATTTATCATTGCACCAGTAGTTCTTGTGAACTGCTGGTGCATTGCCGCCCCCTGCAGATTTGCAGTCAATCGTCCACGAGTAGGGGGTGTCAATCAATCCGATCGTATTCGATCAGCTTGATTTCTGTCCGCAACCTCAGAGCAGGTGGACAAGTTATGGAGCATCGGTCTTCAGACCGCGGCTTTATAACTTCTGTTTCCAGCGAGCCTGAAGGTTAAATAAATCGGCCCCATAGCATGTTATTTTAAATGACTTTGCATTTTGCTTGTTGAAAAACTTGTTTTGTTCTCTTGGTGTCACTTGTTGAAGAGTAACTTTTTAACTCTTTTGAGCAACAAACCTTTAAAGGGACAATACACCCACATTTTTTCTTTCATGATTTAGAAAGAGAATGTATTTTTAAACATCTTTCTAATTTACTTCTATTATCTAATTTGTGTTATTCTCTTGATATTCTTTGCTGAAAAGCATATCTAGATATGCTCAGTAGCTGCTGATTGGTTGCTGCACATAGAAGCCTCATGTGATTGGCTCACCCATGTGCATTGCTTTTTCTTCAAATAAGGATATCTAAAAAATGAAGCAAAATAAATAATAGAAGTAAATTGTAATGTTGTTTAAATTTGTATTCTCTATCTGAATCATGAAAGAAAGATTTTGGGTTTAGTGGCCCTTTAATTATGCTAAGCTATTCATAACACTGTGCTGTTGGAAACAAGTTTGGGTTATTTTGTGTGTTTATACAGTAACCATTCTCAATGTGCAGTGTATGACAAGTGATGAGTGCTGATTATTTACCTTTTGTATTGTTTATCTGTAATATTCCCAGACACTTTCAACTTTTATGTAGAGGAACATAAACCATATTTTTATTTACATATTTTAATTTGAAATGCATTGAATAATTGTATTTTTCTTTCACTATTTACAAATATACATACAACTCATGTTTATTTGTTACCATTCTAAACTCGAATGAGATTCGGTTGAATCATTTTTACTTTAAAAAGTGTATAAATGAAATGTATTTCTTTTTTCTTCTTAAAGGAATTATTCGAACTGCTTTGCCAAACATGAACAGAGAGAACAAAGAGCATTATCAAGTAGTTATTTTGGCCAAAGACATGGGAGGTCAGATGGGAGGATTATCTGGAACTACTACCGTGAATATTACACTTACTGATGTTAATGACAATCCTCCCCGCTTCACACAAAGTAAGAAATGTTCATTTAAATATTCTAAGAGTTATCTCAGAGTAAATATTACATTAAGTAAAGGAATTCTTCATCACAAATCAAATATCGCTAATCCTTAAGAAGATATGGTTTGTTTATCCACCTGAAATTGTTCTTTTATTCTTTGTATTACTAAATTTATCATTTTTATGGATTTTATGGATCTGTGGAAATCCTCTATCTGTTGTAGGGATAAATTTATATTATATAAAAATAACGATAATTAAAAATAGACATGTATACAGTTTCCACTTATGAAATGGTGAGCTTAGACTTGCAGCACAATGCCAGAAAGCAAAATAAACCTACAAACATGATTTCATGTTATGTATGCAAAGAAAATAAAATCCCCTTTAATCCTACTCTTCTTGTCAACTTTTTTTTTTTTCATTTTTCTCTCATCTGTCTTCAAACTGATGGGAAGTATAATCTATATCTGTGTGCTTCACCTATTTTCCCTCCAATTCTCCATTTGATTTCCTCCATTCTGATTAATCTACACTGCATAGAGAATGTGAGAAGGTTCTTATGACTTTTTTTTCAGTTTTTCAGTTTAAAGTATTATAATTACTTCTCTTTCTTCCACTAATAATGCTTTTCGATAACGTTTATCACCCTTTTTACACATTTTCTATTCTTCATCATTGCCACACCCCTTTTTTATGGTTCTACTCAAATTTTTTCATGATTCTTGATTCCTTTCTATTTCCTACAGATTGATACTGATAAAATATATAAATGCATAGTTGCCATGCTGTCAGTGATACAGAATATTTTGCTTTCTTTCATACAATCTCTTATTGCTGGTATCCTTCTTAATTGCATTTATGGATGTTAATTCTCCCTTGTTTAGTCATTTCTCATCTGCCCCTCTCAACTCTTATTGTGTATAACATAACAGTTGTAGTACTAAGCACTATTTATAGTCTATGGGCCAATTAATCATAGTTCAAACAGACAAGGTTCCCATCCAAGAACCTTTCCATGTTGCATCACAGCGAGTGGGAAGAATCTGCTGCCTGTATTTACCATTTCATTTACTAAGAGGACTTAACTCTACCACTCTTGAGGTGGCCAAGAGGTTCAGTAGTAGTGGTCTTATAGTAGCTTTTTAAACTTGCTCCCAAGAGTCTGCATCCCTGGGGCTCTAAAGCTACATCAGCAGCTTCATAAATTGAGCCCTATATAAATTCTGACATCATTTACAAATAATCCCCCCTTGACCTCTTTGCTGCTGATCTAAGAACTCAGTCATGAAGTTCCATAAACCTGGAAATCTACTCAGAGTTCAGACACTCTCCAAAACTAAAAAGTAGAAGACATACTAAACCCTAACAATGTCTCTTTTAATTTACTGTTTTGTAAAACTCCCCTGGTAGGATAACATCTACCACATTGATATACTACAGTGTTTTAAACTCACACCAATATTGTACAGAGACACCTGCCCCTTTGTCTGTTATATGATTTAAGAAAGACCATCATTAGTCTCCTTTTTGCTGCCTCCCAAAAATATAAAAAAAAAATATATTAAACATCTTTTTTTTTTTTTGAGTAAAAAATTTCCTTTGTCCTACATCTCCTAGGGAAGTAAACAAGTAAAATCTTAAATTGCCAGCTATTTGATTTAAATGATTTGCAGGTTACAGAACTGGATTCATATTCACCATTCCAAGATCTTGTTTGACAAACTGTATTATAATAAATAACAGGAATGGAAGAAATATATATTTAAAGGGACATGAAACCCAAACATTGTCTTTCATGATTCAGTTAGAGAATACAATTTTAAACAACTTTCTAATTTACTTCTATTATCTAATTTGTTTCATTCTCTTGATATCATTTGTTGAAGGAGCAGCAATGAACTACTGGTTTCTAACTGAACACATGGGAAAGCCAATGACAATTTTTATATATCTGCAGGTAGGGATGGGCGAATGTTTCTAAAAATTTGAAATTTAAAACGAATTTTGATACATTCGTTCGTTCGAATCGAATTTCGAATGTTTATATAACATTCTAACATTCTATTTTCGAATTTTTGTTTTCAAATTTTTCAATAAAATTCGAAAATATTCTTTCGAATAATAGAATGTTTAGCTATGTATTCATTCAATTTCGAAATGTAATATTTGAATGTGACATTCAAATTTGAAATAGTATTTCTAGTCTACAACTGTTTTTAATAAATGTCACATTCAAATTTGAAACATGGATTTCTAGTCTAATACTGTGTTTTAAATGTGATATTCGATTCGAATGTGATATTCGATTCAAATGTGATATTCGATTCGAATGTGACATTCGAATTCGAAATAGTGTTTCTAGTCTACAATTGTGTTTTATAAATGTAATATTCAAATTTGAATGTGATATTCGAATGTAACATTCGAATTCGAATGTGACATTAGAAAACTGTAAATAACATTCAAAAATCGAATTTTTAAGAATATTTGTTCTTATCAACATTCTATTATGTAAATCAAATTTCTACAATAACATTTGTTCTAACATTCGAATTCAGATATAAACACATTCCCCCATCCCTATCTGCAGGCACCAATCAGCAGCTAGAACCTAGGTTCTTTGCTGCTCCTGAGCTTACCGAGATAAACCTTGCAGTAAAGGATAACAAGAGAAGGAAGCAAATTAAATAATAGAAGTACATTGGAAAGTTGTTTAAAATTGTATTCTCTATCATAAAAGAAAATTTTTGGGTTTCATGTCCCTTTAACTATTAATAGGTGTTTAAAGTTGGAGTTGTGCTAGAAGGAATAAACATTAAGAGCTCCGTATATAAAATATTGAACTATATGCATAGAAAGAAATACAAAAAATATGAAATTAAATCATAATGTTGTTCAATTTGAAACACTATACTATACAATTTGTTCCCTTTTAATGTATTCCAAATGACTTGTTATACCTACTTCAGAGTATTAAATGTAAGGAAAAATATTCCTTAATATTTATTTTCATAATTGAAATAGCTGCTTTTACTCATTAAAACAATCACCTTTTTTTTTTTTTTTTTTTTTTTTTTTTTTTCAATACCTATATCTCATACCTGCCACCCACGGGTGCTATTGCCTCCTGTTTACATAGCTTTTGTACAGGGAATATGCTTGTTTTCATATTTTTAGTGTAAGATGTGGTTTCTACAGACAAGTTAGCTATTTCAAATAAAAAATAAATGCAAAGGAGTCACTTGCAAAAAATGAAATACACTTCAGTAGGTAAAATGTACAACTGGAAATAGATAAAAGGAGAGACCATTTGAGTGTAAAGTATCCCCTTAGTACAATATTAATTTACAAATTTAAGCATATAATCAAGAAAAAAATTATAATTGTGAGAGTTTGTACATATTTGTTTCTAATTAACCCTTTCACGGCTAAGCTTTTTTTTGCCCCATTGCCAGTTTAAAGCTTTTTTGTTACCAATATTTAAACACTATTTAAAGGCATATTTCAGTGAGTGACCCACAAAAAAGTATATAGTTTTTTTTCAGCAGGCCCAGTAAATTCACAATATTCCATTATTACATGTATGTGTTTTGCATCCTATAAGTTGCAACATCAGTTTCCATTAACTATTACTCATGTCACTTAAACATGGTGCTATTATAATTCATGCTATCTTAACATATTTCCTTCTATTTTCTCTCACTTCAAAGCCATGACCTTTTCTCTTATTCATATCTGAGTTTTTCTCACCCTAGAGTATACATGAAAACCAGGAACATAGAGTTAATGTCAAGTTAAGAAAGTAAGATTTTTGGCTTATAAATAATACAATTTAACAAGTATGAATTATATTCCTCTCCCTTTAATCATGATATACTTTAAAGTAAACACTGTGCAAATGATTCACTAGAATAAATGTATGTATGTATGTATCTATCTATCTGTATACAGAATGTATGTGTGTGTTTATGTATTTTTTATTTAATTTAACAAAATCCACAAGTTTGTTTTTATTTATCAATATATCTTCTATTTTCAAAATTCAATAAGAATTATATAGTGCTTCTACTACATCCTTTCTTTCTTTATCTGGAGTAATTTTTCATGTATTTTGTTTACCTTGATAAATAAAGAGTGTGTCTGGAGTTTAATAAAAAATATCAGTATTGGTCTTCAAATATATATACACCCCTGACAATTTCCATGATTTTCATTTATAAATAATTGGGTGTTTAGACCAGCCATTTCATTTTGATCTATCAAATAACTGAAGGACACAATAATATTTCAGTAGTGAGGTTTATTGGATTAATAGAAAATGTGCAACATGCATCAAAACAAAATTAGACAGGTGCATAAATTTGGGCACCCCAACAGAAATATTGCATCAATATTTAGTAGATCCTCCTTTAGCAGAAATAACAGCCTCTAGTCGCTTCCTATAGCCTGTAATGAGTGTCTGGATTCTGGATGAAGGTATTTTGGACCATTTCTCCTTGCAAAACCTCTCCAGTTCGGTTAGGTTTGATGGTTGCCAAGCATGGACAGCCCACTTCAATTCACCCCACAGTCTGGGGACTGGGATGGCCATTCCAGAACATTGTACTTATTTCTCTGCATAAATGCCAGAGTAGATTTTGAGCAGTGTTTTGGGTCGTTGTCTTGTTGAAATATCCAGCTGTGGCGTAACTTAAACTTTGTGACTGATTCCTTAACATTATTCTCAAGCATCTGCTGATATTGAGTGGAATCCATGCAAGCCTCAACTTTAACAAGATTCCAAGTACTGGCACTGGCTACACAGCACCACAGCATGATGGAATATCCACCAAATTTTACTGTGGGTAGCAAGTGTTTGTCTTGGAATGCTGTGTTCTTTTGCCGACATGCATAATGCCCCTTGTTATGACCAAATAACTCAATCTTTATTTCATTAGTCCACAGCACCTTCTTCCAAAATGAAGCTGGCTTGTCCAAATGTGCGTTTGCATACCTCAAGCAACTGTGTTTGTGGCGTGTGTGCAGAAAAGGCTTCTCCCGCATCACTCTCCCATACAGCTTCTCCTTGTGCATGGTGTGTTGAATTGTTGAACGATGCACAAGAGACACCATCTGCAGCAAGATGATGTCTTTGGATATGGTCTGTGTGCTGTTTTTGACTGTTCGCACCATCCTTTGCCTCTCCGATATTTTACTTGGCCTGCTACTTCTGGCCTTAACAAGAACTGTGCCTTTGGTCTTCCATTTCCTCACTATATTCCTCACAGGGGACACTGACAGCTTAAATCTCTGTGATAGCTTTTTGTAGCATTCCCCTAAACCATAATGTTGAACAATCTTTGTTTTCAGGTCATTTGAGAGTTGTTTTGAGGCCTCCATGTTGCCACTCTTCAGAGGAGAGTCAAAGAGAACAACAACTTGCTGTTGGGCACCTTAAATACATTTTCTCATGATTGGATGCACCTTTCTATGAAGTTCAAGGCTTAATGGCCTCACCAAACCAATTGTGTGTTCCAATTAATCAGTGCTAGTTAGTTACAGGTATTTAAATCAACAAAATGACAAGGGTTCCCAAATGTATGCACGTGTCTAATTTTGTTTGGATGCATATTGCACATTTTCTATTAATCCAATAAACCTTATTTCACTACTGAAGTATTACTGTGTCCTTCAGTTATTTGATAGATCAAAATGAAATTGCTGATCCAAACAACCAATTACTTATAAATGATCATGGAAATTGTCAATACCATAAAGAGGTTTTAATAATATCATAAATCATAAGAACAAATATACCTAATATATAGTTTGTTAATATTTATTTTATACGATGGTGAAAGTCCATGAGATCATCACATCTGGAATTACACTTCAGTCCACTAGGAAGAGGCAAAACACCCATACATACGAGAGCTTTAATCCCTCCCACTCTCCCAGAATCCCTTAGTTATAGATTGGTGGCTGCATTTAGACAACAATAAGCAAGCACTACCCAAGTGCCCAACCAAAAATAAGCTGACTCCTAAGCTTACATTCTTACTTTTTCAAATAAAGATACCAAGAGAACAAACAAAATTTGATAATAGGAGTAAATTAGAATGTTCCTTAAAATTGCATGCTCTATCTGAACCATGAAAAATTTCTTTGGACTAGACTATCTATTTAACTAAGAGTGTTGTTTTTTTATTATTATTTATTTATACGTGCCAACAGTGTAAAAGAAAAAACAACACACAACTAAGAGTGTTTAAGGAGCTACAACTCACAACAGTTTTAAACCAAACTTTTTGTACTGAACTATTTCCAAGAATTAAAGAATACATTCACTCTGCTATTACTGTGTTGATGGCTGTCATGCCTCTGGCAGTTAAATGCAGATGCATGCATGCAGCAAAAATGGATACTTTGCAGACCTTGAGCTCATCAGGGACATCCCTTAAGAGTGACCCACTAAAATACCCTACAGATAAACAGGGTACTTTAGAGTATGATGATTCCTCTTCTGAGATCGGGTTTTCAGAGATTCCAGAATTCCCCCCTAAAGTGTTGGTGGAAAATACGACTTTTAATTTCAGGCTAGAGTATATTCGTGCATTATTATGGGAGGTGTTAAGTGCTTTGGAAGTGCATAATTATCAACCTCCTGACAAGCTACCTGTTTAAAAGATTGAAAAATTATTTAAGCCAGCTCTCTCCCTTTCTGTGCCTGATTCAGTTGCTGAGCTAGTGACTAAGCAATGCAATAAAAGAGGTATACCTTTTATTCTGTCCACCAAATTCGAATCAATGTTTCTTTTTGCAAAACTATAAGTGTGGGAAACAGTTCCTAAAGTGGATGAAGCCATTACAATTATTGCTCAGTGGACTGATATTCCCTAAGTGGATATTACCACTTTCAAGGATACTATGGATAGAAAGAGTTTAAGCTTTCATAGACAATCATTTCAGATGGCAAGATTTATGTTCCACCCAGCTGAGAATGTATGACTGTGGCAACTGTGTTCTGGTGTGAAAATCTTTCAGAGCTCATATCTAGTGAAGCATCCTTGGATGGGATCCAGGTTTGTTTATAGATCACAAAACAAAATTAGCAATGGATGCTGCCCACTCACCACAAGGCAAGACAGATATAATTCATGATAGCAAACCTCGACTACCCGGTCCTTAATAAATTGAGCCCTTTGTGTCTTTATTTCTCTTAGTCTTCCTAATTATTATTTTTTTTTAAATCCTACATTTGATTGATACTAGGCCATGTTAAATATTTAGAAACCTGACTTGAAGCCCCTTATAAACTCTATTACAATCCAATTACTTATCAGCAGCACATACAAACTCATGCATGTAGATTTCAACAATTTTTTTTTATGATTTTAAAAAAGGAAAAACATTATTATTATCTATTATTTATTATTGCACCTAAATAAATCCTCACATTATTTTTAAAATTGTTGACATTTATATAGTAAACGTAACAAATGCTAAGAAACATACAATAGATACACCCTAGCTGTTACTCAGTGAATGATGTAAAGGTAGTAGGTTCAGTGGTAATTTGCAGAAGCACTTCTTCACAGAAAGGGTGGTTCATTCATGGAGTAAACCTCCATTAGAGATGGTAAGGCCAAACACTGTGGGGGACTTCAAAAATGCCTGGGATAAGTCTAAGGTACTAGTTTTCAAACCTGTCAACAGGCCACATTTTGAGGTTATCTGAACTAAAGCGCAGATGAAATAATCAGCTGATTAGTAAACATGGTTATTTTACCTGCTCTCATCCAAGGTAATCCAGTAAACCTGGTCTGTTGGGGAGGCCTGAGGACAGGTTTTAAAACCAGTGGCCTAAGGCTATCCTACGAATTAGATAAATTAAAGTGATGGTAAATTCATACCAACTGTTCAACATATTTTAAAAGCTCTTATCTTAACTAGCATATCGATATGCTTTTTTAATATTAAAAACATCAGTTTACTGAATAACTTCGATTTTATTACGAGCTCTAGGATTCTCTATTTCAAATGCGCAAGTAGTATAAGAGTTGCGCATGCGCATTGCATCGCAATTAGTGAGTTCAGAGCACAGGAGCATGCAGGTACTTTTTAACATGGGGCGCATGGTTAGCCAATGATTTGCTAAAATGTATGTCAATCAAAGCAGTAGCTTAGAACATTTTCGAGAGAGGCTGAATATAAAACTGTTATTCAGTAAACTGATGTTTTTAATATTAAAAAAGCATATCAATATGCTAGTTAGGATAAGAGTTTTTAAAATATGTTGAGCAGTTGGTATGAATTTACCATCACTTTAACAGACTGGTGGGCCTGTGGTTCATATCTTTCAAAATCTATGTTTATAAGTCTCTATAATACTGACTAATATTTTTATTTGTTGAATAATTTCAATTAGTGGTAAAAATATATTTGTATAAAAACAGTAATGGAAACATTAGTCTTCATATATAATTGCATTATAAATACAACTTGCAAACTTGAAAGTTAAAGTTACCTTGACATTCATACATCACTTATATATATTCAAACATCTCCAACCTATAAACCAGCTACTCTGTAATCTTGCAGGATTTCAAAAGTGAAATACAATTGTTAAACCTGCTCTAAAATATGTTCTCTTTTAAATGGCACAATATTAGTCTGGTGTCTGTAATCTTACAATTAATATAATTTATCCTGTTTGTAACATTAGTTCATTTTATATGTTAATTCATAATTATATTAACAGTAAAGAAGAAGAAAAAAAAAATATATATATATATAGTACAATTGTTATGCACACAACACTTTATAACCATAATTGTTAGGTTAACAAGTCAGGTGAAAGTTTACATTTAGATAGAAATTGATGTTTGTAGTTCATTATCAATTAAGGTCACAATAAAGCTTTTCTTGTTTTTCCAATGCATTTTATTTAAGACTGAACATGAGGATGTCAGGCATTTTAAATGTCATATTTCCTTCAGACATCTTTATTGATATCAGATGAAAAAAATCTTGCAACTTTGCTTTGCAAAATTTAAGGGACAGTCTACACCAGAATGTTTATTGTTTAAAAGGATAGATAATCACTTTATTACCTATTCCCCAGTATTGCATAACCTACACAGTTATATTCATAAACGTTTTTACCTGTGATTACCTTGTATCTAAACTTCTGCTGGCTGTCCTCTTATTTCAGCTCTTTTGACATTTTAGCCACTCTGTACTAACTCCTAGGTAACTCAGGGAGTTGGTGAGCACAATGTTATCTATATGGCCCAAATGAACTAGTGCTATCTGGCTGTAAAAAAAACTGTCCGAATACCCTGAGAAAGGCGGCCTTCAAGGGCTTAGAAATTAGCAGATGAGCCTACCTAGGTTTAGCTTTTAACAAAGAATACCAAGAGAACAAAGCAATTTGATGATAAAAGGAAAGTTGCATGCCCTATCTGAATCATGAAAGTTTAATTTTGACTAGACTGTCCCTTTAAAGGGCAACTAAACCCAAAATCTTTCTTTCATGATTCAGATAGAGAATAGAAATTTAAACAACATTACAATTTACTTCCATTATTTATTTTGCTTCATTTTTTAAATATCCTTAGTTGCAGAAAAAGCAATGCACATGGTGAGCCAATCACACAAGGCTTCTATGTGCAGCAACCAATCAGCAGCTAGTGAGCATATCTAGATATGCTTTTCATCAAAGAATATCAAGAGAATAAAACAAATTAGATAATATAAGTAAATTAGAAAGATGTTTAAAATTGCATTCTCTTTCTAAATCATAAAAGAAAAAAATGTGGGTGGCATGTCCCTTTAAGCCAAAATTAAGCAGTGATATTGCCATTTGGCTTTTATATACTATTTTTAAAACTAGTATTTCATTTGGCTAACTCTTATACAAAATAAAAATCTTTGATAATACAGTTCTATGTTTAAGTTGAAAACATCAATATGATAATCAAAAAAACAAATGGGGTTTTAATTTTATATATTAATATTGTTTACATTCCAAACTTTTAGTATATTTGAAATTCATTGTTCTCAACTCTGTTTTGGTTTTACTATTGAGGTACACATTATATCTCTTTTAAAATTTTAGCCCCAACCTATTTACTAATGAGATAATTCTGAAACATCTGGATATCTAACAGTCGTAAATGCAAGAAAAGATTTAAAGGAATACTAGAGTCAAAATTAAACTTTCATCATTCAGATAGAGCACATCATTTTAAACAACTTTCCAATGCACTTCCAAAATCAAACTGTGCACAGCATTTTTATATAGACACAATTTCTGAGGCACTAGCTCCTACTGAACATGTCCAAGAAATCACAGTAAATAAATATATGCATTTTGTCATTGGCTGTTGACTGTCACATGATGCAAGGGGAAGGAAAATGTAACTAACTAAAGTTTGTGAGAAAAAAATCTACTACTCATTTGAAATTCAGACTAAGGCCTCTAGTTATGAAAGTCTGGCGGACCTGATCCGCCAGTGCGGATCAGATCCACCAGACTTGGCTGAATACGGCGAGCAATGCTGCTGGTGCAACGCCGCCTCCTGCAGACTCGCGGCCAATAGGCCGCCAGCAGGGGGTGTCAATCAACCCGATCGTACTCGATCGGGTTGAATTGTGGCGATGTCTTTGTGACCGCTGCTTCATAACTGCTGTTTCTGGCGAGTCTGATGACTCGCCAGAAACACGGGGCATAAAGCTCCATACGGAGCTTGATACATATGCCCCTAAGAGCTCAATGTACTAAGCAGTGTATGCTTCTTTTGTGCACTTTCAGGGCAGGCCTACTTTCTGGAATGCAAGTAGCTATGTTCACCAGCTCAATCATGCAGAATCTTGAAGGAGAAATAAATGTGACAGGGAGCAGCCAGCATTAATAAAAAAAAATAAAGCAAATATAAATCAAATAGTGTTATTTTCAAAGGACTTTTTCTTGCTTTGCATGAGTATCTTTTTCTGCCAGTAAAATAAATGCTAGGTGAAATAAAACATCCAGATCTGCTAGGGTAACATGCTTAGTGAATATGACAAGATCTTTAAGAAAACAGACAGGTACATATACATATGTGCTGACTTATGTGATGACTAGTTGATATCCTAAACAGCTAAGGGGAAAGATACTTCAGGACCCTAACATCTACCAATGGCATGTTTTTTCTATTTTTTACTTTCATGATTAGTGACAAACACGGTCACAAAAGTGAGTTTTAAAATGCTTGTGCCTATATTACAAGCATCCAGTATCCAGAAAGAGAAGCGCTCTACCAGGAATCAACAACAGCTCTGTAGTTAGTTCTAGTGTGAGTTACCACCTTGGTGGAGCTTCCTTTAGTCCAATTGTGCTTTTCACAGGGAACTTTCTTTATGTGAGTTCAGTAATGTAGGCACAGGCAGTTTCAAAGGATCTCATGAACAAGTTTACACTTGGCAAAAACCCGTCAACAACTTATTTAAGGGTTGCTTAGGAAGATACAATGTTGCAAAGAAGCGGGTCACAATTTACTGTTTAATTGATGGTAAAATCAATTTTAAAAATGTATTATAATTTTCTTAGAAAGATACAATGTTGCAAAGCAGCGGGGTCATGATTTACAGTTTATTTAATGTTACAATCCGTTAAAAAAAGATATTATAATTATTTTCTATAGAAACTTTTAGTTTCCCTTTTTGTTTTCCGTTTACACCAATAAGTGGGAACGGTGCTTTAAAAAAACAATGGAAATAAATATTCTTTAAAACAATACTTACAAAGGTTGCAAAGTGAGCATATAGCGTTGAGGATATGTTTTTAAGACAATATGACAGTCTATGATTACGGCGAGCAGCCAGGAAAGCGTAAGCCGATTGTGCTGCGCATCCCTCCAGCTTTTTGTATGAGTGTCTTTTGGTCATCTTTTTTTAAAGAAGACTAAAGGCTTTATTTTATTTTAAAGTGTATTTTGTCTTCACTTCATGAACAATAGGTAACACTAAACATACAGGGAGTGCAGAATTATTAGGCAAATGAGTATTTTGACCACATCATCCTCTTTATGCATGTTGTCTTACTCCAAGCTGTATAGGCTCGAAAGCCTACTACCAATTAAGCATATTAGGTGATGTGCATCTCTGTAATGAGAAGGGGTGTGGTCTAATGACATCAACACCCTATATCAGGTGTGCATAATTATTAGGCAACTTCCTTTCCTTTGGCAAAATGGGTCAAAAGAAGGACTTGACAGGCTCAGAAAAGTAAAAAATAGTGAGATATCTTGCAGAGGGATGCAGCACTCTTAAAATTGCAAAGCTTCTGAAGCGTGATCATCGAACAATCAAGCGTTTCATTCAAAATAGTCAACAGGGTCGCAAGAAGCGTGTGGAAAAACCAAGGCGCAAAATAACTGCCATGAACTGAGAAAAGTCAAGCGTGCAGCTGCCAAGATGCCACTTGCCACCAGTTTGGCCTTATTTCAGAGCTGCAACATCACTGGAGTGCCCAAAAGCACAAGGTGTGCAATACTCAGAGACATGGCCAAGGTAAGAAAGGCTGAAAGACGACCACCACTGAACAAGACACACAAGCTGAAACGTCAAGACTGGGCCAAGAAATATCTCAAGACTGATTTTTCTAAGGTTTTATGGACTGATGAAATGAGAGTGAGTCTTGATGGGCCAGATGGATGGGCCCGTGGCTGGATTGGTAAAGGGCAGAGAGCTCCAGTCCGACTCAGATGCCAGCAAGGTGGAGGTGGAGTACTGGTTTGGGCTGGTATCATCAAAGATGAGCTTGTGGGGCCTTTTCGGGTTGAGGATGGAGTCAAGCTCAACTCCCAGTCCTACTGCCAGTTTCTGGAAGACACCTTCTTCAAGCAGTGGTACAGGAAGAAGTCTGCATCCTTCAAGAAAAACATGATTTTCATGCAGGACAATGCTCCATCACACGCGCCCAAGTACTCCACAGCGTGGCTGGCAAGAAAGGGTATAAAAGAAGAAAATCTAATGGCATGGCCTCCTTGTTCACCTGATCTGAACCCCATTGAGAACCTGTGGTCCATCATCAAATGTGAGATTTACAAGGAGGGAAAACAGTACACCTCTCTGAACAGTGTCTGGGAGGCTGTGGTTGCTGCTGCACGCAATGTTGATGGTGAACAGATCAAAACACTGACAGAATCCATGGATGGCAGGCTTTTGAGTGTCCTTGCAAAGAAAGGTGGCTATATTGGTCACTGATTTGTTTTTGTTTTTTTGTTTTTGAATGTCAGAAATGTATATTTGTGAATGTTGAGATGTTATATTGGTTTCACTGGTAAAAATAAATAATTGAAATGGGTATATATTTGTTTTTTGTTAAGTTGCCTAATAATTATGCACAGTAATAGTCACCTGCACACACAGATATCCCCCTAAAATAGCTAAAACTAAAAACAAACTAAAAACTACTTCGAAAAATATTCAGCTTTGATATTAATGAGTTTTTTGGGTTCATTGAGAACATGGTTGTTGTTCAATAATAAAATTAATCCTCAAAAATACAACTTGCCTAATAATTCTGCACTCCCTGTATAAATGAGTATTTTTCTTGCAGAGTTATCAAAGGGGTTACCTTATCTTACCATAGATAGTGAGAGTCCCCAAGACATCCTGTTTGGTAATTACCCTCCAGTCCACTAGGAGGAGGCAAAACACCCCAACATAACAGAGCTTTAAAACCCTCGCACTTACCCTGAATCCTCATTATTTTTTTTCCTCCAAGATGGAGTAAAGTGAATTATGAAGTGCTAATCTACTTGTTGTTGATGGGCCTTCTCTATTTTATCTGAAACCCATTTCTTCCCAGAGTGCCTATAAAGGATAGAGAGGTAGACAGGGAGTTTTCAGTCAGGCAGTGAAAAATCTTTTCCCAGTCTGGAAATGTTATATGCCTCCATGAGAAATTCAGATGTATCTGCCAGTCCACTGGTCAACAGTGTGCTGCTTCTTTTGTTATCCAGAGCCCTCCCCAGGTGAAATGCAGATTTATCTGCCAATCCCCTTGGTTGTAAAATGATGTTCTTTGTGAGCTCTGTTACTTTACTACTGCCTTGGATAGACCTAGGTGCTATAAAGTAAGTACATTGTAACTTTATAGCCCACCGGCTATTAGTATGAACATGTAGACATGATTCACATAATCTTGGGACTATTTATACACTACATAATTTCTATAGCAGTTTTAAGACACTTTTAAAACCTTGTTTAAAATTAGGTTACTCTCTCTTTATATTTGGGTGACCTGCTTCAGCGTTCTCTGGAGTTACTGGAGACCTTACTGCAGTTTAATTTACTTACAGGTGGGTGTGCTAACCATTTTAGAGTCATTCCTGTCTTTACACTAGCTAGTAAGTTTTCTGTATCTACAGTTACCTTCAACCAAGAAATTGTGGTTTATTCTTTATTTTCAGCTACTATGATTTCTAAGGAGCAAGTTCTTCACAACTTGGATATTGAGGTGTGATGTCTCGTGGACTCACAATCTAATGAAAGAAAACAAAAGTTATGCTTACCTGATAAATTAAATTATTTCAGGATGGTGAGAGTCAATGAGTCCATATGAACAGTTGGCCACAGTACATTATATGTACTTCATCTGACCCACTTTTTTTTTAACCGCTTTTCTGTTTCCTTCATCTACTTGGCTTTATGTATGATTGTGGATTCAGGGCAAGTGGGAGGGATTTAAAGCTCTGATATGTTGGAGTGTTTTTTCTTAATCCTAGTGTACTGAAGGGTAATTCCCACAAATTATGTCTCATGGACTCTAACCGTTATGAAAGAAATTAATATATTAGGTAAGCATTGATTTTGTTTTTAGACATCATTTAAAAATAATACATTGTAATAAGCTTGATTTTTTTTTAAATAAACAGGTCACAATGATCACTGTATACTTTTATTTGTTACTAGGAAATATGTATTGATATATTGGGAAGATGGATAATGGGCAATGTGCAATGGGTGGATAGTGTAGTTTGAAGTAGTAAAAGAATTAGCATCTAACATCGAACAGCTCACATAAATGTATTAATCTAAAACAGATTTTTTTGTCAGTTTTTAATAAAACAAATACACAAAAAATATAATAATGAAAAAATAATATTTAAGAACCACCTTATCTTATGAAGCCTCATCGTACATGTTTCACAGCGAATAGTTACAAAACCTTAGTAATTAGCACCTTTTGGAGGCAAAAACAAAAATTAAGACCTTTTGTACATACATATGAGCTGTAATCCCAAAGTCAATCCGAGGCCTAGAACTAAAGATGTTGATGATTAGTTTGTTCATTTATGGTTTTACACTCTTGTAACTATTTAAAAAAAATGTAATGTAAAAACCCTTAGAAGCATGAAAAATAAAGGATGCTAAATAGCCAACATATACAAACACACAGCCAGATTATGAGTTTTGCGTTATGAGTGGCTCGTAATAACTTGCAAGTTATTGTCACCGCTCACCTTTAATAACGCTGCTATTACAGGTTTGCAAAAACCTGGCGATATGGCTGCATTGAGCTCCATACCACACACAAATACCAGCGCTGCTTTTAGCTGGTTTGACGTGCTTGTGCACAATTTCCCCATAGAGATCAATGGGGAGAGTTGGCTAAAAAAAAGCCTAACACCTGCAATAATGGAGCGTATGTCTATGGGGAAACAAAAGTTATGTTTACACCTAACACCCTTACATAAACCCTGAGTCTAAAGACCCCTAATCTGCTGCCCCCGACATCACCGACACCTACATTACAATTATTAACCCCTAATCTGCTGCCCCCAATGTCGCCGCCACCTACCTACACTTATTAACACCTAACATTACAATAAAATTAAATAAATTACATTAATTAAATACAATTAACTAAATTACAAAAAAAATAAACACTAAATTACACAAAATAAAAAAGAAATTATCAAATATTTAAACTAATTACACCTAATCTAATAGCCCTATCAAAATAAAAAAGCCCCCCCCCCCCAAATAAAAAGAACCCTAGCCTACACTAAACTGCCAATAGCCCTTAAAAGGTCCTTTTGTGGAGCATTGCCCAATAGAAGTCAGCTCTTTTACCTGTAACCCTAAGCTCCTCTTTGCCCTGAAAAGGGTATTTAGAAGGGCATTGCCCTTAAAAAAGCATTTAGCTCTTTTATATTGCCCAAAGTCCCTAATCTAAAAATAAAACCCACCCAATAATTCCTTAATAAAACCTAAAACTAACCCCCAAAGATCCACTTTTCAGTTTTTGAAGACCAGACATCCATCCGCATCCAGCCGGGAGAAGTCTTCATCCAATCGGGCATAAGTCCTCAACGAAGCCGGGAGAAGTCTTCATCCAAGCGGCAAGAAGTCGTCCTCCAGGTGGGCAGAAGTCTTCATCTAGACGGCATCTTCTATCTTCAATCAGCCAATAGAATGCAAGCTCAATCCTATTGACTGATTGGATCAGCTAATAGGATTAAAGCTCAATCCTATTGGCTGATTGCATCAGCAATAGGATTTTTTTACCCTTTAATTCCGATTGGCTGATAGAATTCTATCAGCCAATCAGAATTTAAAAGACACAATCTTGGATGACGTCCCTTAAAGGAAACCTTCAGTGTACGGCTGGGACCGTATGAAGAGGATGCTCCGCGCCGGATATCTTGAAGATGGAGCCGCTCCGCGTCGGAAGGATGAAGATAGAAGATGCCGTCTGGATGAAGACTTATGCCCGCCTGGAGGAGACTTCTTGCTGCTTGGATGAAGACTCCTCCCGGCTTCGTTGAGGACTTCTGCCCGCTTGGATGAAGACTTCTCCAGGCTGGATGAGGATGGATATCCGGTCTTCAAAAACTCTAAGTGGATCCTCGGGGGTTAGTGTTAGGTTTTATTAAGGGTTTATTGGGTGGGTTTTATTTTTAGATTAGGGACTTTGGACAATGTAAAATATATAAATACCCTTTTAAGGGCAATGCCCATCCAAATGCCCTTTTCAGGGCAATGGGGAGCTGAGGTTTATTTAGATAGGATTTTATTTGGGGGGTTTGGTTGTGTGGGTGGTGGGTTTTACTGTTGGGGGGTTGTTTGTATTTTTTTTACAGGTAAAAGAGCTGATTTCTTTGGGGCAATGCCCGGCAAAAGGCCCTTTTAAAGGCTATTGGCAGTTTAGTGTAGGTTAGGGTTTTTTATTTTGGGGGGGCTTTTTTTATTTTGATAGGGCTATTAAATTAGGTGTAATTAGTTTAAATATTTGATCATTTCTTTTTTATTTTGTGTAATTTAGTGTTATTTTTTTTTGTAATTTAGTTAATTGTATTTAATTAATGTAATTTATTTGATTTTAGTGTAATGTTTGGTTTAACTGTAAGATTAGGTTATATTTCATTGGTAAATTTGTATTTATTTTTACTAGGTAGTTAGTAAATAGTTAATAACTATTTACTAACTAGTCTACCTAGTTAAAATAAATACAAACTTAGCTGTGAAATAAAAATAAAACCTAAGATAGCTACAATGAAACTATTAGTTATATTGTAGCTAGCTTAGGTTTTATTTTACAGGTAAGTATTTATTTAGTTTTAAATAGGAATAATTTAGGTATTAATTGTAATTTTTATTTTTAATTATTTTAATTAGGTTAAAGTTAGTGGATGTTAGGGTTAGGGTTACGTTACGGTTAGGGTTAGACTTAGGGTTAGGTTTAGGGGTTAATAATTTTAATATAGTGGCAGCGACATTGGGGGCAGCAGATTATGGGTTAATAATATTTAACTAGTGTTTGTGATGCGGGAGTATGGTGGTTTAGGGGTTAATATGTTTATTATAGTGGCGGCGATGTCCAGAGCAGCAGATTAGGGGTTAATAATTTTATTTTAGTATTTGCGATGCGGGAGGGCCTCTATTTAGGGGGTAATAGGTAGTTTATGGGTGTTAGTGTAGTTTGTAACACTTAAGTTATGAGTTTTATGCTACAGCTTTGTAGCGTAAAACTCATAACTACTGACTTTAGATGGCGGTACGAATCTTGTAGTTATAGGCTGTACCGCTCACTTTTTGGCCGTACAGCCAAAACTCGTAATACCGGCGCTATGGAAGTCCCATTGAAAAAGGACTTTTTGAAAGGTGTGGTAGTTATGTTGCGTTACGGCCAAAAAAAGTGTGCGGTACAGCTATACCTACAAGACTCGTAATAGCAGCGGTAGTGACAAAGCAGCATTATGAGCCATAACGCAAAACTCGTAATCTAGCCGACAGTCTGGTTAAATAAAACTGTTTTACTGATATAAGTTGAATGCTTCCCAAAGCTTTGTTAAAAATTTATACAGAGGAGTCAGTGTATCAAGCCAGGAAAAGGGCATTTGCCGTTAATATCATGTCAACACTCATGCCCAAATATCTTCTTGTGTTTTTAAAAAAAAATCATTCCCATGAAAAAAAACTTCATTTGTGCAGCAAGATTGATATGCAGTAATCATTCATGTCAGTTTAATGTCAGTGCAGTTCCAAGCAGTTCTAAGCCCATGTGCTAATAAGATTTGCCTTTTTTCTGGATTTATTATTTCGCATATGCTACCACCACAACTCTCTGAACAGCAATGCCCCAGTTTTTATTTATAAAGCACACGTGAAACAAATCTTTTTAGAGATTAGAGAGTTGGGAAGCAAACAAAATGCATAAATAAAATGAATAAATGAGGGGAGCGCCAAAAAGGCTAAGGTAGATATGACATAAGATATACAATTTTAATACACGATTGTAATACATTCTAATGGTTTATAACGCTAACATACATGGATCCATGTCTAAAAGCCTACAAATTTAATATTAAAAGCTTAATCACAATAAAAAACACAGTAATATAAAAACACAGTAATATCACAATGAAAAGATAAAAAACACAGTAATACAGTTATACAGTAAAATCAACAGTATCACAATAGTCTGGCATACACTGGCATGTAAGTGTGAGCAGTGTCACTCTAGGGGAAAAATAAATAGTGTATAGTCCTTAGGATTACTCCAATTTGGAGGATGGTCTCTTCCTGATGGATTATAGTGTCTGTAGTGTTCAGATGAATAAAGAAAATTATCCAAAATCCAATGTGTCAATATTGATACAAAATAATCCAAAATCACAAAGATTATTTTGTATCAATATTGACACATTGGATTTTGGATAATTTTCTTTATTCATCTGAACACTACAGACACTATAATCCATCAGGAAGAGACCATCCTCCAAATCCTAAGGACTATACACTATTTATTTTTCACCTAGAGTGACACTGCTCACACTTTCATACCAGTGTATGCCAGACTATTGTGATACTGTTGATGTTACTGTATAACTGTATTACTGTGTTTTTTATCTTTTCATTGTGATATTACTGTGTTTTTATATTACTGTGTTTTTTATTGTGATTAAGCTTTTAATATTAAATTTGTAGGCTTTTAGACATGGATCCATGCATGTTAGCGTTATAAACCATTAGAATGTATTACAATCGTGTATTAAAATTGTATATCTTATTTAATATCTACCTTAGCCTTTTTGGCGCTCCCCTCATTTATTCATTTTATTGTTACCTTTAAGGTTCACTAGGGAACCTACCGAGGAGAGCTAAAGGTATCTATATTTGCACAGGGTTAACTTAAAGGGGCATTAAACCCACAAAATTTATTTCATGATTTAGATAGAGAAAACAACATTCCAATTTACTTCTATTATCTAATTTTCTTAATTCTTTAGATATCCTTTGCTGAGGAAATAGCATGCACATGAGTGAGCCAATCACAAGAGGCATCTGTGTGCAGCCACCAATTAGAAGCTACTAAGCCTATCTAGATATGCTTTCCAGCAAGGAATATCAAAAGAGTGAAGCAAATTAGATAACAGAAGTAAATTAGAAAGTTGTTTAAAATTGCATGCTCTTTCTAAATCATGAAAGAAAAAATTTGGGTTTCATGTCCCTTTAACAATCTAATAAAGCAAACAAAATGCAGCAGTAGTTTTGCACCAGTTGTTGAGCAGTGTTAACTTATTTAAACAATAGAATACTCACTTTGCAAAAAATTTCCAGCTAGCTAATGAAAAACAAAAGATTGATAAACTGTCAACACCCTAAAGGTGAAACTGTGAGGTCATACAGATGGGCTACCTTGTGTATTCCTGTGTAAAACCAGAAAACAGCAAGTTGTTTTCTAAGGAAACTGAACTTTTCTGCCAGATGCTCATGCCATTTAGTCATCATCAGGGACTTTATATGTAGCGTTCTTATTTGAAGGTTATCTTCAGTATTTAAGCAAAATGCACTGGTATTTTTTTGTAAATGTTTACTAGAATTAGTGATTACATTATTTTCTTAGAATTCATCGCATTCCTGTTTTGAAAAATTGGCAACAGAGACATAAAATTTAATGGCATCATTAATTAAACCTCTACGTTCTGAGAATTTTTTTTCGAATGATATTATTTTCTGTTGTAATACATTTATAACCTGTAGTAATCAGATACATGAATAAATTAAACAATTATTTCAAAAATTAAAAAGAATTATAATGCTCATAATTATAGAGTGTGTCAATTACTTTAATTATAATTATTTTTAAAGTTTACATAAATAATTTGGAAATTTACTGAACATAATATCAACAGTGTGTCAAAGTGATATTAAAAGTTTATAAAACCAGTAACTTAAAGCTTTACTATTATTTTATAAGATTCAACAGAAAGACTTCATAAGAGCTCTTCTGGAATGATGCTGTTTCATATTAGGGTTACTGCAAAACACTGTTACAAATTATTCTGTCAATAGTAATCATTATTATATGTTTTGCATAATATAATGTAAAAAAATATTTCTATCATACCTTGTTGAAGCTTTATATAAACTAAATATAGCACTATCATATATTAAACATTTTGTCATAAATTACTTGGCTAACTTGTTTATTTAAACAAAACAAAACTCCTAGGCCTAGATTTAGAGTTTGGCGGCCAAAGGGGTGCGTTAGCTACGCGTGCTTTTTTTCCCCCGCACCTTTTAAATACCGCTGGTATTTAGAGTTGACAGAATGGCTGGGTTTTCAGTGCGTTAGGCTCCAAAAAGGGAGCGTAGAGCATAATTTAACGCCACTGCAACTCCAGATACCAGCGGTGCTTACGGACGCGGCCATCTTAAAAAACGTGCTCGTGCACGATTCCCCCATAGAAAACAATGGGGCCATTTGAGCTGGAAAAAAACCTAACACCTGCAAAAAAGCAGCGTTCAGCTCCTAACGCAGCCCCATTGTTTACTATGGGGAAACACTTTCTACGTCTGCACCTAACACCCTAACATGTACCCCGAGTCTAAACACCCCTAACCTTACACTTATTAACTCCTAATCTGCTGCCCCCGCTATCGCTGACACCTGCATATTTGTTTTAACCCCTAATCTGCCTCTCCGTAAACTGCCGCTACCTACATTATCCTTATGTACCCCTAATCTGCTGCCCCTAACACCGCCGACCCCCATATTATATTTATTAACCCCTAATCTGCCCCCCTCAATGTCGCCTCCACCTGTCTACACTTATTAACCCCTAATCTGCCAAGCAGACCGCACCGCTACTATAATAAAGTTATTAACCCCTAATCCGCCTCACTCCCGCCTCAATAACCCTATAATAAATAGTATTAACCCCTAATCTGCCCTCCCTAACATCGCCGACACCTAACTTCAATTATTAATCCCTAATCTGCCAACCGAATCTCGCCGCTACTGTAATAGATGGATTAACCCCTAAAGCTAAGTCTAACCCTAACACCCCCCTAAATTAAATATAATTTAAATCTAACAAAATAAATAAACTCTTATTAAAAAAATTATTCCTATTTAAAGCTAAATACTTACCTGTAAAATAAACCCTAATATAGCTACAATATAAATTATAATTATATTATAGCTATTTTAGGATTTATATTTATTTTACAGGTAACTTTGTATTTATTTTAACCAGGTACTATAGCTATTAAATAGTTAATAACTATTTAATAGCTACCTAGTTGAAATAATTACAAAATTACCTGTAAAATAAATCCTAACCTAAGTTACAATTAAACCTAACACTACACTATCAATAAATAAATTAAACTACCTGCAATTATCTACAATTAAACCTAACACTACACTATCAATAAATAAATTAAATACAATTCCAACAAATAAATACAATTAAATAAACTAACTAAAGTACAAAAAATAAAAAAGAACTAGGTTACAAAAAATAAAAAAAATATTTACAAACATTAGAAAAAAATTACAACAATTTTAAACTAATTACACCTACTCTAAGCCCCCTAATAAAATAACAAAGACCCCCAAAATAAAAAAATGCCCTACCCTATTCTAAATTACAAAAGTTCAAAGCTCTTTTACCTTACCAGCCCTGAAAAGGGCCATTTGCGGGGCATGCCCCAAAGAATTCAGCTCTTTTGCCTGTAAAAAAAAACATACAATACCCCCCCCAACATTACAACCCACCACCCACATATCCCTAATCTAACCCAAATCCCCCTTAAATAAACCTAACACTAAGCCCCTGAAGATCTTCCTACCTTGTCTTCACCATGCCAGGTATCACCGATCGTTCCAGGCTCCAAAATCTTCATCCAAGCCCAAGCGGGGGCTAGACATCCATCATCCGACGGCTGAAGAAGTCCAGAAGAGGGTCCAAAGTCTTCATCCTATCCGGGAAGAAGAGTAGATCGGGACCGGCA
The DNA here is from genome assembly GCF_027579735.1 of Bombina bombina. Lineage (NCBI taxonomy): Eukaryota > Metazoa > Chordata > Amphibia > Anura > Bombinatoridae > Bombina > Bombina bombina. Next base: position 656,234,813 of record NC_069503.1, on the reverse strand, counting down.
ACCATCTTCTTCCAAGCGGCATCTTCTATCTTCATCCGATGAGGACCGGCTCCATCTTGAAGACCTCCACCGCTGACCCATCTTCTTCTTCTGACGACTTCCCGACGAATGACGGTTCCTTTAAGGGACGTCATCCAAGATGGCGTCCCTCGAATTCCGATTGGCTGATAGGATTCTATCAGCCAATCGGAATTAAGGTAGGAAAATTCCGATCAGCCAATAGAATGCGAGCTCAATCTGATTGGCTGATCGGATCAGCCAATCGGATTGAACTTGATTCTGATTGGCTGATTCCATCAGCCACTCAGAATTTTTCTACCTTAATTCCGATTGGCTGATAGAATCCTATCAGCCAATCGGAATTCGAGGGACGCCATCTTGGATGACGTCCCTTAAAGGAACCGTCATTCGCCGGGAAGTCGTCGGAAGAAGAAGATGGGTCCGCGGTGGAGGTCTTCAAGATGGAGCCGGTCCTCATCGGATGAAGATAGAAGATGCCGCTTGGAAGAAGATGGTTGCCGGTCCGGATCTACTCTTCTTCCCGGATAAGAAGAAGAAGAAGACTTTGGACCCTCTTCTGGACTTCTTCAGCCGTCGGATGATGGATGTCTAGCCCCCGCTTGGGCTTGGATGAAGATTTTGGAGCCTGGAACGATCGGTGATACCTGGCATGGTGAAGACAAGGTAGGAAGATCTTCTGGGGCTTAGTGTTAGGTTTATTTAAGGGGGGTTTGGGTTAGATTAGGGGTATGTGGGTGGTGGGTTGTAATGTTGGGGGGGTATTGTATGTTTTTTTTTACAGGCAAAAGAGCTGAATTCTTTGGGGCATGCCCCGCAAATGGCCCTTTTCAGGGCTGGTAAGGTAAAAGAGCTTTGAACTTTTGTAATTTAGAATAGGGTAGGGCATTTTTTTTATTTTGGGGGTCTTTGTTATTTTATTAGGGGGCTTAGAGTAGGTGTAATTAGTTTAAAATTGTTGAAATTTTTTTCTAATGTTTGTAAATATTTTTTTATTTTTTGTAACTTAGTTCTTTTTTATTTTTTGTACTTTAGTTAGTTTATTTAATTGTATTTATTTGTAGGAATTGTATTTAATTTATTTATTGATAGTGTAGTGTTAGTTTTAATTGTAGATAATTGTAGGTAGTTTATTTAATTTATTTATTGATAGTGTAGTGTTAGGTTTAATTGTAACTTAGGTTAGGATTTATTTTACAGGTAATTTTGTAATTATTTTAACTAGGTAGCTATTAAATAGTTATTAACTATTTAATAGCTATTGTACCTGGTTAAAATAATTACAAAGTTGCCTGTAAAATAAATATTAATCCTAAAATAGCTAAAATATAATTATAATTTATATTGTAGCTATATTAGGATTTATTTTACAGGTAAGTATTTAGATTTAAATAGGAATAATTTATTTAATAAGACTTAATTTATTTCGTTAGATAAAAATTATATTTAACTTAGGGGGTGTTAGTGTTAGGGTTAGAATTAGCTTAAGGGGTTAAACAATTTATTAGAGTAGCGGTGAACTCCGATCGGCAGATTAGGGGTTAATACTTGAAGTTAGCTGTCGGCGATGTTAGGGAGGGCAGATTAGGGGTTAATACTATTTATTATAGGGTTATTGAGGCGGGAGTGAAGCGGATTAGGGGTTAATGCATTTATTATACTAGCGGTGAGCTCCGGTCGGCAGATTAGGGGTTAATAATTGTAGGTAGCTGGCGGCGACGTTGTGGGGGCAGATTAGGGGTTAATAAATATAATATAGGGGTTGGCGGTGTTAGGGGCAGCAGATTAGGGGTAAATAGGGATAACGTATTTGGCGGCGGTATACAGAGCGGCAGATTAGGGGTTAAAAAATTTAAATATAGTGGCGGCGATGTGGGGGGACCTCGGTTTAGGGGTACATAGATAGTTTATGGTGTTAGTGTACTTTAGAGCACCGTAGTTAAGAGCTTTATGAACTGGCGTTAGCCCAGAAAGCTCTTAACTACTGTTTTTTTTCTGCGGCTGGAGTTTTGTCGTTAGAGTTCTAACGCTCACTTCAGTCACGACTAGAAAGATCCCATTGAAAAGATAGGATACGCAATTGACGTAAGGGGATCTGCGGTATGGAAAAGTCGCGGCTGGAAAGTGAGCGTTAGACCCTTTAATGACTGGCTCCAAATACCAGAGGGTGGTAAAAACCAGCGTTAAGAGCCTCTAACGCTGGTTTTGACGGCTACCGCCCAACTCTAAATCTAGGCCCTAGAGTGCCAAATTACTCTGTGGTAATTTGAACATAAGTGAAATGACGAATCAGAGATTTTACAGTTTGGTCAGATTTACTATGGGTTTTAATTTTTTTTTATTGTTGTTTGAATTAATTATTGTGTGCGTTAAAATTATCCGGATAGGTGCCTTGTTTATTTTGAAGCATTGATTTTCTGATATTCATTACCTATAAAAAATAAAGGTTTGTATGGTAGCAACAGTTTAAAAAGATAGATAACGCCTTTATTACCCATTCCTCAGCTTTGCACAACTAACATTGTTATATTAATATACTTTATAATATTTAAACCTCTAAATTTCTGCCTGTTTCTAAGCCACTACATACAGCCTCTTAACATATGCTTTTTTATTAGCCTTTTACAATAAGAGACTGATAATACATGTGGCCGTATAGATAACTTTGTGCTCTCTCCCATGGAGTTGCGCATGACACTGCACTAATTGGCTAAAATGCAAGTCAATAGATAATAAATACGTAGCCATGTGATCAGGGAATTGTCAAAAGAGGTGTTAAAAGTATATTAAGATAACCATGATGGCTGTGCAAAACTGGTGAATATGTTATAAAGAGATTATCTATCTTTTTAAACAATAACATTTTTGAAGTTGACTGTCCCTAAAAGGATTGTGAATTTAAAAAATTTGCTCAAAATACCAGAGAATTTTTAGCATTTTTAAACATTTTTATACAGATATAGAGCCTTTTATTGTGTGTTTATTTACCTATCAAAACTATTTATGTTTTTTGTAGACAACCCAAGGTTTTGATCTAGGACCATTTTTATATATTTCATGCCACCTTTATATTATATATATATATATATATATATATATATATATATATATATATATATATATAAAGCAAAGTCCTGTGTAGGAATGCACACCATATATTTAGTAGCAGCTGCCAGGGTGCAATGTCAAAACAGTATGTTCTATGCAAAAAAGGCAGAACTCACTGGTCATTTGTAAGTAAAATTTAGCTTTTAATAATACAAAAAGTTAAAATCTTGGGAAAAACTTGATGTTTCGATGCCTAACTGGCATCTTTTTCAAATGTCCCAAAAGGTAAATCCAAAGTGGTCACACCAGCTATGTGGTGTTCCCCATGAGAGCATAAAAGTACTGGCTGAATGTGTTATATGTATACAAGTCATAGCTGACATCGAGGCTGTGTTCAGCTGTGGATAATCACTTGCAAATCTGATCAGCTGGTTCTGTTCCCACCCACAAGCTTTATACTTCATTGCGCTGTTAGTTGAGCAACTGCATGGCTAATTTGCATATGTGGGAGTGATCTGCACCGGAGTAGTGTCCAATGATCTTGCAATGTTTTCAGGCGTCATCATACACGCCCACTTGTCTCTGCTGTGAGTGAAACTTCCCCAAACAAAGGGATATTAGCCTGTGACTTATGAACTGCTTCTGGCACAACAATGCCGTATGTTTCCCACAGGTTGGTGAGGGGTCACCTTTGTCAATCAACGTAGAAGCTGCATGTTCACCTTGGCGCATGATGTACTGAACATTGTACTGGGATCTAATACACATTCAAAAGTTGTAGTGAGGAGATCAAATGTCCCATAGTGGGTACACCCTCACATTTATTCATAAAATAACAGCTAATGCAGGAATATCAGGAAATATAGATGGGGTGTAATGCACATTCGATCTATTCAAATTAGACAACACAAATGCCCCACTTGTAGTGGGTACATCCCCATTGGTTAATTTAAAGCTCCCATGCAAGATTAGCAGACAATGCTTGATAGAGCACACAATACAGCAACATGTGGGGGTGGTGATGTTAAATAAATGACATATAGTAACACATTAGCCAAGTAGCAAAGGAATAGAAAAAATGTAGAGAGGAAAAAATGGAAAAATGGAAAAAAAGAAAAAAAAAAAGTTAAAAACATAGTAGAAGCTGGAACAATGAGCAAATTCAAAAAGTGTCAATTTTGTAATCCAATGATAGAAACATTTTGTGCATTTGTATTCATTCATTAGTGGATCATTTTTATCCAATGAATGGCCCAAAGTCCAATTTAATGTTTAATCCTTTAGGAGAGATGGTGTCCAACATGTAGATCCATCTGGACTCTAGTCTAAGTAACATATTGTTGCGGTCTCTCCCCCTTTTTGGAATAGGTAGATGATCAATAATCATGCAGCGTAGACTGGAGATGCTATGTTTCTGTGTAGCAAAGTGTCGGGCAACTGGGAGATCAGATGTTCCATTCTTCAGTGCCTCCCTAATGGAGCATCTGTGATTCGCCATTCTATCTTTGAAAGGGGTGGTCGTTTTCCCCACATAGACCAGAGAACAGGGGCAAATTAGGATATATATGACATATGAGCTGTTACAATTCAGATGGTAACGAATGGTATATCTTTTATTCTTGTGTGGATGTTGAAAAGAATCTCCAACTTGCATGGAATTACAGTTAACACAATCACCGCATTTGTAGCAACCACTTTTTTGAGATTTTAACAGTGTGTACCTGAGATGCATTAAGGCTATTTATGATAACATGTACATACCGTACATTACCGACAAACTCTAATATTAACCATAGGAAAGAGAGATAGACCTAGGATAGAGACAGCTCTCATACAAATATACATATATATATATATATATATATATTTAATAAAGAAAGGGAGAATGAGGTAATGAGGGAAATTCCGGAAGGCGCAACACTCTGAGTGAAGGACCCTAAATTGGAAGTACTAGGATCGATTGGTTTAAAAAACCAATTGGGCTGGAAAAGAATAAGTGAAGAAAAAAAATCTGTAAAAAGATATGAGAGAGAGAAAAATAAAGAGAAAATATGCCGAGTGATAAGGGAGTGGCTAAAAAGAGAGATTAAGAGACTTCCGGGCGGCAGCCATCTTACTGGTCGCACTGAGCCTCAGCTCATAAAGTTTTCTCCAAAATCACTAATATTGTGAAGCTAAAACTGGATGTACATTACTCAAACAGTTGGAGAAACTGGTCTGTGAACGGCCTGATTTGATATTTTGGGTTATGAAAATGGAGGAAGCCTTCTTCCTTAAGCAGCTACGTGCGGTGCTGCAGGAGCATATTCAGAAACTGGATGAAAGAATGGCAGCGATCTTGCACCCAGCTCTTCACAAGTCGGATATGGTAAAACTTACCGGCATACAAGAGACCGATCATTTGAACCCAGATTCGACAGACATGAATATGACAGGGAAAGTAGCTCCCTCTCTGGAAGCTGACAGCTGGGCTGCTCTACATTTGAAGACAGCGGAATATCCGAAGCAGCTTATCCCCAACAGCCTGGCTGTCATAACAGGGGCCTACCACAATGCAACTCCAACTCAACAAACCAGCGGACGAAGCACACAGGAGCTGTGCGAGTGTAGGAGTAAATCCCCATCAGACGACAGAAACTCGCGGTGGTTCTGCTGACATGGACAAACCATCTCCCGCAGCAAGCCTGGAGTACACACTGCCAGCAACCCCTGGGACTGCAGCTTTTCTCTGGGATACTCCAAACACAGAAGTATGGCCACACTCCCTTATTACCCACGGTCCAGCCACCGGAGTGATTAGCAGTGCCGCTGCATACTATCAGACCTCCCGACAACTGCCATCTATTTGCGAGTACACGATGATAAGGGGAATACTCCGGGTCTCCGACAATCTTTCTCAACTGACCCCATTGCCTTTCCTCAAGTTTGTGCTTGCCAATCCGGCTCCAAATGCCACCTGGTTACAAGAAAAAACTCTCCCTATAACCCAGGTACTGAACTTTCGGATTGGAGTTGGCTGAGAACCTTCCCCCCCAACCCTAATTTAACAAGCTTCCCCCCCACATTGTGAGTAGTTCGGGAGGCAAAAATAAAAATATTGAAGATACTATGTTCTGATACCCTCTCCCTGCAATGGACATACGTTTGTATTAGAATTGTTTATACATGTGTTTCTTTTTATCTTATTTTTTTTTTTTATTAACTGCTGGTACTTACTCTCCTAAAGTAATAGTTATTCTTTTTAAATATCTAATGTAAACATTGTTTTGTCATGCTATGTTTCAAGCCACTTGTAATAGTAAGTGACTGCCTGCTCTCTACACTTAAAAGCACATTCTAGCTGCAGAATTCACTTTAATACTGAAGATATATTCTGCATACCAAAGTCCCACCACCACATTCAAGCTCACTTCTATAACCAATCCTGTAAAGCCTGTATAGATACAATAAGAAAAACACATAGCCCTCTGTGTAATAATTATATACGTATAGAAGGCCTGTGATTGCCTGTAGGATAATTTCTGAAGTCTCTCCAGGGTCAAATCTACTCCAATTGGAGAGAGTATTAGCATTAGCCTGCTTTAGTTTGTTGTTATTTAGTGTTGTTGCATTTAAAGTGAAGGTCAATTTTTTGTATTCTCAATACATCATGTTAAAGCTTATGTTAAAAACACTAAAGTCACTGACTTTATATGTATAAATAACGAATCCTTTGCAAATAAAATGTATTTATAATGTACCTCCGTTATCGCGATTAGCTCCGCCCATACAACACTTCCTTATTCTGCTGCTATGACGTCGCTTTGTTTCTTACAAGCGGACTACACTCGTGCACCCGTGTTTTGTTTGAAATGCGCATGCGTATCGTCAGCTCAATAGCGCATGCGTTTCATTAACGGCCATAACTTTGTATGCAATCTATACATTACATGAACGAGCATACCGATGATGACGCACTGTTTATTTACACGCATGCACATAATGTTTCAATGACGAAACAGAAAAGGGGCTGGACGCCACGGGGGTAAACAATAGATTGGAGCGAAAATATGTCAATCAATAAAGGAACTATGATGGGCGGATTATACAGCTGAAACGGAGCGGATTCAAAACGTAAAAATTAAAACTTTTGATTGTATTTATCTATAATTTGATGAATGAACCTCATACTGATTTTAGCTAACATATTGAAAGCTGATAACCACAATCCCAAACTTGACCTTCACTTTAAAATATATATATATTTTTTTTTTACCTGCTGGTACTTACTCTCCTAAAGTAATAGTCATTCTTTTTAAATTTCTAATGTAAACAGTGTTTTGTCATGCTATGTTTCAAGCCACTTGTAATAGAAAGTGACCACCTGCTCACCACACTTAATGGCACATCCTAGCTGCAGAAATCACTTTAATACCGATGATATATTCTGCACTAAATAAATCTCACCACCGCATTCAAGCTCACTACTATAACCAATCCTGTAAAGCCTTTATATATACAATAAGAAAAACACACAGCCTTACTTATTCTGAGGGATGACTTATTTTAATACAGACATATCTCTCTAGATTTAACCTTCAGTCACTCTCTGTGTAATAATTATATATAGAAGGCTTGTGATTGCCCGTAGGATAATTTCTGAAGTCTTTCCAGGGTCAAATCTACTCCAATTGGAGAGAGTATTAGCATTAGCCTGCTTTAGTTTGTTGTTATTTAGTGTTGTTGTATTTAAAATATTAAAATCCCAACAATGTGTACTCATACTCTATAAGGGACAGTTATTGGACCTATAGCGGAACACAGAAGAAAAAGTACCACCATAACTTACCTAATGTCAACATTTCCCTTAATGTATTTGATATCTACTTCTTTGCATGCTGTATGGTACTCTGCCCTGCGGGGCGCATTGACAAGCAATTTGTATAACTGTACACCTTGTTGGACACAAATAAAAGTAAAAAAAAAAAAAAAGAGAGATTGAAGAGAGGAGAGAGGGATTATAATTTTTAAAAGAAAATCTCCAGGTCTGCTATGACCTTCCATGACTGTCAGCACTATCTTACTCCTCACTCTCACTTCAACAACTTCCAATTTCTATCTAGCTGTTGTCTTACCCAGAACCATCAAGTTGATGTTGCTAACTGCTATGCACTTATTTTTGTTTATCTATTACTGTATATAGCATTATTTAATTTGTTAAGGTATAAAATAAAAAAATATTAAAAATGACTGCACAATAATGTGTTTTACAATGGATGAACATATGCAAATGGAGGGGTGGTAGTGGTGTGGGCTGGTAGTGGGTTGGATCAGAAGTGGCGAGTAACATTTTGGCCTAGCTAGTAGATTACGACCTGAAATTTTGAGCCCTTTCTTTCTCTGGAGTAATTTTTCATGTATTTTGTTTACCTTGATAAATAAAGAGTGTGTCTAGGTTTTAACAAAAATATCAGTATTGGTCATTATATATATATATATATATATATATATATATATATATATATATATATATATATGTGTATATATATATATATATATAAAAAATGCATTTATGTAGATATATGTGTATTTACAGACATACACATATAAACACATAAATACATTTGTATACATATATAGACATATATACAGTATATACTGTAAGTGCATTGTACCCATTTTCAGTCAATAGAAGAAAACTATTAAAACCATATTTATGAAATATTCATTTTTAATAAATTGTATAACTATGTATTTACTGTAAATATTTTTAAATAATTTTTATATATATATATATATATATATATATATATATATATATATATATATATATATATATATACTGTATATATGTATGTACAGTGTATATATAAATATATATACCTATATAATCATATAGATACATAGGTATAGATATATATTTTACCAAAATACCATCAGATATATGAAAAATGTGTATTTATGAATAAATGGAACATATTATTATTTTGATGTCAAGTTAGCGCACTTGAGAAAAAGAGATTGGGTTTGCTCATGAGTTTGGTGTTAGTTTTTTTGTTTTTCTTTGCACTCCATTGACTTCTATGGGGGAATACGTAACGTGATCACAATATTTTAAGTTCGTCTTTTTGCATGGGTCGTTTTATCACACGATCAATTTTTTTTTACTTTCAACTTGTAATATGATCCCAAATGATGTGCACAATAAGCCTACTACTATCAGAGTTATTGTGTGAATGGGAGCGATAAATAGAGCTCCACATGTAATCTGGCCCTCAGTAGGAAATCTGTTGGTATACACATGAAGCTATGCCAATAATTAATTAAACTTACATTTTAGAAGAAATACTCAATGACTATCTGGATTATATCTGCTGTCAAAATCTATGTTTTTATATTATTTTGTGCAGCTTCACAATAACCCAGCATTGAGGTTTTGTACCTCCAGGTTTAAGTAGCAGATGCTAATATTATAAATAAAAAAAAAAAGTCTACATCATAACAATATCTAGCTCTGCCAAATTTCATAAACACTGGTCTAATACCTTTGACTGTAACCAAGCCTAAAAATTCTCTTATTGGCATATGGGAAACATATTTTTTTTTAAATTTCTTTATAAAACTATACATAACAAAAAGATCTAGCTCTGCCAAAATTCATATATACTGCTGTAATACCTTTGGCTTGTAGCCGAACCAAAAATTCTCATTTATTTATAACTCAAAAAAAGATTTTTTAATTTTTATTTATTTTGAACAATTTTAGTAATTGTCATTTCAAATTAAACAGGAAATATCAAACAAATTGAGTGAACTTTTGAAAAAAAATCCCAATTTAGTACTATATATATATATATATATATATATATATATATATATATATATATATATATATATATATATATATATATATTACTTAAAGGGACAATCTACTCCAAAATTGTAATTGTTTTAAAAGATAGAGAATGCCTTTTCTGCATAGCCAAAGTTGTTATATTAAAGGGGAATAAAACCCAAATTTTTTCTTTCATTATTTAGAAAGAGCATGCAATTTTAAACAACTTTCTAATCTTATCTAATTTGCTTCATTCTCTTTATATTCTTTGCGGGAAAGCATACCTAGATATGCTCAGTAGCTGCTGATTGGTAGATGCACATAGATGCCTTGTGTGATTAGCTCACCCATGTGCATTGCTATTTCTTCAACAAAGGATATCTAAAGAATGAAGCAAATTAGATAATAAAGTAAATTGGAATGTAATTTTAAATTTTATTCTCTTCCTAAATCATGAAAGAAAATGTTTGGGTTTAGTGTCCCTTTAATATACTTTTTTAACATCTAAAACTCTAAATCTCTGCCTGTTTTTAAGCCCCTGCTGGTCGCCTTTATCTCAGTCCCTTTTGTAAGCTTTTCACAACAAGACAGAGCTAGCTAATGTGTACCTTATAGATAAAACTGTGCCCACTCCTGTGGAGTTATAAATGAGAACGTACTGATTGGCTAAAATGCAAGTTATTAACAGCCCTGAGATAAAGGGGGTATTCTGTAGAGGCTTATATACAAGATAATCATAGATATTAATAAATATTGATATAACTGTGTTGGTTATGCAAAACTGTGGAATGGGCAATAAAGGGATTATCTATCTTTTTAAACAAACACAATATTGGAGTAGACTGTCCATTTAAACTATGGCTGAATCTTGTGTCACAGAAAGACAAATTAATTTTAAAAGTTGTGATGCATAACTATTTAAATATCTTCTCATAATTAAATATATATTCAGCTTGTGTAAATGTTATGTACGATACTTTAAATATACAATTGCATTCCTCAAGAAAAAAGTAAAATGTATAATTGAATAGATTCATAATTTTGTGTAGAGAGAGAAGAGAGAGAGAAAGAAAGTCAAAGACATAGAAACCCAAGGGAGAAACAGGTAAATTTACGAGTGGTAATGGGTGTATTTTTGTGCTTATGTTCAGTCTACCTTTTCACATTTGAAGCGTTGAGGATTTTTCCCAAGGGCATCTCTGCTCTATTTCTTTTCCAAATAGTTTAGGTCTTCTCAAGATATGTTGCAGTTATTTATTTATTTGCATGTTGAATAATACATATGTCTGCTGTATCATGTTTTTGCAGCTGCATTAGAATTTGTGTAAAATTTGGGATACGTGTTTGTGGTAATAACTTAACTACTGTTTTGCAGAGCATATTCTTGCTTTATGTTAATGGTGATTTCTTTGCTGTTACTCTTACACAGATTTGTACCATCTAAGTGTATCTGAAGCTTCGCCTGTTGGCTCTACAGTTGGTCATATTAAAGCGGTGGATGCTGATTTTGGCAAAAATGCTGAAGTAGAATACAGAATTACTGATGGTGATGAAATGGGGATATTTGATATTGTGACAGAGAAAAGTACGCAAGATGGAGTCATCACTGTGAGAAAGGTAAACAAAACAAGAATATTCTTATCTGTTTAGAAAGCATGTATTATATGAAATACTCATTAAAAATATTGATTATTCAGCCATCAAACATCTCTGCTTTAAACAGTCATTAAGCTGGGAACAGCTTCAGTAGTAATCTTACTACTCATTATGTTATTGTTTTTCATCCTGATAATGTAGCTCAAATTAATACTGTTCTTTTATTTTAACCCTTTACAACTGCCAGTTGGCAAAGCTCTTCATCTTCACACTGGGTGCTGTCACCTTGGAGCTTCAATAATACCATTTGAGACAAGCGATTGACTTTCACAGATCAGTGACATTATTGTCTTTTGACTATCCATATCATGCACATAAATTTAGCTCATACAATATAGAGAGCGGGAGCTGTACATTTATATAGTGGCTACATTGTTCTATATTATTCCTTAAGGCTCTTTATATTTTTTATGTACTTGTAAATCTGGGTAAAAAAAAAATCTACTAAAATGAGATGCTTTCGCTCTATGGGCTTCCTTTATCAAGCTGCGATAGCCATCTTAATACCACTGCTACTTAACCTCACCTAAAGTGTGGCAGATTTCAATCATCATGATCAACCATGTCTTCCTATATTGTAGAGTCCTATATAGAGTCCTATATTGTGCAAGCTTAATCAAAGGGGTATGTTCTTCAAAAAGTCAGCAAGGTCATTGATCTGTCAAAAAAGCAGTGCTTCTGTCACAGGATACAAGTATATGTGTGCTCCATGATGGTGGTGCCCAGTATGAAGCTGTAGAGCTAAACCAACCAACACTTGCAATAGGCTAAAATAAGAGAATGTCTTTGACTTAAGCTCCCGGCACAGGAGGAAAAAAACATCATGGTGAGTATTAACCATGCTACGGTTGTTGTATGCAGCAGTTAATGTCCCTTTATGTTAGCAGGATTGAACAATGAACTTTTATTTAAATTCATTTTGTATGTATATGATCCATTACCAAATGCAGGTTTATGTAGAGTGGTAGCCAAAAATGTAAACATTTGTAAAAATAAAAAAAATGCCTTTGTATTTCTGGTGTTAAAGGTATAAACTAGAAACATTTCTTGCTGTTCCACTTTGCTCCTTTGTAATATTATGCTCTCACAGACAATGCAATTATGGTTACTGTGGTTGCTCATTGTGTAGGAGAATGCAGATTATATACAAGCACATACAAGCTTTTCTGTACATAACTATCTGCTAGTCAGAACTGATGACATCAACTATATTATCAATAAAAAGAGAGCAGCGCTCAACCTGGTAATGAACAATAGCATAATATATTGCTCTATGAATAGTTACCACCCAAGAAGCAGCCTCTTTTTGCTCAACATGTGCCTTAAAACAAAGAACTTTCCTGTAGCATATCAGTCTTATCCTGACTTAACAGTGTACTCCAGACCTGAAATGCCAGGCAATCCCTCTCTGAACGAGAGAAATGGCAAAACCCCAGACATACGTTTCTGCCTAGTGTGGGTCTCGTCAGTGAGGTGCAGCCATATTCCTCTAGGCACACTGAGCAACGGGTCCACGTCTGGATTCCTGTATCACGCTTAGGGAGACTTCCTCAAGTGTCATAATTTGCATAAATAAAAAGAGAGAATTGCTCAACCTGGGAACAAACAATAGCATAATAGTTTGTTCTATGGCTAGTTACCACCCAAGAATCCCTCTCTGAACGAGAGAAGCAGCAAAACCCCAGACGTAAGTTTCGGCCTAGTGTGGGCCTCATCAGTGATGTGGGAATCCAGACGTGAACCCGTTGCTCAGTGTGCTTAGAGGAATATGATTGCACCTCACTGACAAAGCCCACACTAGGCCGAAACATACGTCTGGGGTTTTGCCATTTCTCTCGTACAGAGAGGGATTGCCTTGTATTTCGGGGCTGGACTGCACTGTTAAGTCAGGATCAGAATGATATGCTACAGGAAAGTTCTTCTCTGTAAAAGGCACACGTTGAGCAAAAAGAGGCTGCTTCTTGGTTGGTAACTAGCCATAGAACAAGCTATTATGCTATTGTTCGTTCCCAGGTTGAGCGCTTCTCTCCTTTTATTCATGTCATCTATATTATCCCCAGCTCACCCTTGCACATGAGTGATGCACATGGATATAGACTTACAGTATTACATGTTCGCTTGTGCTATATCAGGAGAGTGTTTAGCTGCTGCATTATAGTTTCAGAGAATGAAGTGGATATAAATATATATTTGCAGTAAAACACATAAAAGAACAGACTTAATTGCTTTATATGGTAAAATGTTTTATGCTTCTAAGAAGATACATTTGTGTTTATGTTCCTCAAAATTGCCTGATCCAATTCCCCAAATAAATATAAATAAACATTTATTTTTAATCTTTAATTTCTAGTTTAGTACATTTTTTTTTTAATGGTTAATACATCATGTTAAATATTTGTTGCACAGTGATAATTCATTTGTTTCTGTTCTAATTGATGTATTATCAGAGAGGATGTTATTTATACCATCTTACTGACAAAAAATGTGTTTGAATTATCTGTTTGTATGTTGCTAATAGATGTCATTGAAAATATATTATGTTGTTTCTAGTAAGAGGTAGATATACAAATTTGACACAATTTGTAAAGCTTTCTTGTTCTTACACATGATTAACGCATATATAATTACATGACAAAGATATTTGCAAGTTCTCAAACAAGCATAAACAAACCTATGAATTAAGTGTGATATCACATATTTTAACAAATCAAAGAATGCTGCCCTTAACTGCAAAGCATTTTGCCTATTTATACATATATAGTAATTTTAATAACTGTTTATCAATAGCATGGATTTATGTTATTGAATCAAACTTTATTCTATGCAGAAAAAATAATTTTAATGACAATAGCCTAGATTGAACTATGTGGCATTATGGTTTGCTAACATTGTTAAAGCACAATCCATAGCTTTTCCATGTTTACCATATATAAGTTGAAAGTAAACACAACTGGTTGTTAGATAGTGCGGGTGCGCTAAATCCCTCACATGAAAGATTTCTATTGGGACACGCTGAAAAATGCATTTAATCAATCACTCAAACATTAAGTCAAAGGTGAATAAAACCTAGGGTGTGCTATCTCATAGCTGCACTAAGCAGAAGATAAAAGAGTGGAGTTTATTTACTAAGTTTAAACTATACTTTTCTATTAAAATATATACATACATACATATATACATACACACATATATCTACACACATACATATACACTTTTGAGTCCTTCCCATTCCACCACTTGTCATATATCATATCCTTTTAAATACATTTTAAAACATTGTGCCAGACGGGATTTTAAATCCTCACTTTCTTGTAGAAACATTGAATCTTCTGTACAATTTTGTCTAATATGCATGAATTGGCCTTTAGCTATGCCAAATCTGCAGTGCTTAGGGTGAGAACTCCTAGCAGGCAGGAGTGAATTTGCCGTAATTGGCTTTCTATATAATGTAGTCACAACCTTATGACTCTCTTCATCACCACAAAGCACTAGATCCAGATAAGGCATATTCTTCTTATTAAAACAAAAAGTAAATTTCAAACCAATATCATTGTTATTCAAGTAGTCAACAAAAGAATTGCATTGTTGCTCTAAACCAGTCCACATAAAAATCAAATCTTCAATATAACATTTGTACATTGCAATGTACTGTTTGAAAGGATTTTCCTCTGCAAAGATGTGGGACCACTCCCACCACCCCATAAAGAGGTTGGCATAGGAGGGGGTGAACCTTGCCCCCATAGCTGTCCCACATCTCTGCAGATAGAAAGATCCAATAAATTCAAAATAATTATGTGTGAGTAAAAACTCTAAGGCATATAAAAAATGAATTCTGAAAGTTCAGGAGAATAGGTAGAGAACTTGCTGAGGAAAAGCCTAATAGCATCAATTCCAAGTATGTGGGGGATAGCTGTATACAGACTAGTTACATCTAGTAACCATGGCATATTAGGGGTGCAAATGATGTTTTCAGTGAGAGAAATGATAGGTTTGTATCACATAGGTAGGAAGGAAGTAATTTAACTAATGTTTTTTTTTTTATCAGTGAATCAATCCAGTTAGAAAGGTTCTTAAATATTGAGCCAATACCTGCCACTATAGGCCTTCCAGTGACATTAGTAAGGGATTTGTGGACTTTTGGAAATAAATGAAAAATTGGCACTACAGGGGACTGTACAAAAAGATACTCTAGAATAGACTGATCAATGATATTAAGGTATACTGCTTCATCCAAAACATCACGTAGCTCCTTCTGATATCTGAATGTTGGGTTATTAGGTAATGAAACATAGTCCAGTGTATCATTCAGCTGCCTTAGTGCTTCTTTAATATAGTCAGCTTTATCCATTATGACTATGTAGCCACCCTTATCAGCCTGATTTATCACCAAACAATCCTTGTTCAGCAACCATTGGATGGCATCCTTTTAAATTTTTGTAAGGTTAGAGGTGGTAGTAATAGGCTATTCTGAGAGGAATATTAAATCATGTTCTACTCTGCTATGGAACAATTCTAAACAAGCACCCCTGGATTTAGTAGGGTAAATACAGATTTAGGAGAAAACCAATGTGAGCAGATTTAGCAGTATTAATACCATGTCTAGACTTAAGTTCAAGTTCAAATAGTGTAAATGTATCTTTAGCTATGGAAATATCAACATCATATTGGATATCAATAGAGTTGTGTCCAAGTTCACTCTGATTATTTTGTTTAAAGTCCTCACATGAGTTTTGTATTATTTTAAAATGACTTTTTAATGTTAAATTGCGCACAAATCTATTGAGATCCAATAATGGTGTCAAATGTATTAAATTTAGATGAAGGGACAAACCCTAAACCATATCCCAGTACCTGTATCTCAGAATTAGTCAATTGGTCAGAGGACAGGTTAACTACATTTAGGTGTTGTACTTGTGAGTACGAAAAGATTAATAATCTTTTACCATATTAGTAGCATTGTCAGTGTCAGATGCAAGTACAGACAAGGAGCTGTTTAACTTAGGGCCATGCCCTACAAAAGAAGATGAGGAAAAGGAAGCGCTGAGTCTTGTAAGTGGATGCAAAAAGGTTTTATTAGGAGCCCTACAAAAGACCCTTTTAAGGGCTATTAGTAGTTTATTGATCGATTAGTTGTTTTTTTTATTTTGGGGTGGCTTCTTTTGTTTTTGTATTGCTATTAGATTAGGTTTATTTTTTATTATTTTGGATAATTTCATTTATAATTTTTTTGTAATCTTAGATTTTTTTATTTTTCGTAATGTTAGTGTTTTTTTGTAATGTTAGATTTTTTTTTAATTTTCATAATTTTAGTGTTTGTTTTATTTTGTAATATTAGGTTTTTTAAGTTTTTCGTAGTGTTAGGAATTTTTAATTGTAATTAAGGTTTTTTTATTTTTATTTTATTTTTTTTAAATAGTAATTTTAGGTTTATTTATAGTTTAATCCTATGGTTTTTTTACACAGATAAGTTTGTATTTATTTTAAGATAGTTATATTGTAAGTTTAATTTAAAGTTAGGGGGGTGTTAGGTTTTGAGGGTTAATAGTTTAATTTAGTGTTTTGCAGTGTGGGGGGCCAGCAGTTTTGGGGTTAACAGGTTTAGTTTAGTGTTGACGATGTGGGGGGGGCAGCGATTTAGGGGTTAATAGTTTTTTTTATAGTAGTAGCAGTAATTTAGTGTTTTGCAGTGTGGGGGGCCAGCGGTTTAGGGTTTAATATGTTTATTTAGTGTTACTGATGTGGGGGAAGCGGTTTTGCGGTTAATAGGTTTATTTATTGTTGGCTTTGTGGATAGGCGGCAGATTAGGGGTTAATATGTTAAAATAGTATTTGCGATGCAGGGGGATGGTGGTTTAGGGGTTATTAGGTACCGTAGTTTATGTGTGTTAGTAAAGTGTACTTTCTAACATTTTTGTTATGAGTTTTGTAAAACATTTTTGTTTAGCAAAATCCATAACTACTGGTCTCAGATCGCGGAATGGATCCCGGCGGTATAAGCTATAATGCTAGCATTATAGCAGGACCTCACAACCTGTAATATGGGCGCAATGAAAATTTCACACTCAAAAGTAATTTTTTTAGTGCGGAATGGAGAGTTGTTTAAAGGCTAAAATGCTATTGGTATAGCTTTACCACCGCAACTTATAATACGGGAGAACAGCAAATTCCGCACTCAATGGTCAATTTTTCAGCGGTATAGCCATACCGCAACACTTGTAATCTTGCTGATAGTTTGCTTTAAAACTTCTTTAGAGTAAGTGATATGTGAAAATATGGCTACGTTTTGGGAAATATCCCTTAATCATGCCGTGCCAAACAAAAAAACATTACTGACTTATATACTAACATGCCACTAGATGGCGCTTTTGGTCATTGCATATTTTAACTCCTTCATGACTAACAAAACAGTATATTCATCAATTTTATACAAAATATCAGAATTTGTTTTTTATATAAAAAAGTACAAAGTCTTTCTTTTACATTTTTCAGAATAAACAATCAGACATAGAGGCCAGAATCACTCTAAATGTCCAAATTTCTCCAGCTCCAAAGTAATTACTCTGCTAGCTAAAATGGGACTTTAAAAACACAGATAAGTCCCAATCTCTATTAATACCTTTAGGCTCAAGGGTGCCTAGCTCATAAATCCAAAATGATTCTCTCTGGTTTAAATGCAGCTCTCTATCTCCCCATCTACGTGCTATCTCAATATGGTCAATGACCTGGAATTTGAGCTGACTAATAGAATAGCCAGCCTTTAAAAAATGTTTAGCTATTGGAGCTTTTAGATTACCAGTGCAAATATTACTTTTATGCTCTATAATGCGATCTTTGACAGCCCTAGTTGACTCACCTATATAAACACCCCCTCAAGGACACTTAATCATATAAATAATAAATGTGGTTAAACATGTAAAATACCCCTTAATATAGTATTTTTTACCAGTGTGTGGGTGGTAAAATATAGGGCCTTTGGTAATATTACTGCAACAGGAACACCCTAAAGAGGGGTAACATTGTTTATTTTTGGAAGTGATATATCTAGAACTAGTTTTTACACTAGGGCCTACATCCGCCTTTATAAATTTCTTTTGAATATTCATATCCTTTTTTTAAGCTGGAATTGGGCATGTTTGAAATTCTCTAATACTAGGGTTACATCTAGCTTACACATCCCAGTGCTTCCTAATAATTCTTTGAATTTCAGAACTTTGAGAATTATACTCAGAGACAAACAATAATCTTTGATCTTTAGTATCCATTTTTTTAAACTGACTGTTATTTTTGGTGACAGCAAATTATATCTAGGTATAGATTTAACTAACTTGATTTCTTTATTAATTAAACTGTCGGGGAATCCCCTCTTTTAAAATCTTTTCCCCATCTCTTCCAGCCTTTTATCCATTATATCCTCATCTGAGACAATCTTACGTACTCGTAAGAGTTGGCTGTGGGGGAGAGATTTAATTAGAGTGGAAGGGTGAGCACTATTGTATCTTAAAAGACTATTGCGATCGCGATCAGTACTCTTTCTAAAAAGATCAGTTCTAAATTAGATACCAACTTTAATCACCCTCACATCTAGAAAGTCTAGAAACTCCTCACTCCAGACTCATTTAAACTTTATTTGATTAGTAGATAAATTTAACTCATTTAGAATGTCTACCAGGGTTCCAATGTCGCCCATCCATATTCCGAATATGTCGTTGATATACCGCCACAAGGTGGCGCCATATCGAATAAACATACTGTTAGAAAAAATATATTGTTCTTCATATAAATTCATAAAAATATTTGCATATTTAGGGGCAAAGTTGGAACCCATGGCAGTACCCTGGAGTTGAAGAAAATAGTAACATAGTAACATAGTAGATGAGGTTGAAAAAAGACAGAAGTCCATCGAGTTCAACCTATACAAATCTAAAATATATACAAAAAATTCCAGTTAAGCTTAAATAATCCTAGTAAAAGGTGACCCATTTAATACTAGCAATCATATCCATGAATTTTGTTTATAGACATAAATGTATCCAAATAATTTTTAAATGTATCGAGGGTATTGGCATTCACTACCTCCTTTGGTAATGAGTTCCACATCATCCTGAAATAGTTAATAGTTACTATATAATATAATGGATAACAATTGTATAGAAAAATCAGTTTGTGCACAATTATATTGGTTGTCAGAGTTCAGAACAGAATATACTGAGTCAATGCCACTAGTATGTGTAATACTGGTATATAAGTTCTCCACGTCAAGGCTAAACAAAATTAACTTAGAAGTAGGGAGTTCCAAGGAGCTGAGTTTAAGCAAAAAGTCTCTTGTTTCTTTAATGAAAAAGTTAGACATTTCAACATAGGGGGCGAAGGATTTTATCTAGAAATATGGATATATTGATGAACACTGAGTTAGTGCTTGCCATGATTGGGCAACCGGGGGGTTTAGCCAAATTTTTATAAACCTTAGGGAGCGAATAAATGACAGGGGTACATGGATTATCATTTTTTTTAAAAAAAAAGTTTTACATCTTTTCCTATAATACCATTTTTCTCAGCTACTGAGTTTACTCTCTCTATTTCCTTTAGAATCTTAAAAACTGGATTGTATGAAATTTTCTCATAGACTGCACTGTCATTAAGTTGTGTTTGATTTCATGAATGTAGTAATCTCTATCTAGGACTACAACTGCCCCTCCCTTATCTGCCCTTTTAGTATAATATCTGAGTTGTCCTGTAATCCCTGCATTGCTTTAAATTGTTCCTCTGAAATATTAGTTTTAATAGGTTTGCATTTTTTACCAATATTGCCATATTTTTCTACATTACTTGCAATATTTCAATATCCTTTTGAACCAGTGTGACGACCTGGTATAAAGCTACTTTTCTTTTTCAAACCCAATTGATTTAAATGGATCTTAGGACTCTCAGAAATAATTGATAGTTTTTATCCCAGCATATTGTTTTAAGTCTTAAATTTCTAAAAAAAACTTAAGAGATCTTTTTGCAGCTGGAAAAAAATACAGTTTTTTTGGGACAAAATGAGAGTCCTTTGTACAAAAGTTCAAGTTCATCACTCAACAATGTGTGTTGAAATGTTATTGACGTTATTCACTTTAACGCTAGGGTTCAATGGCTCCCCAGCTGCTATGTTAACTGCCGTACTCCCTCTGTTATCTTGGGCTGTGGGGGCATATACAGGCCTTAGTTGCGATATCCTGACCACAACTGCCTGCTGGTTTTCTTCTTGGCAGCTATATCTGGACCTTTGCTTGTGCTTAGGCCCTCCATGCCTCTTTTGTGGTCTGATTCCCAATCTGAATCTGGGGATTCCGTGCTGCTACGTTTAGCCATTACGTCTCTGCATACTGTATTGCCCTTGTGTCTAGCTCCCTCAGGGTCATAGCGCCATCTATAGACTCTTCCAGAGGAATAACCCTGTTCATCCCTTGCAAACTTTGTACATTTGCGATCTTCAATAAGTTTCTTTGACTCTGCAATCTTGTTATTCACATCTTGCAACAATTTTTCCACTTCCTCCAAAGGTACGTTTTTTTTCAGCTCTTTTTCCATATAGGCCAATTTAATGCTTTGTTCTTCAATTTCCTTGTTGAGACACTCCACAGTTAGAACTATAATGTCTATCAAACATTTATTAAGAATGTGTTCAAAACGGTTGCAATAATCTTGATTATCCCTCATAAGTGTAGGTCTTGCATTCATACGCAGACCCCTAGGTATGCGTTTTACCCAATGATATTCTGCCAAAGTGGTAGCATGGAGGTCATATGATACGTTCTTTTTAGACAGTCTCTCAAATTCCTTAGTAGTGTGTTCTAATGGAGCTGTTTTCAAAAAGTTCCTTGAGCCTTTTGTGAGCGTGGTAATCCTTGCAGCCTCCAAATCAGAATATGAAAACATTCTGCAGGCATCTTGTCTTTCTTCCATTTTAACATTTAGGTGCACAGGGAAATGCAGTGAAAGATATCACAACACAAAATAGAAATCCCTGCACTAAAAAGAGATCATGCACGTCACCCCAGGGTCACTACCCAGGACCCCAAACAATGTAGAAAACAGGCAGGGGGTGAGAGCAAATAACTTTTATTCTATAGTTACATAGACAAAAAATATGGCTACGTTTCGGGAGATTATCCCTTAATTATGCCATGCCAAACAAACATTACTGACTTATATACTAACATGCCACTAGATGGTGATGTTGGTCATTTCATATATTAACTCCTTCATGACTAACAAAACAGTGTATTCATCAATTTTATACAAAATATCTGAAAAAAATGTTTAATAAAAAAGTACAAAGTCTTTCATTTAAAATTTTCAGAATAAATTATCATACATAGAGGCCAGAATTACTCTAAATGTCCAAATATCTCCAGCTCCAAAGTAATGACTCTGCTAGCTAAAATGGGACTATAAAAACACAGATAAGTCCTAATCTCTAGTTTGCTTCAAAACCTTTTTAGAGTAAGTGCAATGTGAACAGTTATACTTAAGCTGCTGTAAGCTGCAGGTTGAAAGAAAAAAAAAATAGCCATTTAGCATGAGAAGTGCTGAAGTCATGCTTTGTCAGATTTCATAGTCAACTGAATAGGAAAATAACATGACTGTGCCTGCACATGCAAGATGTAAAATCCCTTGCAAGTCCTGTGACTAGCATCCTGATTGGATGCTTAAAGTCTCTTTACAGTGGGGTGTGAATACTTTGAGATAAAATATCTACATAGAGATTTTCAGATGATATTTTCTAGTCAGAAACACCTATTTTGCATCACTTTTAAGTGTATCATCATTTGGGTAACATATGCCTTTGAGATGCTCTGGTAAAAAAATGTTTACCATTCACTTGTAAAACCAGATTGTGCCCTATTCTTAGCACAGTGTCACACTCGCTATATGGATAAAGTGCCCTGCACTATTAAATTCAATCCACTTCTAATCTAGGTCAACATGTGTCTTTTTTGTGGGCTAAGAACTTTGGTTACATTATTGAAATGAAATACTGTTTTGTTTCATACAGTTAACCTGCTGCTTGATATATTTCTAATGTCATTTGAAAAGAACAGTCAATGTAATGGAAAATTGTATTATAAATGATATACCACAATTTACAACAAAATGTTTCCCTCCTCTTACAAATGTATGTGCAAATGGACAAACTGATCATGAACTGAACTAAGGTCAAGATAGTCATTTTTATTATTCATTTTAAACAATAAGGAAATTGAATTGCATGAAAATTAGCACTATCTTTGCAACAGTGAACAGCATGAAGCAGAATAGAACCTAACAAAGAGAAGCTGTCATTCTAATGAGAAGGCAACAATAAATTATCACAAAGCATTTTCTGTGCCCAATTTAACACCTCAGAGAGAAGTCAACAACAGCAAGAGAACATCTAGTCCCACAGGCTCTGCTTTTAAACACAGATTTGAAAATTTATGAGCATTGAAATCCCAAACCAGAAAATACAGACTGAAAATTCATTAAAAAGGTGAAGATGAATCACAGGAGACAAACCATACATAAAGTACAATACATCATGAAGTGCAAAAGACGCAGCGTGGAATAATAGAACTTGTTTTGCTGAAGTTACCTTTAGCTTTCTATCTTAAATTCAGAATTTAGAAAGGACATTAATGTGTAAGGTTTTTGTTCTTAGACCTATGCATTGTATGAATTCAACATGTGTATTTTTATTTTATGTTACACTCTATTTGTATTTTATTAAAGTATATATTCACTACAGCAACATTGCAAGGGTTCAAAACAAAGCTACCATCAAGCATTAATGTCATAACAAAATGCGGCAACAAATATGAGGATTCTATTATTGCATTAGAAATAACAAATAAGCCAGCGCCAACTAACGCTCATATTACAAGTCAAGTCAAGTAAACTCAATTGCACAAGCACAAACTAACGGCTAGATCACGAGTTCTGCGTTAGCCTTAAAAAGCAGTGTTGAGAGGTCCCAACGCTGCTTTTTAACGCCCGCTGCTATTACGAGTCTGACAGGTGAAGGTGTACCGTTCACTTTTCTTCTGCGACTCGAGCATACCGCAAATCCCTTTACGTCAATTGCGTATCCTATCTTTTTAATGGGACTTGCCTAAGGCTGGTATTACGAGTCTTGGAAGAAGTGAGCGGTACACCCTCTCCTGTCAAGACTCCTACCGCATTTGAAAGTCAGTAGTTAAGAGTTTTATAGGCTAACGCCGGAACATAAAGCTCTTAACTAAAGTGCTAAAAAGTACACTAACACCCCTAATCTTACACTTATTAACCCCTAATCTGCCATCCCCGACATCGTCGCCACCTGCATTATACTATTAATCCCTAATCTGCCGCTCCGGACACCGCCGCCACCTACATTATCCCTATGAACCCCTAATCTGCTGCCCCTAACATCGCCGACACCTACATTATATTTATTAACCCCTAATCTGCCACCCCCAATGTCACCGCTACCTACCTACAATTATTATCCCCTAATCTGCTGCCCCCAACGTCGCCGCCACTATACTCCCCATAGGAAACAATGGGGCTGAGCCGGATGGAAAAAAACACCTGCAAAAAAGCAGCGTTCAGCTTCTAATGCAGCCCCATTGATTCCTATGGGGAAATCGTGCACAAGCACGTTTAGCCAGCTTACTGCTGACTTAAGCAACGTTGGTATCGAGTTGAGATGTGGAGCTAAATTTTGCTCAACGCTCACTTTTCTGAGGATAACGCAGCCATTCAGAAAACTCGTAATACCAGCGTTGTTTTAAGTGAGCGGTGAAACAAAAAGGCTCGTTAGCACCGCACAGCTCTACCGACAAAACTTGTGATCTAGCCATAAATTTGGCTAAATAAAAACAAACACAACATAAATATTTTAAAATCAAGTGTTACACTCACTATCTGATAAAAAATATTCATAAAAGTTATACAATAAACTATGACAAGGTATTTGAATGGAAGGGGCTATAATGTATATATACATAGACATACATGTCTAAATATGTGTATGTATGTATAAATACATATGTATATATGTGTATACATGTGTATTTATGCTTGTATGTGAATATATATATACATATATATATATATACATATATATATATATATATATATATATATACAAACATACATATTTACACATATATACTTACTGTATGTATAACACTTTCCACTCAAATACCTGCAAACAAGAAAATCATTTGTAATAAATTTTAATATTGTATCTTGTGTTTTACTGTGTATGTACTATAAATATTTTACAATCCAATGTTCTTCACATAGAGACAATGGGGCCGTATTATCAAGCTTCAAATGGAGCTTGATGCCCCTGTTTCTGTGTGAGCCTTCAGGCTCACCGGAAACAGTAATTATGAAGCAGCAGTCTAAAGACTGCTGCTCCATAACTTGTCCATCTGCTCTGAGGCTGCGGACATCAATCCGCCTGATCCTATACGATCGGGCTGATTGACACCCCCAGCTAGCGGCAGATTGGCCGTGAATCGGCAGGTTTGGCATTGCACAAGCAGTTCACAAGAACATCATATGCTGTCAGCATTTATCGATGTGCGCCGGATATGATACGCTACATCGTATCATGTTGGTCCGCAATTTAATAAATTGGCCCCAGAGTTCTATCTATTTTTAAATATATATTAATATATATTCTCTGAAGAAGTTCGCAAACGCTTCACATTTATCCTGAGAGAAGTTGGTGGGGCTAAGCATGCATGCTGGTTTTCAGAGCCTTTCTACTGTGCAAAACAGTTGCCTGGGTCTATTGTGAGAGCGTGCAATTTCGTGTGATAAAAATTAAGATTTTTTTTCTGAGTTATTTTGGATTGATATTTATTTAGATGTTTGGTAAGAGCAGCTTTATCCTATGGATTGTGTGCTCTTTGTCACTTTCTCTTGAGTTTACGTCCTGTTCTTTTAATTTCTCTGATAGAGCTATCAAACCATGGTGCATTGTTGTGAGTTTTGACATGTGTATGCTAGTTGGTGCAATGCTTACTAGGATGTCTCTCATGGTTTTGTTGTAGAGTTGGAGTAAGGTGCCCATTAGTTCACTTAGATCCATATGTGATGCTACATCCAGTGGTGTCACCCCTTTTAATGAGCAGTGCTTGACCAGATTCTGAGACTGGTGTCTGGTTGATTGTGATACAATGGAGAAGTGAATGGAGTGGTTGTATGACCAAGTAACCGGGTTTACAGTTACTGGTGACACTTCTAGTCCAGACTGGAACACAAGATCAAGTGTATGACCTTTTCTGTGGGGGGAGTAGTGACGATTTGTGTGAAGCCGCGTGTACTCATCAAGCTGTGGAGATTCTGCCCAAGCAGGGATAGGGTGTTGTCAATCCAAGTGTTGAAGTCTCCTAATATAAGCCAACCAAGGAATAAGCCAGCCAAAAGGTCTGGGAGTTCCTGAAGAAATCTCTTCCCATCTCCTGGGGGTCTGTATATTAGCAGTATTCAGAATCCTCTCTCTATTGTGAGACTGGCAGCTACGCATTCAAAAGATTGGGTTTTGTGGACTGATATTGGTCTGGGATTTAAGGATGATTTCGCACAGATCATAACTCCGCCTCCCTTGCGATCTTGTCTCGGGCTGTTGGAACACTGTGTAATTGTCTGGAATAGCTGCCTCTAGAATAGGCCCTGCATTTTCATCTAACCATTATGTGATGCATGCTAATTTGCATGTTTCAATAAGGTCGGCAATAACAGCTATTTTGTTCTTTATTGATATGGCATTGCATAGGATTGCTCTGATAGGACTGCGGAATCTGTTGGCCCTCTACAAATAACCGATAATAATAATAATAGGACAGTTTTGGGATTCAGAGTTTTTGCTCTGTACTTTGGAGAAGGCGTGTCTTCTAATGGGGAATCATACAAAGAGATTTTCTTGATTTGATATTGAGGTTTTTGTGGCTTTTAGGTTGGATCACTTCAATTGGGCTTGCTTGTGGACAGGGTGGTGGGGCAGCTGTGATAGTGTCAAGGTATAGAACTTTACATTTTGATTTTCGTCGGTCCCTTTGAAAATGCAGAATGATTTTAGGGTAGCCACTAGTGAGGGACTGAGTGCTGCGACCGCTTATTGGTGTCTTAGGGAGTGCAGATGTGAGGGCGTATAGGTGGTCATTCCCTCTGCAGTGAAGGGGTTAACATAGCTTCTAGTTTTTGTAGGGATGTTAGCAGTGGGCGCTGGTTACATTACCCTGCTCTATAGGATTCAGGCCAGAGTAAGGTGTGAGATTTTGCACTTCAGGCTGCATTGTAGATAACAGATACGAAAGCATGCAGGGGTTTTAAAACCAATGTGTTTTAGTGAAATAGATTTCATCGATTAGTTTTTCTTGTGTTTAGAAATTAAATCTGAGCATTGCTAAATGGATGATCAAATCCAAAACCCAATTTGTGCAAGGGTTTTTTTTTTTTGTTTTTTTTTTAGTTTAAGTGTACCTTGTTTGTGGTGTTCAGCTGAAGGTATCTCTTTCTGGTGTTAAGATGGTCCGGTGGGAGTATATTTCTATCCGTTGAGTATCTCAGTTTAGTAATGCCATCCATTCAATTTTGATGAGTATAGTTTGCATTATGTGGGGTCAATATTGGTCCTTGAAATAATTGTGATGAATTTTGAATATTAGGAGGTTAAAATTAAGATAAATCCTGGAGAGGTCAGGAGCATGAGGAAAGTGTGGCAGTCAACAGTGGCGCCCTTGTCAAAAAATTATATATATATATATATATATATATATATATATATATATATATATATATATATATATATAAAGATATATTTAAAAATAAATATGTGAAGAACATTGGAAATATTCATAACTATGGGTTAGCACAGGAAGTTAACACAGTCACAATATAGGAAGTCCTGAAGTTAGCGTGCATCGGTTTTCAATTGAACTAAAAACAATTACTTTCAACTGGTAATATGAAAACATTAAACAGCACACCACTTGTAATTAAACTTTTTGAAAAATAGGTAATAGTTAAATAATCAGCATCTGGTTATATGGTAAAATTGTTTTAGATATTTGTTGTCCAGCTATTGCATCTTGACATTAGTTTTAAAAATAGCTGACTTTAAAAATAAATGTGGCTTGCTTGACAGTGAGGACAAATTGATTTTTAACACCTACAAATATTTTCTTCTGAGTGAGAAGCCACATCTGGTGAAATCTAGTGCTTCATCAGGAAAAGCCGGTCTTCCCCTAACAAATGCATTGCGATATGTCTTTGTACAGCATAATGGCAAAGCATAGAATGGTCTGACTGTTTCCTGCTTAAGCAGCAAATGTAAGTGGTACAAATCAATACATCTTCACTATTTAGCCTAAATGATTTCTTTTATGCATAAAACCACATTGATTTTATATTTTAGTAAGCTATCATGTGTTAAGTATTTGAATATGAACTGTTTGAATATTATTTTCATATTTCTTCATAATCCAAATATGTGTACAGGACATTTTTATTTAGAAATGATTAATATAATTGTATAGTGTATCTAGGTTAATTGAAATTTGTTTGTTAAAAAAAATGATTCTCAAGGAAATTCTTGCATATGTCTTGTGGTTTCTAAGACTCAACCTCTGCATCATGGAGTTTAATGCATGATATACGTTTTGTTCTTGAAGATGAGTGAAAATATGAGCAAAGATCAAATGTACCAGTCTTGGTCAACTGTAGACAGAGCTGAGCATTCAGTTATATGTCCAGAAGTATGTGGACATCCCTACTAATTATTGAGTTCAGGTACATAAAATCAAGCACAAAGCCATGAAATCTCCATAGACAAACATGGCCGTTCAATGGGTCAAACCAAAGAGCTCAGTGTCTTTAAACATGGCACTGTCATAGGATGCCAATTTTGACACAAATCTGTTTGTAAACTTTTGTCACTACTAGATCTACCCCAGTCAACTGTAAGCGCTGAAACACATAGGGCTAGATTACAAGTGGCGTGCTATTTAGTGTTCCCGCTTGGGCATAAACATCGCTAGAAATGAATCTATTTGCACGTGTGAGTTAGCGCGTAACAACATTTGAAAAAAAAACTTTTGTGTGAAAGTAAAATCCAATGCGTGCTAGCTTCAGGACTTCGGATATTGTGAACCTGCTAACTCCCCATAGACTTCAATATAGATCTTAGAAGAAAAAATAACCAACACTTGCTAACCCAACAGGAGTTAATATTCTTCACATACAAGAAAATATTATTTTTATTTATATATATATATATATATATATATATATATATATATATATATATATACTGTATAAATATGTATATATATATAAAGAGAGAAACAAATTATCTCTTTTTTACCCATTCCCCAGTTTTGCATAACCAACACTGTTATATTAAAACACTTTTCTTTCATGTAATTGGCAAGAGTCCTTGAGCTAGTGATGTATGGGATATACAATCCTACCAGGAGGGGCAAAGTTTCCCAAACCTCAAATGCCTATAAATATAACCCTCACCATACTCACAATTCAGTTTTACAAACTTTGCCTCCTATGGAGGTGGTGAAGTAAGTTTGTGCTAAGATTTCTACGTTGACATGCGCTTCTCAGCTTTTTTTGAAGCCCGATTCCTCTCAGAGTACAGCGAATGTCAGAGGGACGTGAAGAGAGTATCACCTATTGAATGCAATGAATTTCCTAACGGGGGTCTATTTCATAGATTCTCTGTTATCAGTCGTAGAGATTCATCTCCTACCTCCCTTTTCAGATCGAGATATACTCTTATATACCATTACCTCTACTGATTACTGTTTCACTACTGGTTTGGCTATCTGCTATATATGGATGGGTGTCTTTTTTGGTAAGTATGTTTTTTATTACTTAAGACACCCCAGCTATGGTCTGGAACTTTATGCATTTATATAAAGTTCTAAATATATGTATTGTACTTATATTTGCCATGAGTCAGGTTCATGTTTTTCCTTGTGCAGACTGTCAGTTTCATATTTAGGGAAAATAAACATATTAATAAATATTTTTCTTACCTGGGGTTTAGTCATTTTTTCAATTGACTACTTTTTTTCTTGCAAATTGCGTCATTTTTGGCGTGAGAATTTTTTGGCATGAAAAGTACATCCGTTGACACAAATTCGTAATTTCCGGCGTTGTAGTTGACGCCAAAGCCTTACACACAGTTGCGTCATTAGTGACGCAAGTGTATCATTTCCGGATATTGTTGGCGCCAAAAAAATTTCAGTTACGTTGTGCGTCATACTTGGCACCAATTTTTTTCATTATTTTAATACCCCATTGCTATTTGCCTCTTGCCTTTTTCTATGTCAGAGGGCTATGCTATTTGCATTTTTCCCATTCCTGAAACTGTCATATAAGGAAATTTACAAATGTTGCTTTATATGTTGTTTTTTATTTTACATTTTGCAAGATGTCTCAATCTGATCCTGCCTCAGAAGTATAAGTTGGAACTTTGCTGCCTGATGTCGGTTCTACTAAAGCTAAGTGCATTATAGTTCCGAATGTCATTGTACTGTATTGGTTATCATGATAAACTTTTACATGCAGATATTTTGTCCATCAGTTAATAGTACATTTCCTGTTGTTGTTCCTTCAACTTTAATATACATGTTATACCTATGAAATTTAAAAAAAAATATGTTACTGATTCTATTCAGAAGGCTTTGTCTGCTATTCTGCCTTCTATTTAACATAAAGGTCTTTTAAAACTTCTCATAAGGTTGATGAAATTTCAAATGACCGACAACATAATGAATTATCCTCTTCTGATTAGGATCTATCTGATTCAGAAGATCTTTCCTCAGATATTGACACTAACAAATCTACTTATTTATTTAAAAGGAAGTATTTTCATTATTTGTTAAAGAAGTGTTAATTATTTTGGATATCGTGGAAACTAGTGCTCTTGATATTAGAACTAGTAAATTCTGTTTTAAACCTCCTGTGGTTACTCCAGATGTTTTTTCCTGTTCCTGATGCTATTTCTATATATGAATGATTTCTAAGGAATGGAATTAGCCGGGTGTTTCTTTTATTCCTTCTTGAAGGTTTAAAAAATTGTATCCTTTTACCAGCAGTTTCTATAAAATTTTGGGAAAAGATCCTCAAAGTTGATGGGGCTATTTCTACTCTTGCTGAATGTACCTCTTTTCCTATGAAAGATAGTACTTAAGTTCCCTTAGATACGAAACTTGAATCTTATCTAAGGAAATCTTATTTATATTCAGGTCGTCTCAGGCCTGCATTTTCTTTGGCTGATGTTGCAGCTGCATCAACATTTTGTTGGAGATTTAGCGCAACAAGAATTGGATTCTGATTTATTTAGTATTGCTTGCTTACTGCAACATACTAATCAGTTCTGATGCCATTTTTTAATATCATCAAGATTGATGTTACATCTATGTCTTTAGCTATTTTTACCTACAAGAGTTTTGAGGGTTAAATCTTGGAATGCTGGTATTACTTTTTAAGTCTAGATTGCTATCTCTTTCTTTCCAAGGTAATAAGAGACCTAAGGGTAAATATAAAGCTTCTAAATCATTTTCATTCTTTTTGTCAAATAAGGAATAAAAACCTAATCCTTCCCTATGGAATCTGTTTCCATTTGGAAACCTTCATTAAATGGAATAAATCCAACCCATTTAAGAAACCAAAAAGCCAGCCCCTAAGTCCGCATGAAGGTGCGACTCTCATTCCAGGTCAGCTGGTAGGGGGCAGATTAAGGTTTTTTTTTCAAGAATGTTTTGCATTCGGTCCAAATCAATGGTTTCAGAGTATTGTCTCTCAGGGGTTTCGAATAGGATTCTGAGTAAATCCTCCTGTGAGAAGATTTTTTTCTCTCACACATCCCAGCAAATCCAGTTAAAGCTCAGGCTTTCCTGAAGTGTGTTTCAGACCTGGAGTTTCAGTGGTAGTCATGCCCTTTTCAGGGACAAGGTCTGGGGTTTTATTCAAATCTATTCATTGTCACAAAGAAGGAAATTTCATTGAGACCAATTCTGGATCTGAAAAGTTTGAATCATTATGTAAGAGTACCAATTTTTCAAATGGTTACTTTAAGGACTGTTCTGCCTTTTATTCAGCAAGGACATTTTAGGTCCACAATGGATTGCAGGATGTATACCTTCATATTCTGATTCATTCAGATCATTATCAGTTCCTGAGATTCTCTTTTCTAGACAAGCGTTACCAATTCGTTGCTTTTCCATTTGGACTAGCAACCACTCAAATAATCTTTTTTAAAGGTTCTTGGTGCCCTGCTTTATGGAAACCAGAGAGCAGGGTATTGCGGTGTTTCCTTATTTGGACGATATCTTGGTACTAGCTCAGTCTTTCAGTTCTGCAGAATCTCACACTAATCAACTAGTGTTGTTTCTTCAGAAACATGGTTGGAGGATCAATTTTCCAAAAAGTTTCTTGATTCCTCAGACAAGGGTCACCTTTTTAGGTTTCCAGATAGATTCACTGTCCATGACTCTGTTTCTAACAGACAAGAGACGTTTGAAAGTGGAAAATGTAGGTCTCATGACTGCAGCATTGGACGCAATTCCCTTTGCTCGTTCTCACATGAGACCTCTCCAGCTTTGTTTGCTGAATCCATGGTGCAGGGATTATACAAAGATATCACAATTAATATCCTTAAATCCCAATGTTTGACAGTCTCTGACATGGTGGTAAATCAACAGCGTTTAGTTCAAGGGGCTTCTTTGTACGGCTAACCTGGACTATGATCTCTACAGACCCAAGTCTTTCAGGTTGGGGAGCTGTTTGGGATCTCTGACAGCACAAGGGGTTTGGAAATCTCAAGAGGCGAGATTACCAATCAATATTTTAGAACTCCATGCAATTTTCAGAGCTTCAGTTTATGGCCTCTGTTGATGAGAAAACTGTTCATTTATTTTCAAACAGACAATATCACATACAGTGGCATTTGTCAATCAGCAGGGTGTGACTCACAGTCCAGAAGCTATGAAGAAGTATCTTGGATACTTGCTTGGGCGTAATAAAGCTCCTGTCTAATTTCATGGTGTTCTCATAAATTCTCTTGGCATTCTTTTAGAGTTGCAAGAATTTTACAGTTTCTTCAGGATGGTTTGGCTAAGGTTTTGCCTGCAAGTTCCTTGAAGGGACAAATCTCTGCTCCTTCTGTTTTATTCACAGAAAGATTGTTAAACTTCCTGATATTAACTGGTTTGTACAGGCTTTAGTTTGTATTTAAGCCTGTAATTAAATCAATCTCTCCTCCTTGGAGTCTTAATTTGGTTTGGAGGGCTTTACAGGCTCCTCCATATTGAGCCTATGCATTCTTTGGACATTTAACTACTTTCTTGGAAAGTGTTGTTCCTTTTGGCCATCTCTTCTGCTAGAAGAGTTTCTGAGCTATCTACTCTTTCTTGTGAATCTCCTTTTCTGATTTTTCATCAGGATAAGGCGGTTTTGCGGACTTCATTTAAATTTTTTTCTAAGGTTGTGAATTCTAACAACATAAGTAGAGAAATTGTTGTCCCTTCCTTGTGTCCTAATCCTAAGAATTCTTTGTAAAGATTCTTACATTCTTTGGATGTGGCGAGAGCTTTGAAATATTATATTGAAGCTACTAAAGATTTCAGGAAGACTTCTAGTCTATTTGTTATATTTTATGGTCCTAGGAAAGGTCAGAAAACTTCTGCTATTTCCTTGCGCCTAGATTTAGAGTTCTGTGTTAGCCGTCAAAAACAGCGTTAAAGGGTCCTAACGCTGCTTTTGGCCGCCCGCTGGTATTTAGAGTCAGTCAGGAAAGGGTCTAACGCTCACTTTCCAGCCACGACTTTTCCATACCGCAGATCCCCTTACGCCAATTGCGTATCCTATCTTTTCAATGGGATCTTCCTAACACTGGGATTTAGAGTCTTGGATGAAGTGAGCGTTAGAACTCTAACGACAAAACTCCAGCCGCAGAAAAAAGTCAGGAGTTAAGAGCTTTATGGGCTAACGCCGGTTTATAAAACTCTTAACTACTGTGCTCTAAAGTACACTAACACCCATAAACTACCTATGTACCCCTAAACCGAGGTCCCCCCACATCACCGCCACTATAATACAAATTTTTAACCCCTAATCTGCCGACCGGACACACGCCGCCACCTACATTATCCCTATAAACCCCTAATCTGCTGCCCCTAACTCCGCCGACACCTACATAATATTTATTAACCCCTAATCTGCCCCCCCAATGTCGCCGCTACCTTACCTACACGTATTAACCCCTAATCTGCCGACCGGACCTCGCCGCCACTATAATAAATGTATTAACCCCTAAACCGCCTTACTCCCGCCTCGCAAACCCTATAATACATTTTATTAACCCCTAATCTTCCCTCCCTAACATTTCCGCCACCTAACTTCAAGTATTAACCCCTAATCTGCTGACCGGACCTCACCGCTACTATAATAAATGTATTAACCCCTAAAGCTAAGTCTAACCCTAACCCTAACACCCCCCTAAGTTAAATATAATTTAAATCTAAAGAAATAAATTATCTCTTATTAAATAAATTAATCCTATTTAAAACTAAATACTTACCTATCAAATAAACCCTAATATAGCTACAATATAACTAATAATGCCATTGTAGCTATTTTAGGATTTATATTTATTTTACAGGCAACTTTGTATTTATTTTAACTAGGTACAATAGCTATTAAATAGTTATTAACTATTTAATAGCTACCTAGTTAAAATAATTACAAAATTACCTGTAAAATAAATCCTAACCTAAGTTACAATTAAACCTAACACTACACTATCAATAAATTAATTAACTAAACTACCTACAATTACCTACAATTAAATCAACTAAACTAAATTACAAAAAATAAAAAAAGATTACAAGTATTTTAAGCTAATTACACCTACTCTAAGCCCCCTAAAAAAATAACAAAGCCCCCCAAAATAAAAAATGCCCTACCCTATTCTAAAATAAAAAGTTAACAGCTCTATTACCTTACCAGCCCTTAAAAGGGCTTTTTGCGGGGCATGCCCCAAAGAAGTCAGCTCTTTTGCCTGTAAAAAAACATACAATACCCCCCCAACATTACAACCCACTACCCACATACCCCTAATCTAACCCACCCAAACCCCCCTTAAACAACCTAACACTAAGCCCCTGAAGATCTCCCTACCTTGTATTCACCCAGCTGGGTATCACTGATCCGTCCAGAAGAGGGTCCGAAGTCTTCATCCTATCTGGCAAGAAGAGGTCCTCCAGAGGGTCCAAAGTCTTCATCCAGGCGGCATCTTCTATCTTCTTCCATCCGGAGCGGAGCGGGTCCATCTTGAAGCAGCTGGCGCGTATCCATCCTCTTCTTCCGATGTCCTAACACCGAATGAAGGTTCCTTTAAATGACGTCACCCAAGATGGTGTCCCTCGAATTCCGATTGGCTGATCAATCAGCCAATCAGCTTCAAGATCAATCGGATTGGCTGATTGGATCAGCCAATCAGATTGAGCTTGCATTCTATTGGCTGTTCCGATCAGTAAATAGAATGCAAGCTCAATCTGATTGGCTGATTGGATCAGCCAATCTGATTGAACTTGAATCTGATTGGCTGATTCAATCAGCCAGATTTTTCCTACCTTAATTCCGATTGGCTGATAGAATCCTATCAGCTAATTGGAATTCGGGGGACGCCATCTTGGATGAAGTCATTTAAAGGAACCTTCATTTGTCGTTAGTCTGTCGGTGAGGAAGGATGGCTCCACGTCGGCTGCTTCAAGATGGACCCGCTCCGCTCCGCTCCGGATGGAAGAAGATAGAAGATGCCGTCTGGATGAAGACTTTGGACCCTCTGGAGGACCTCTTCTTGCCGGATAGGATGAAGACTTCGGACCCTCTTCTGGACGGATCGGTGATACCCGGCTGGGTGAATACAAGGTAATAAGATCTTCAGGGGTGTTAGGTTTTTTAAAGGGGGTTTGGGTTAGATTAGGGGTATGCGGGTTGTAATGTTGGGGGGTGGTATTATGGGGGGGTTACAGGCAAAAGAGCTGATTTCTTTGTGGCATGCCCCACAAAAAGCCCTTTTAAGGGCTGGTAAGGTAATAGAGCTGTTAACTTTTTATTTTAGAATAGGGTAGGACATTTTTTTATTTTGGGGAGCTTTGTTATTTTTTTTAGGGGGCTTAGAGTATGTGTAATTAGCTTAAAATTCTTGTAATCTTTTTTTTATTTTTTGTAATTTAGTTGTTTTTTTTGTAATTTAGTTTAGTTGATTTAATTGTAGGTAATTGTAGGTAGTTTAGTTAATTAATTTATTGATAGTGTAGTGTTAGGTTTAATTGTAACTTAGGTTAGGATTTATTTTACAGGTAATTTTGTAATTATTTTAACTAGGTAGCTATTAAATAGTAAATAACTATTTAATAGCTATTGTACCTAGTTAAAATAAATACAAAGTTGCCTGTAAAACAAATATAAATGCTAAAATAGCTACAATATAATTATTCGTTATATTGTAGCTATATTAAGATTTATTTTACAGGTAAGTATTTAGCTTTAAATAGGATTAATTTATTTAATAAGATTTAATTTATTTTGTTAGATTTAAATTATATTTAATTTAGGGAGGTGTTAGTGTTAGGGTTAGACTTAGCTTTAAGGGTTAATACATTTATTAGAGTAGCGTCGAAGTCCGGTCGGCAGATTAGGGGTTAATACTTGAAGTTAGATGTCAAAGATGTTAGGGAGGGCAGATTATGGTTTAATATAATTTATTATAGGGGTTGAGAGACTGGAGTGCAGCGGTTTAGGGGTTAATAGATTTATTATAGTGGCAGCGAGATCCGGTCGGCAGATTAGGGGTTAATAAGTGTAGGTAAGGTAGCGGCGACATTGAGGGGGCAGATTAGGGGTTAATAAATATAATATAGGGGTCAGCGGTGTTAGGGGCAGCAGATTAGGGGTTCATAGGGATAATGTAGGTTGCGGCGGTGTCAGGAGCGGCAGATTAGGGGTTAATAATATAATGCAGGGGTCAGTGATAGCGGGGGTGGCAGATTAAGGGTTAATAAGTGTAAGGTTAGGGGTGTTTAGACTCGGGGGTTCATGTTAGGGTGTTAGGTGCAGACTTAGGAAGTGTTTCCCCATAGGAAACAACGGGGCTGCGTTAGGAGCTGAACGCTGCTTTTTTGCAGGTGTTAGTTTTTTTTTCAGCTCAAACTGCCCCATTGTTTCCTATGGGGAATCGTGCACGAGCACGTTTTTCAAGCTGGCCGCTACCGTAAGCAACCCTGGTATTTAGAGTTGAAGTAGCGGAAAATTATGCCCTACGCTCCCTTTTTGGAGCCTAACACAGCCATTCAGACAACTCTAAATACCAGCGTTATTTAAAAGGTGCGGGGGGGGGGGGGGGGGAAACGCATAGCTAACGTACCCCTTTGGCCGCAAAACTCTAAATCTAGGTGTATGTTTCTTGGTTAAAGCTTTTGATTCTTCAAGCTTATTGGAGTCGGGTCAGGCCCCGCCTCAGAGAATTACAGCTCATTCTACTAGATCAGTCTCCACTTTG
Source organism: Bombina bombina (assembly GCF_027579735.1). Classification (NCBI taxonomy): domain Eukaryota; kingdom Metazoa; phylum Chordata; class Amphibia; order Anura; family Bombinatoridae; genus Bombina; species Bombina bombina. The sequence continues at coordinate 656,197,677 of NC_069503.1, read as the reverse complement.
TGGGCTTTTAAGAATGAAGCTTCAGTTGATCAAATTTGCAAGCGGCAACTTGGTCTTCTTTACATACATTTACTAAATTCTACTGTTTTGATGTATTTGCTTCTTCAGAAGCAGTTTTTGGAAGAAAAGTTCTTCAGGCAGCTGTTTCAGTTTAATTCTTCTGCTGATGTTTCTAAGTTTTTCTTGTCATTTAAAAAATAAACTTATATTTTGTGTTATGGATTATTTTTTCAGCGGAAAATGGCTGTTGTTTATTTTTATCCCTCCCTCTCTAGTGACTCTTGCGTGGAGTTCCACATCTTGGGTACTGATATCCTATACGTCACTAGCTCATGGACTCTTGCCAATTACATGAAAGAAAACATAATTTATGTAAGAATTTACCTGATCAATTCATTTCTTTCATATTGGCAAGAGTCCATGAGGCCCACCCTTTTTTATGGTAGTTATGATTTTTTTGTATAAAGCATAATTATTTCCAAATTCCTTTGCTGATGCTTTTATTCCTTATTTATCACCCCACTACTTGGCTATTCATTAAACTGAATTGTGGGTGTGGTGAGGGGTGTATTTATAGGCATTTGAGGTTTGGGAAACTTTGCCCCTCCTGGTAGGATTGTATATCCCATACGTCACTAGCTCATGGACTCTTGCCAATATGAAAGAAATTAATTTATCAGGTAAATTCTTACATAAATTATGTTTTTACTTATGTTCAGAGGCATAACTAGAAACCACAGGGCACAGGTGCAAGAATCTAAGAAGAGACCCCCAACCCCACAAAAAAGTGAATTTGGTTCATATATATTTTTTTTTTTATCATTTAACACAGAAAAAAACAAGAATCAGATTACATGTCTGCAAAAGGAGGTACCCTGTGCCCACAGTCTGTCAGATGGTCTGACCCCCTATTACTGTATATAGTGACACTGTTTAACCCACCAGTACTGTATATAGTGAGTTAGTGACACAGTCTGTAATCTGCCGGTGAGATGGCTGGCCTGACCCTACCCAACCCAGTACTTTATAAAGTGACCACAGTAGTCTGTGACATAGTCCAGCCCCCCCTACTGTATAAAGTGGTATTGTATAGTGACACTGTTTACCCCCCCCCCCATGCTGTAGTAACATGGGCTGTAATTTCCACAAACATGCACATACATACACATACACACACATAAACACCAATGGGTAAAACAGAAAGACTAACCCCTGTAGTCAGAGACACTAGTGAAGCATCATGTCACACTCACATGATATCAGTGAAGGCAGTGGCAGGTCAACCTCTGCACCCCCTGTACTTTTGTCCCTGCCTATGTTATTATCTTGTATTTATGCCTCTGAAGACTGTCCTTTATCTCAGTTCTTTTGACAGGCATGCTTTTTAGCCAGTCAGTGCTGATACATAAATAACTCCATGGGAGTATATATGGCACACATTAACTAGAAGTGTCTAACTGTGAAAAACTGTCACAATGCACTGAGATAATAGGTGGCCTTTAACAGCTTAGAATTCAGTTTATGAGCCTATCTAGGCTTAGCTTTCAACAAAGAATTCCAAGAGAACAAAGCAAATGTTATGGTAAAAAGTAAATTGGACAGTAGTTTAAAATTGCATGCCCTATCTGAATCATGAAAGTTTAATTTTGACTAGACTGTCCCTTTAATAATAAAAATTAAAAAACTTTCAATGTGAAGAACATTGAAATGTAAAATATGTGAAATTAGCTTTAGGTCTAACGAGGCGTCAGGTTAGCTCACATTAAGAATTAGTTATCTTAAGGGGCATAATAATAATGTAAAAACAATATTTCCATCTACTTTAAGGACGCATGTCGTACAGGGTACGTCTTATACAAACTGGTCTTTAACCCCTTAATGACCGGACCATTTTTCAATTTTCTTACCCTTAATGACAATGGCTATTTTTACATTTCTGCAGTGTTTGTGTTTAGCTGTAATTTTCCTCTTACTCGTTTACTGTACCCACACATATTATATACCGTTTTTCTCGCCATTAAATGGACTTTCTAAAGATACCATTATTTTCATCATATCTTATAATTTACTAAAAAAAATGATAAAATATGAGGAAAAAATGGAAAAAAACACACTTTTTCTAACTTTGACCCCCAAAATCTGTTACACATCTACAATCACCAAAAAACACTGATGCTAAATAGTTTATAAATTTTGTCCTGAGTTTAGAAATACCCAATTTTTGCACGTTCTTTGCTTTTTTTGCAATTTATGGGGCAATAAATACAAGTAGCACTTTACTATTTCCAAACCACTTTTTTTCAAAATTAGCGCTAGTTACTTTGGAACCCTGATATCTGTCAGGAATACCTGAATATCCCTTGACATGTATATATTTTGTTTTAGAAGACATCCCAAAGTATTGATCTAGGCCCATTTTGGTATATTTCATGCCACCATTTCACCGCCAAATGCGATAAAAAAAAAAAAAAAGTTCACTTTTTCACAAATTGTGTCACAAACTTTAGGTTTCCCACTGAAATTATTTATAAACAGCTTCTGCAATTATGGCACAAATGGTTGTAAATTCTTCTCTGGGATCCCCTTTTTCAGAAATAACAGACTTATATGGCTTTGTGGTTGCGTTTTGGTAATTAAAAGGCCGCTAAATGCCGCTGCGCACCACACGTGTTTTATGTCCAGGAGTGAAGGGGTTAATTAGGGAGCTTGTAGGGAGCTTGTAGTGTTAATTTTAGCTTTATTGTAGTGTAGTAGACAACCCCAAGTATTGATCTAGGCCCATTTTGGTATATTTTATGCCACCATTTCACCGCCAAATGCGAGCAAATTAAAAAAAAAACTTTACATTTTTCACAATTTTAGGTTTCTCACTGAAATTATTTACAAACAGCTTGTGTTATTATGGCAGAAATTGTTGTAAAAGCTTCTCTGGGATCCCCTTTGTTCAGAAATAGCAGACTTATATGGCTTTGGCGTTGCTTTTTGGTAATTAGAAGGCCGCTAAATGCTGCTGTGCACCACACGTGAATTATGCCCAGCAGTGAAGGGGTTAAATTAGGTAGCTTGTAAGGAGCTTGCAGGGTTAATTTTAGAGATCAGCCTCCCACCTGACACATCCCACCCCCTGATCCCTCCCAAACAGCTCTCTTCCCTCCCCCACCCCACAATTGTTCCCGCCATCTTAAGTACTGGCAGAAAGTCTGCCAGTACTAAATAAAAGAGTTTTTTGTTTTTTTAAATAAAAATAATAAAATATTTTAGTTGTGATGAACCCCTTCCTTAGCACCAACCTCCCTGATCCCCCCCTCCAGCTCTCTAACCCTCTCCCCTACCTAATTACCGCCATCTTGGGTACTGGCAGCTGTCTGCCAGTACCCAGTTTGGCCCCACAAACCAAAGTATTTTAATTTTTTAACTTTTATTTTTATTTTTAATTATTTCTGTAGTGTAGCAGCCCCCCCACAATACCCCCACCCCCTCCCCCTCCCAGATCCTTTTATATGGAAAAAAAATTTTTTTAACTTTTTTTCCCCCTTCCTAACTTCATTGGTGTCAGTGTGGCTAATGCGTGCATGTGCACGCGCGTCCACGTGCACGCGCGCATCGTGCACGCGCGCATTGTGCACGCGCGTGCGCATCGTGCACGCGCGCACACGCTCCCTCCTCCCACCCGGTCAAACTGCACCATCGGCACCATCGCTACCAGTGCAGAGAGGGCCACAGAGTGGCTCTCTCTGCATCGGAAGCTTGTAAAGGGGTATTGCAGGATGCATCCATATCGAGGCATCACTGCAATACCCTCAGAGCTGCTGGAAGTGGTTGTGATCACTTCCAGCACTCTGTTAGACAACTGACGTACCAGGTACGTCCATTGTCATTAACTGCTTGTTAATGCATGACGTACCTGGTACGTCAGTTGTCATTAAGGGGTTAAAGATCGCTTCCAGACGCTTTCAAGGTATTGCAGTGATGCCTCGATATTGAGGCATCACTGCAATACCTTTTCAGGCACACCGATGCAGAGAGAGCCACTCTGTGGCCCTCTCTGCATCGGCCAGTGATGGTGCCGATCGTTGGTGCGAGCCACTGCAGGGAGGCGGGTGGGCGGCCCATCGCTGGGGAACTTCCTTCCGGCCAGCTGTTCTCCATACTGGGGGCACCCGCAATCTAGGGCAGTTGCTGGGGAATTTTTTTTTGCTGGAGAGATTGCTGGGAGAGGGTGGTGGGTGCAGAGGAGGGGTGATCTGGGAGTGATCTGGAGGGGGAGGGGGGAGGGGGGAGGGTATGGAGGGGGGCAGCTACACTACAGAAAAAGTTAGGTTTAAAAAAAAGTTATTTTATTTCAAATTGGGTACTGGCAGACAGCTGCCAGTACCCAAAATGGTTGCTAATAGTTAGAGGGGGGAGGGTTAGAGAGCTCTTTGGGGGGGACTAAGGGGGTATCCTACACAGAAGAATATGATTTTTTTAAAATAATTAAAAAACAAAACAAAAAAAGCTTTTATTTTAGTACTGGCAGACTTTCTGCCAGTACTTAAGATGGTGTGGACAATTGTGGGGTGGGGGAGGGAAGAGAACTGTTTAGGAGATTAGGGGGTGAGATGTGTCAGGTGGGAGGCTGATCTCTACACTAAAGCTAAAATTAACCCTATAAGCTACCTAATTAACCCTGTCACTGCTGGGCATAATACAAGTTTGGTGCCCAGCAGCATTTAGCGGCCTTCTAATTACAAAAAAAGCAATGCCAAAGTCATATATGTCTGCTATTTCTGAATAAAGGGGATCCCAAAAAAGCATTTAAAACCATTTGTGCCATAATTGCACAAGCTGTTTTGTAAATAATTTCAGTGAGAAACCCAAAGTTAGTGAAAAATGTAATGATTTTTTTTATTTGATTGCATTTGGCGGTGAAATGGTGTCGTGAAATATATCAAAATGGGCCTAGATCAATACTTTGGGTTGTTTACTACACTACCCTAAAGCTAAAATTAACCCTACAAGCTCCCTACAAGCTACCTAATTAACCCCTTCACTGCTGGGCCTAATACAAATGTGGTGCGCAGCAGCATTTAGCGGCCTTCTAATTACCAAAAAGCCACACCAAAGCCATATATGTCTGCTATTTCTGAACAAAGGGGATCCCAGAAAAGCATTTACAACCATTTGTGCCATATTTGCATACATTGTTTGTAAATAATTTCAGTGAGGAACCTGATATTTGTGAGAAAGTTTGTGAAAAGTGAACAATTTTTTTTATTTGATCGCATTTGGCGGTGAAATGGTGACATGAAATATACCAAAATGGGCCTAGGTCAATACTTTGGGTTGTCTACTAAAAAAATATATACATGTCAAGGTATTTTCAGGGATTCCTGACAGATATCAGTGTTCCAATGTAACTATCGCTTATTTTGTAAAAAAAAAATGGTTTGGAAATAGCAAAGCGCGTCACATCTGGAGTATGGTGGGTTATGATTAGGCCACTGCAAAAATCTTGCCCCCTATTAGACCCTGCAGCAACAAAATCACTGTCATGAATTTTGGTATCTGCCATATTCATAGGTTTATGAAATTGAGGTTAGTGAAAGGGGATATGATTATGGATATGATTATGGATTGGGGATAGGTACTCAGGTTAGAGAATAGGTTAGAGTTTGCAATTTGTTTAAGTTTGGAACAAAGTTATTAAAGATAAAAAGTAAATAAATAGTAAACAATAATTAAGATTACTGTCATGAGATGCAGGACATATGCAGGACACAGCAATGATGGTACAACTCTATTTTATTGCAGAGCATAACAATACACATCTAGTCAGGTTGATTATACTAAACTAACTGCGACACAGACACCCTAAGCCCCGCCCACATACTAGTGACATCACATCCTACTCTCATCACATCTTCCCCTTTTTCAAAGGCAAAGCGTACATTTGCATATAATAAATAACAAGGTACACCAACAAGGTATACAACAACATTTTTGTTTTTGAACATTATAAAAACAGATAGATTAGAAAACATGAATAAATTACATCCTGACTTGGACATCGGGGTAGACTACCCTAGTCCACAGTGACCATGGGATTATTCTGCCCATACTTCCGGTCACTGTTCTAGCTAAAGTCAGTCCCTGTATCGGGCCGGAAGTTTCACCACTCTTCTGCTTGATGTAACTTTGCATGAACTGTCCTCTGATACAGAAGATGGTGAACAAGAGTCTGCTGGAGGCAAAGATATATCCCCGCTGTGATCTTGCTGAGGGGAAGGCACCTCTCTTAGAACAGGGGATACCACCGGCGGTGGTACTGAGGTATCCGGTTCCAGACTCTCAGGTACAGGCTGAAGATGTCTTCGGTTACGGCGTGTAACCGTCCCTCCCTCTGTAAGGACTGTGTAAGACCTTGGTTTTGGAGAGCGGCCCACTACCGTAGCAGGCATCTTCCATTTCTTCTCATCATCCAGTTTAATTCTGACACTTTGGCCCGCTTTCAGTTCCTGTAAAGGCCTGACAGAATGTCTCCTGTCGTAGAAGAAACGATAACCCTTTTTGGCCTCTTCATCCCTCCTAAGGACTTCGTCCCGAGGAACAGGGCCAGGCGGCTTGAAGACACCCACTGAGGGTAAAGTGGTGCGAATCTGGCGTCCTAGCATCAGCTGTGCCGGGCTAAACCCGGTGGCTTGAATGGGCGTCGCCCTGTATGACAAGAGGGCTAGGTACGGCTCAGATTGCTTTAGAATGAATTTTGTAGTTTGAACTGCCCTTTCAGCCATTTCATTGGCCTGCGGATAATGTGGACTTGACGTGGAATGTACAAAATCATATTCCCTGCTGAAAGCACTGAACTCTGTAGAAGCGAACTGCATACCATTATCACTCACCAGCTCCATTGGAATGCCCCAGCGGGCGAACAAGCTCTTCAGGCGAATGATAACGGCCTGACTTGTGATATCATTCAGGGGTGCAATTTCCAAATACCTGGAATAGTAGTCGATCACAACAAGAAACTTTTTCCCGTGCAGTTCACACAAATCAGCAGCTATTTTCTGCCACGGCCCCGCAGGCAGCGGAGTAGACATTAAGGGCTCCCTTCTCTGAGTAGGCCGGCGTTCCCGGCAAAAGGCACATTTAGACACGTGATTTGCAATGTCGGAGCTGATCCCAGGCCACCACACAGCTGTAGCTGCCCTTTCTCTGCACTTTGTAATGCCTAGGTGGCCATCATGAATCCTGTTTAACATCTCCTTCCTCATGCTGACAGGAATTACAATGCGGTCTTGGAACAGCACCAACCCCTCCAGCTTCGTGAGCTGCGACCTCTCTGGCTGGTAAGCATTTAAAGACATCCAGGCTGCCCGGCTCTCGGGCCAGCCATCTTTTATGTACCTTATAACTTCTTGCAGATCTGTGTCCAAATATGTCTCTTTCTTTATCTCTTCCAGTTTCCTTGAAGAAATTGACTTAGAGGCCAGAACTGAATCAACATACACTTTCACATCCGATTCCGTGGAGGATTCTTCAGCAGCAGCCAGCGGGAGCCTGGATAGTGTATCTGCCACAACCAGTTGTTTCCCCGGCACATGCACTGCCTGAACATTGAACCTGAGCAGTCTCATTAAAAGTCTCTGGCATCTCAAGGGTGTTTTGTCAATGTCATAAGAATTGATTAGTGGGACTAGCTAAGTCTTTTTTGAAGGGTCATAGAACCCCAGCACTGGGGCAGACCCCAGCAGTGACTTGGCATGCAGGAACGCTTTTTCCTGTGAGGGTCCCCAGACCCAGGCAACATCTTTCTTAAGCAACTCTGTGATAGGGTGTAAAACTGTAGATAAATCTGGAAGAAACTTGCCCACGTAATTTACAAGGCCCAATATCTGTCTCAGCTCATGTACATCAGAAGGGCTTTTCATCTGTTCAATAGCACGAATTTTCTCGGGGTCTGGCTTGATGCCATCCCCGTTGATGATATGCCCAAAGTAGCATAATTCAGTTTTCCTAAAATGACATTTTTCTTTATTCAGCTTCAGCCCAGACTCTTTGATAGCCTGCAGCACACAACTCAAACGCTGATCATGCTCCTCCACTGTAGACCCATACACTAGAATGTCGTCCATGACGACTGCTGTGCCCACGTGGCCACTCAGGAGAGAACTCATTTCCCTTTGAAAGATTTCAGGAGCGGAGGATATCCCAAAGGGGAGTCTGCAGAAGCAGAACCGACCTACCGGTGTGATAAAGGTAGTCAGTTTGCGGCACTTTGGATCCAGGGGGATCTGCCAAAAGCTGCTAGAAGCGTCTAATGTGGAAAAGAACTTCGCCCCAGCCAACTTCGGGGCTATATCTTCCAATGTCGGCAGCACAAATCTCTCCCTCTTCACTGCCTCATTCAACCTTTTCCGGTCCACACAGATGCGCACCTTTCCGTTTTTCTTTGCAACTGGAACAATGGGGGCACACCAATCAGTTGCTTCAACAACCTCTTCAATAACCCCCATAGACTTTATGCGCATGAGCTCTTTCTCCACTTGAGGCATGAGCGGGAACGGAATTCTACGAGGAGTAGAAATACTGTATGGGACTGCGTCACTTTTAAGTGCTATACGGACAGGTTTGCAGTTCAGTAGGCCCAACTCACCAAACATATCTTCAGAGATCTCATTCACTCTGGCCACGAGGCCCAAGTCACAGGCTGCTTTTCTGCTCAATAAACACACTGACCTCGAATCACATGCACCCACATGGTGAACTTCCTCTGTTTGTACTCACAGCTGGCAAGAAATTTCCCCACACAATCAATGCGGCCACCAGGACTATGGACATTTGTAGTAACCTTCGCCAGCTGGGGTTGTCGAGGCAGTTTCATAAATTCAGCAAAAGACATTACAGTGATATCTGCTCCTGTGTCAATCTTAAAATCAACTTTGGCTCCCATTACAGTAAAAGTAACTTTCCAATCTTCCTCTGAACTTGTCCGTTCCACAACAGACCCCACAAAAGACACTTCCTGACCCTCCTGGTCACTGTCCACCTGCATCTCCTTAATGTATTCAGTTTTACACACCACTTCAAAATGGCCTATTCTGTTACATTTTCTGCATCTTTTATCTCTGGCCGGGCATATAGCACTCTGATCATGAGCCCGGTAGCACCATGTGCATCGGCCATGTTGCGCCCATCCACTTCTAGGCCTTTCCAGTACTTTAGATCTACCGCTCACACTGTGCCTTTCACTAGTAATTTTCCTAGACTGTTGCACTTCATCCACAATACTCTCAGACCTCAGATCAGCACTTTGCTTTTTCACCAGTTCACTCTGGCGGGCCATCCTAATAGCCCCGTCTAACGTTAAATCAGGCTCTAACTGCAGCTTCAGGGAGACTTCAGCATCTGCAATTCCAATAACTATTCTGTCTCTGATTTGCTCTTCTTTAGCAACACCAAACTCACAGAATTCAGCTAATTCATACAGGCTGCGCACAAATGACTCCACAGATTCTCCCACACGCTGATTACATTTGTGAAAACAAGCTCTCTCATGAATCACATTTCTTTTGGGCACAAAGTGGGCACTGAGTTTATCCATAACTATATCAAAGTTAACTTCTTCCCCTTCTTGGAAAGTAAAAGCATTGAACACTGGCTCTACATCTTTCCCCATGGAGTATAAAAGAGAATTAACTTGTACTTCACCACTCTCCTTGTTCAGTTTGGATGCAATCCTGAAGCGCTGAAACCGCTGACGCCATGTGGGCCAAGCTGCAGGCTGAGAAAAGTCAAAAGGCTCAGGTGGGGTAAACTTTGACATTGCAATCGATCAGGAACAGAAGCGCAGTCCAGAACTTCTGACACCATGTCATGAGATGCAGGACATATGCAGGACACAGCAATGATGGTACAACTCTATTTTATTGCAGAGCATAACAATACACATCTAGTCAGGTTGATTATACTAAACTAACTGCGACACAGACACCGGACCTAAGCCCCGCCCACATACTAGTGACATCACATCCTACTCTCATCCCAATTACCATATTTAATTATTCCATTGTTCATATGACTCTTAGAATGCAAATAGCCTATATTAGATATATTTACAGGCAAAAAAAATCTTTGGGTTTATTGTCTTGTCTGATATTCATTAAGGGAGTCATTCATAATTTGTTCGCTAATGAAAATCCATTTTTCTATGGCAAGGCAGCAGAAGGGCAACTGGACAGCTGATTAAATTTAAATAAAGTAGCTACTGATACAAGCCAGCAGCATAAACATATTGTTTGTTTATTTTTTCATTTACTGACAAAGGAATCAATTAAATGACAACAATTTTGCGAAAATGTTATTTAATTTTGAAACATTTCCCATCTAAATACTGTAAATGTGAACTTTTAAAGGGACAGTAAAGTCAAAATTAAACTTTCATGCAATTTTAAACAACTTTCCAATTTACTGCTGTTATCAAATTTGCTTTGTTCTATGGGTATCTTTTATTAAAGAATAAAACTAGGTAGGCTCATAAGAGCTCAGGAGTGTGCATGTGTCTTTAGTACTCTATGGCAGCAGTGTTTTGCAACATTGTATAACAAAGTTACAAATAATGTTGGAAAACACTGCTGCCATAGAGTACTAAAGACACATGCACACTCCTGAGCTCTTATGAGCCTTCCTAGTTTTACTCTTCAATACATGAAACCAAGATAAGAAAGCACATTTGATAACAGAAGTAAATTGGTAACTTGTTTACAATTGCATGCTCTATCCAAATTATGAAAGTTTAATTTTGACTTTACTGTACATTTAAAGGGACATGAAACCCAAATTTTTTCTTTCACGATTTAGAAAGAGCATACAATTATAAACAACGTTCTAATTTACTTCTATTATCTATTTTGCTTCATTCTCTTGATATTTTTGCTGAAAAGCATATCTAGATATGCTTAGTAGCTGCTGATTGGTAGCTGCACATAGATGCCTCCTGTGATTGGTTCACCGTGTGCATTGCTATTTCTTCATTAAAGTATATCTAAAGAAGCAAATTAGGTAATAGAAGTAAATTGGAATGTTGTTTAAAATTGTATTCTCTACCTTAATCATGAAAGAAAATGTTTGGGTATAGTGTCCCTTTAAGTTTTTCCCACCTGCAGAAAAGGTTTTTCCACTAAATGTTTTGTAGCATGCATGTACCTTGTATTTTATAATAACTTTTTAAAAAGGTTAGGGTGAATTTTATTATTTACAAATATAAAGGGACAGTCTACACCAGAATTTTTATTGTTTTAAAAGATAGATAATCCCTTTATTACCCATTCCCCAGTTTTGCATAACCAACAAAGTTATATTAATGTACTTTTAACCTTGGTGATTATCTTGTATCTAAGCCTCTGCAAACTGCCCCTTTTTTCAGTTCATTTGACAGACTTGCAGTCTAGCCAATCAGTGCCTGCTCCCAGATAACTTCACGTGCACGAGCACACTGTTATCTATATGAAATATGTGAACTAACATCCTCTAGTGGTGACAAACAGTTAAAATGCAATCTGAAAGAGGTGGTCTTCAAGGTCTAAGAAATTAGCATATGAACCTCCTAGGTTAAGCTTTCAACTAAGAATGCCAAGAGAACAAAGCAAAATTGGTGATAAAAGTAAATTGGAAAATTGTTTAAAATGACATGCTCTATCTGAATCATGAAAGTTTATTTTGGACTAGACTGTCCCTTTAATGTAGAACCCTAGTGATGTTTATTATTTTTCATATAGTATTCTCAACTCGTCTTCCTGTTGATTTTACACCATATTTAAATTGAGCTGATAATTATAATCATAACATTTGTTTATAAGATATTTACTAGATCTCAAGTGCTACTGGCACTGCATTTCTTCCACACTTGGCTACACGTAGAGCGGCACACCATAGTTTATATTATAATCTTCACATTTCTGGATCAGGTAATATTCTTCGTTAAAAACAAAACTAAAAGAAAACTGCATTCAAACATATTATACAGTTCTTTTGGATTGACTAATTATATTTTGCTTCAGTGTTTTGTGTGCAAAAAAGCCTGAGAAATTGCTTTAAACATAATATTATAGTTATAACATATTTAAATACATTTGAGTTTTATTATAAAAAGGTCTATAATTATATTTAATTATTTTATATAATGTTTAATCCTCTTATCTAATTAAAAAGGTTTAAGCGCAGCTAACTGAAAGGAATGTGTGCAGTTCAACCTCCTCTGGGGTGTGCCTGTTACCTACAATTCACAGAACAGGTGGAAAAGCTCTGTATTTCACTACACAACATAAAAATAAAATAAAAGGGGCAGAAGGACTATAAAACAACGTTATGATGTAACTATAAATGTTTGATAAAGTAATTTGAATATTCAGAAATAATTATTGCAATATAGGTGGGGGTGGCACATAGATTAAAATACTGCTTTTGAAAATATTTAATTTACCATCCCTTTAAGTTACTGCTTTTAATCTAATAATGACACTAACAGAAAGAGTATGTTTTGTACAAAACTGGTCTGAGGGATGATGGTCATGAACATCACATACATAAAACAAAGCAAAAAAAGAGAGAAATTTGCTCAAAAGTACCTATATGTAATGAATTGGAATGCCATAGAAAAGGAAAAAATCTACAGTTTAAAGTTATTGAATACCAGACACTACTAGATTGTAATTGGTGCCCACGTGTTTCTCTTTCCCAAGTGTGATATCATTAATTTTTGGCCTGCTAGTGTTTGGATTTAACTCTTTTTATTTTATAAGACTGGAATTAACCATTTTCATGTTTTACCACCTAACCAAGTCCTTCAACCCTCTGATAAACATATTTGAACCATATTCTGCTTTCTTCATCATGATCTATTTGCTCTTTCTACTCCATGTGATTGTCAATGAGTCAAGCTACCTTTATAGGAACAGTCTACAACTGAATTTTTATTGTTTAAAAAGATAGCCAATCCCTTTATTACCCTTTTCCAGTTTTGCATAACCAACACAGTTATATTAATATACTTTTTACCTCTGTGATTACCTTGTATCTAAGCCTTGACAGACTGCCCCCTTATTTCAGTTCGTTTGACAGACATGTATTTTAGCTAATCAGTGCTAACATCCAGGTAATTCCAAGTGCATGAGCACAATTTTATCTATATAGCACACATGGACTAACACCCTCTAGTTGTGAAAAACTGTCAAAATTAATTTATATAAGAGGCAGCCTTCAAGGGCCAAGACATTAGCATATGAGTCTAAATTGATGATAAAAGTAAATTAGAAAGTTGTTCAAACTTACACGCCCTATCTGAATTATAAAAGTTTATTTTTGACTTGATTGTCCCTTTAAGTCTTTCTGCATTTCTCCATTAATTGCCAACATAGTACACATTGTTTCACATCTCTTCTGACAAAAAATATTTTTGGATCAAGCTTTTCAGGTTTTAAAGGACTAGAGAGAATGTTTTAATATGGTCACATTATCATTGTTTGTAAAACAAGGTTTCTTTTGCTTTTTAGAGACTTTAACTTTTGGTAGAATGCTGATGACTTGGCTATTTTATGGATGTTACATTGTCTCTCTCTATTCTGCCCCTGTAGACTTATACATTTTCTTTCTTGCATTGCTCACTATCCAGCCAGCCTCTTCAAACTTCCTGTAATGTTTAATGTTTTTTGTTGTGTATAAAGTCCAAATAAAAGACTTTATACACAAAGACAGCCTTGGTACTTTTTTAAGGATTCACTGTCTCTACATTGCTTTCTTCCAGCTTTTGCCTGTTTCTATTCCCTCTGTTTTTAATTTACCCTTATTTATGTTGAAAGTGTACAATCCCATGAAAACACTCACCTATTATTTCACTGAAAAATTGCACTCATAAGTCACTTACTTTATTAAAAATATATAGTTGTGTTAAAGGCCTCAAAACATGATATTTTGCACAGCAAATAGCAAAAGTTTCATTAACAAAATGCTTGCAAAATGGATTTATAATTAAAAAATATAGGTAAGTCTTTTTGTATTAGGATAAACTATATTGCCATTAAAAAACTTAAAGGATTACTTTCTGTTATAATTTTTAAGCTAAACAACTAACATATTAAAGTTAATAAACATTAATTAAAACCTACTGACCTATATTTTCTCCAAAACGAAGTTTCATAACGTTCTAAAAGTTATATCTTTTATTCGCCGATGATGTCACGTTATCCTGCCCACTATTTTCAGCACTGCATGTTCAAAATACTTAAACCAATAACTTTTGTGTTTAAAGCGCCATTTTGAAACCTAGGTATTGTAAACGGATTGGTACAGAGCAAAGGATACCCACGGAGTGGGTTTGGAAAACAATTAAATTTGCAGACAAGATTTCAGATATACGGTAGAGATATGTTAATGAAATGCTATTGATAAAAAGCGTATATGGGGTAGTTAGTTAGTAACAGGCATAGAAAATATTTACTTACAGTGGCCCTTTAAGGAAAATGTTGATATTCAGTTTTTAATTTTAAAATATCGCCATTTTATATTTCTAAAATGCATGGTTGTGCTTTTATCCTGCTTACCTAAAGTAACTTCATTTGGTTAAATTTAGAATGTTAAGTAGATCAATCTACTGTGATCAATTATGTAAAGCTTGTATAGCAAAATATAATAGGCATTTAAAAGTAAATGCTCCAGCTACTGAGCAATTATTGATTATCCATACACTTGGTATATCCTGCAGGTCTCCACCTGAGCTATTGTAGTGTAAGCACAAGCCCAGTTCAATAAATGCAGAGAAAACAGAAACAATCTAACATTGGTAATTACATCTCAAAAACCTTACATATACCTGGATTTGTACATTACATTTTTTAAAATGATACCATTGTTATTTAGATAACTTTATCCATCTGTATTTTTTAATTATTTATTTGTCTATTCATACTCACCATTTTAAACTGAGCCTACTCGGCCCTTGTCCAAAATCCCCTTGTGTCCTTGGAACTGGCGTTATGTCTTCCCAGCTTGTACAGCACAAAACAAAATATATGTTGTAAAATGTTATTGTATCTTGCTCCACTTAACAATGGTTACTGTCTGCATTTGTGAATTTTCTAAATTTTCACTGTATTGGAAATGATGAACATTTGAGATTTATTGAATCAGATAGATTTCCCAAGCCTTAAAGGGACATGAAACCCATATTTTTCTTTCATGATTCAACCGGGTCAGCAACCTTCGGCTCCCAGATGTTTTGGAACTACATTTCCCACGATGCTGAGACACTCTTTAGGCTATCTGAGCATCATGGGAAATGTAGTTACAAAACATCTGGGAGCCGAAGGTTGCTGACCCACTAGAGCATGCAATTTTAAATAACTTTCCATTTCATTTCTGTGTTTTTAATTTGTTTTGTTCTATTTGCACCCTTTGTTGAATTAGAAGTTGCTGACTGGTGACTGCACATATATGCCTCTTGCCTTTGGTTTCATCAAGCTCCCAGTAGTGAATAACTCCTGCTTCAAAAAGGATGTCAAGATATCATGATAATGAAGCACATTAGTTAATAGAATTACATTTTGGGTTCCCTGTACCCTTAACAAATATTGTGCATATTTCCCTCCTTCAGTTGCTGTCTAGTGCTTGGTGTCTATCACCAAGTCTCACAGGCTGCTTTGGCTCCATTGGATATGTGAGAGAACTATTTGGGGAGATTTGTTTCTGTACTATGCTACACATTGCATTTAGGAAATATCTGACCAATTACAATATAATGCAAGACAGATGTGCACTTTGAACAAAAAAACTGCAACTGAAAAGAAACTGAAACTGGAATCTTAAGAGTTGTTTTCAAAATACACCTTTCACTGAGCAAACACTAATCACATCCAGACTTTTCATGAATTATATATTGTAAAGTATTCTTAATTCTGTAAGTTAAATTATATAGATATTTATAGAATGATAGATAGAAGGATAGATAAATTGATAGATAGAAAGATAAATAGATAAATTATAGATCACACACTAGTGTATAACAAACTTGAAAAGCAAAAGGACAATTTAATTTATTGCTTGATTTAGTATGTACAGGAACTAAAGTATTGATGAAGGTTGGTAAAGAAGGTGCATTATTAATAGTACAATAAGATCAACCAAAGTGCAATAAACACATTATTTGATCTTAAACAAATCTTAAATAAATTTGCAAAAGTAAACATTTTCAGATTCACACTTTTCATTATTAAACAATCCTTTGAACATTCTACATAACCTTCTATATGTTAATATAAATGCAACAGATGTGAGACATGCTTCACAGCCATTGTATAAAAGAAGTGTGGGGGCTTACAATATTAATTACTGATTTACTTCTAAATTATGCAGACAGTGTTCTGACAGTGACATTTGTCATAGTCATGTGTGATCTGAGATTGTTTGAGATAACAGAATACAAGAAAATAGATTTTTGGTTACTTCATCATATCTGCATCTGAAGTAAATTCAGAATAATTGCAACAGAACATTTGCAATACTTGGCAAAATGTAACTTAAAGATATATGTTTCTAACTATTGAATGTAATTTGAATGAAATCTGGTAATTGCCTGGTGGTCACTGATACTGAAGCCTTAAAGTAAGTTAGATTAGTATTTATATGACAAAACAACGTTTTTAATGGATTGGAATTTCCTAGCATTTGTAAACTTTGAACGTTGGGCAGGAAACTTTGATGATTATTCTCAAAGACTGGAAAAGATCCCAGAAGTGCTGATTTAGGGTGTTTAAAAAAATTCAAGTTAAAATTCTACCCCTTGCATCCATACCAAAGTTTTCAAAGAGAATATGCTCACCCAAGGGGTTAACACAACTTGATGTAAGTGTGTCTTAAATAGGTTGGTTAATGGGTGAAAAACTGTTCTTTAGCATGCTTGATACTATCAATAGATAGTGTGGCCCCAACTTTGCTCAACAGATAACAGCACTAAAAAATTCTCAACTTGCAACTGCTTATTGCAAATGGACAGAAAGAATTATGTTAAATGGTGGCCTTGGCCCTTTGCCGTAGGGCCCAGTGTGGTCTTCTTATGCCCCTGCTATATCACAAAAGAATTATGATAACTTAAAGGGCGCATTTTTAGGTTATCAAGTCAGCCTCTATAGAACTGAGGCACCAATTCTAAAAGATCTCTGGGATGGTGAGATTTTATAAGAATGCTCGCCAGTCTGTCTATTTCCCTGGTGGAATTATACAAAGCCACTTTTTACCCTGAAAGCAGGGTGTCTCGCTAAGGGGCATTTACTGCATTTTCATACGGAAATGAGATGCATACATTACTAAAGGGCACAATAAAATTTGTAATTTAGAAATCTTACAAAATAAAATAATATTGAACCACTCGCACAGAATTATGCAGGAAAATTTGCATTGTTAAGGTATATCAAAATTTGTAACAAAATTGTTAACCAAAAATCATATTATTTCAAAAACATAAAATTTGTAGTTAAATTATTCAGGAATTGATTGTATTAACTATAAACAGCATAAATGATAATTTTAATACAATGGATAAGCAAACAAACAAACAAGAAATGTGTACTTAAAAGTACAAAATACAAAGGGGGAGATCTATCAAAGCATCAACTATGTTGCATTCACCGGCATCAATATGCTTGCCTAACATCGCGGCTGCGTATCTCAATACGCTCTCCTTATTTATGAAAAAAGCAGGCAAAAAGACGTGCACCAAGTACGGGGTGATGAGCATCGGACTGTTGTTAACTAGCAGTCATTGATCTCACGTCTATTTGGCTTTTTCCCAACTTTATTTATACCCTGTCACTAAACGCCGCCACTATACTAAAATGTTTAACCCCTATCCCGCCGCTCCCCACCACCACCACAACCTAAATAAAGTTATTAACCCTTATCCCACCACTCCCCAAAATCGCTGCAACCTAAATAAAGTTATTAACCCCTATCCCGCCGCTCCCTGACACCGCCGTCACTAAATAAACCTATTAACCCCTAAACCTCTGGCCTCCCACATCACTACCACTAACTAAACCTATTAACCCCTAAATAGTCAGCCCCCCACATCGCCAAAAACTAAATTAAGCTATTAATCCCTAAATCCAAAAACCCCCTAACTTTAAATTAAAATTACAACATCCCTATCTTAAAATAAATTAAATAAACTAAATTGGCTGATTTGAACAGCAAATAGGCTTTTAGCAGCTCTTATTCCTATTGGCTGATTGAAATCTTTCAGCCAATAGGAATGCAAGGGACTCCATCTTTGATGGCGTCACTTGCATTGAAGTTCCAGTGTACGGTGGCGACCATATGAAGAGAATGCTCCATGCCGGATGTCTTCTGGATGGACCCGCTCCATGCTGGATGAATGAAGATAGAAGATGCCGTCTGGATGAAGACTTTTTGTGCCACCTGGATGAGGACTTCCCTGGCTGGATGAAGATGGAAAAGGCCGCCCAGATGAAGATTTCTTGTCGCCTGGATGAGGACTTCTCCGTATGGATGGATCCTTCAAGCGGGACTTCAAGAACTGTAAGTGGATTGTCAGGGCTTAGTTTTAGTTTTTTTTAATGGTTTTTTGGTTGGGTTTTATTTTTAGATTAGGGTCTGGGCATGTAAAAGAGCTAAATGCCCTTTTAAGAGAAATGCCCATACAAATGCCCTTTTCAGGACAATGGGGAGTTTAGGTTATTTTACATAGGTTTTTTTATTTGGGGGGGTTGGTTGGTTGGGTGGTCGGTTTAACTGTTGAGGGGTGTTTGTATTTCTTTGCAATGTAAAAGAGCTGTTATCTTTGGGGCAATGCCCCACAAAAGGCCCTTATAAGGGCCATTGGTAGTTTATTGAAGGCTAGGGTTTTTTTATTTGGGGGGGCTTTTTTATTTTGATAGGGCTATTAGATTAGGGATAAAAAATATTTTTGATAATTTGTTTTTTTATTTTTCGTAATTTAGTGTTTTTTTGTAACTTAGTGTTTGTTTTTTCTGTAATTTAGTACTTTTAATAATGTTTAATTGTATATTTAAATAATTTTAGTAGGGTTAGGCTTCTTTAATATGTAATTCTTTAATATGTAATTTAGTTTATTTAATTGGTAGTTTAATTTAATTGTAGTATAATAGTTAAGGTAGGTTAATTAATAGTTTAAAATAGTTTATTTTAATTCTACAGGTTAGTTTTAATTTATCTGAAGATAGGGATGTTGTAATTTTTATTTAAAGATAGGGGGTTAATAGGTTTAGGGGTTAACAGCTTTAATTAGTTTTTGGCGATGTGGGGGGCTGACGGTTTAGGGGTTAATAGGTTTAGTTAGTGGTGGTGATGTGGGAGGCCAGAGGTTTAGTGGTTAATACATTTTATTTAGGTTGCGGTGATGTCGGGGCGGCAGATTAGGGGTGTTTAGACTCAGGGTTTATGTTAGGGTGTTAGGTGTAAACGTTACTTGTTTTCATCCATAGAAATCAATGGGTTATATTTCTTTGTCTTCCAGCATCAAACATAAGCTTTTGCTGCTGTCAAACTCCCATTGATTTCTATGGCATCCGCGGCCTCCAGGGTGGCGGATTGAAAACCAGGTACGATGCGTCGGAATAGTTGGGAGCGTGCCTGTCTAAATATTGATAACTGGGAAAAAGTGTCAGATAGAGCCGAATGTGTATTCATAACATCTGTAATGATGTAAGCATTGATCTGCGTTGGATTGAGATCACCAGTTCGTATGTTACGTCACAAATTTCAACATTTGCTGGTCTGTAGGCTTTGATAACTAAACTAGGTTGGATCAATCTTGCAACAATTACGATGCGGAATTCCGGCGTATTTGTGGTTGACACTTTGATAGGCCTCAAAGCGTAATTGTTGTTTGTTCATAAAATCAGCTGAACATGGGTATTCCAAAGGCATATATGAAATTTTCTCTCAAATCCCAGCATAATTCTATAAACATTTTTTTCTCTACAGTTCTCACTATTTTTTCTCAGCAGTTAAAAAGTGGTGAGTTTTCACAATAATACTCAAAACTCGAATTATTCTAAAAGGAAAACCTATGCATATGAAAATTACAGTTAATGTACAGTGTAATATGATTTGTATTAAGCATAATATTCAAGTTTTAAAACATGCTGGTTTCCCCCTCCGTTGCAAACTCTTACCTAGCAGAGAGCTCTCATTATTTGTACAAGAGACATCTCACCACTTGCAGGGACAATCACTATTTTTATTCCATGAGGGCAAACCATGTCTTGACCGATGAATATTTTAGAATCTGGGCCTGAGACATTTACTGTATCTATTCATCAAATGTAATGCCCATAAACAACAGGAACGTGTATGCTAAAATGACCATAAATTTAAAATGATGAATCTGGGATACAAAGGTAACAAAGCTACCTTTTTACTTGGATAATCAGTGATAAAAATTATCTGTGTTTTTTGTAGATACAAAAAAAATATACAGTGGGGCTAGTCAGCCACAATTTGTGCAAGTTCTCCCACTTAAGAAGATAATAGAGACCTGTAATTTTCATCATAGGTATACCTCAATTATGAGAGACAAAATGTGGAAACAAATCCAGACAATCACATTGTCTGATTTGGAAAGAATTTATTTGCAAATTATGGTGGAAAATAAGTATTTGGTCAATATCAAAAAGTCAAACATTTTCTGTAAGTCTTCACAAGGTTGTCACACACTTTTGCTGGTATGTTGGCCCATTCCTGCATGCAGATCTCCTCTAGAGCAGTGATGTTTAGGGGCTGTCGCTGTGCAACACAGACTTTCAACTTCCTCCAAAGGTTTTCTATGGGGTTAAGATCTGGAGACTGGCTAGGCCACTCCAGGACCTTGAAATGCTTCTTACGAAGCCACTCCTTTGTTGCCCAGGCAGTGTGTTTGGGATCATTGTCATGCTGAAAGACCCAGCCACATTTCATCTTCAATGCCCTTGCT
Source organism: Bombina bombina (assembly GCF_027579735.1). Taxonomy (NCBI): domain Eukaryota; kingdom Metazoa; phylum Chordata; class Amphibia; order Anura; family Bombinatoridae; genus Bombina; species Bombina bombina. The sequence continues at coordinate 656,176,697 of NC_069503.1, read as the reverse complement.
GATGGAAGGAGGTTTGCACTCAAATCTCATACATGGCCCCATTCATTCTTTCATGTACACGGATCAGTCGTCCTGTTCCCTTTGCAGAGAAACAGCCCCAAAGCATGATGTTGCCACCCCCATGCTTCACAGTAGGTATGGTGTTCTTTGGTTGCAACTCAGCATTCTTTCTCCTCCGAACACAATGAGTTGTGTTTCTACTAAACAGTTCTACTTTGGTTTCATCTGACCATATTGGTAGTGATTTCATCTGACCATATGACATTCTCCCAATCCACTTCTGTATGATCCAAATACTCTCTAGTATACTTCAGACGGGCCCGGACATGTACTGGCTTAAGCAGGGGGACACGTCTGGCACTGCAGGATCTGAGTCCCTGGTGGCATAGTGTGTTACTGATGGTAGCCTTTGTTACATTGGTCCCAGCTCTCTGCAGGTCATTCACTAGGTCCCCCTGTGTGGTTCTGGGATGTTTGCTCACCGTTCTTGTGATCATTTTGACCCCACGGGTGAGTTCTTGCGTGGAGCCCCAGATCGAGGGAGATTATCAGTCGTCTTGTAGGTCTTACATTTTCTAATTATTGCTCCCACAGTTGATTTCTTCACACCAAGCTGCTTGCCTATTGCAGATTCAGTCTTCCCTGCCTGGTGCAGGTATACAATTTTGTTTCTGGTGTCCTTCGACAGCTCTTTGGTCTTCACCATAGTGGAGTTTGGAGTGTGACTGTTTGAGGTTATGAACATGTGTCTTTTATACTGATAACAAGTTCAAACAGGTGCCATTAATAAAGGTAATGAGTGGAGGACAGGGGAACCTCTTAAAGAAGAAGATACAGGTCTGTGAGAGCCAGAAATCTTGCTTGTTTGTAGGTGACCAAATACTTTTTTTCTACTTTCCAAATCAGACAATGTGATTGTCTGGATTTTTTCCACATTTTGTTTCTCATAGTTGAGTTATACCTATGATGAAAATTACAGGCCTCTCTCATCTTCTTAAGTGGGAGAACTTGCACAATTGGTGGCTAACTAAATACTTTTTTGCCCCACTGTATATAAAGGCCCAATATCAGGCTAATTTTACAAAAGCAAAGAAGTTGTTAAAAGGGCCATGTATGTAGGAAAGAAAGTGTAATTCAATTAGTATATACAAGCTCAACTTAAATATGGTGTGCAGTTTTGCATAAAAATTCTTAAAAAGTAAAATTTTTACTGTTAAATAAAGTTAATTGAGAGCAAAAACATAATAAAGTAAATTGGAGGTTCTGAAACAGGAATGTGTTGTATGTTAAAAAGACTCAGCCCGACCGTTCTGTTAGTTACACTTTCTCTCAATTCAATTGTGTCAAGTCATAAGGCCCAATTGAATGATCTTGAGTTAAATAAACCCGGCTTGCTAAAGATTAATTCTTGGGAAATATAAATAAATAAATAAAAATCTAGAGAATATAATTTAGATACAAAGTGATTAGATTGTCAAATAGAAGATGAATACATGAATTATCTTAAAACTATAAAAAACCTGTGTGGGTGGGTTATGTAGAGTAATTTCTTGCTTTAAGTACATTTAATGCAGCTAAGTCTCAGAGAAATGTCTTAAATCATATAGGCTATTTACATTACATTCACATGTTCCTCAATTAGAAACAAAGAGCTGATTTAGACCTTTAGGGGCAACTGTATCCAGCAAGTAAATCCACTTGGTTGGGGGAATGTTACAAATGATTACAGTCCTTAAAGAAAAAACATTGTAACCCATCATAGCAAAATGATGATTTAAAGGTTGATAAGAAGAGCCAATTTTGATGATCTCCTTTATGGCATACCTGTGGTGAGCCATCCACTCTCTGAATGAGCTGATAGTCTTTTTGTCATAGAAAAGGAAAAACATGAATATGTCAGAATGTATATCACATGATCACTGGGGCAGGTGAGTTTGTATGACATTTTGTAGCACTTAGTGCGAGGGGGGTGTTGGAATGTTACACCTGTCAACATACTGTTACATGTGACATAATCATACCCATCAACCTTCTGTTATATGTGCACAATCTCTACATTTACAACATCTGGTCTTCTGTAGTTTTCTGTACTGTATATATATACACACACATACATACATACACATATAAGAGCAGTTGCTTTTTAGCTATTGGAATATATAAGCTGTCTACTGAACTGCAAGTTATTGCTTCTCATAACTAGCTGATAGATTGTTTCCTGTACATTTGTAAGAGATCTGTTATAGATTGCTTTTGTCTAAAGCAGTTAGCCAAGTTACATGGACATCAGAGATTACTCTGTCTACTGTGTTCCAGCTTGATTGTGTACTCAGCCATGCTGACTACGTTATTTTCTGGTCCATAAGCAAAAAAATAAAAATAAAAAATGGTGTTGAATAATTTCTTTTTTACACTAGAATAAACAAGTGCTACCTGGAGAATTCTACTCATGCCTTTAGTTAAATACATATTTAAGACAAGGATTCAGTTTTTTTATAGAATAATCTAACTACATGATTTTATGACAAACTAAATTACACTATTTGTACGCATATAAAGTTTTTATTTATAATTTTATGTTATTGAATTACTTGTATCATGTTTTGGACTTAGATGATTTACAGTTTATTGGTCATTTGTATCATTAAATAGAAACAGACTTCAGATTCCTTACAGTTTTGTATTTTATTATATAAAGTATTTTTTATAAATATTAAAGCTGTACATTTGACTTGCTGTCTGGTTATCGTGTACAAATGTTTTCACATAGAATTTAGTCTTCATAAAATAGTAAACTCAGTATGTAAAATATAATGCATTTTAAAACAAAATGTTGGGGGAAAAAATCTTCATGCATAAAATATATCAGATTAATTCTATAAATTATATTTATTTTGAATATTTGTAATTGTTTACTCCCTATAACGTCTTCTAAACAAAAGGGAAGTATGTCTTAACCAAAGATTATGGGGCTGATTTATCATCAGTCTCTCCAACATGATCCGCTCAGCGGATCATGTCCGAGAGATATTGATGAATGCCGACAGCATATGCTGTCGGCATTTATCATTGCCAAGCAGTTATTGTGAACTGCTTGTGCAATGCCAACCTATGCAGATTTGCGGCCAATCGGCCGCTAGCAGGGTGTGTCAATCAGCACAATCGTATAGGATCGGGTGGATTGATGTCCGCAGCCTCAGAGTAGACGGACCAGTTATGGAGCAGCGGAAACAGGGGCATCAAGCTCCATTTGGAGCTTGATAATTTGGCCCTAGGGCTATACTATAATTTATGTGTGTTCACTTATTGATTTATCATTATTATTATCATTATTATTATTATTATTATTAGTAGTAGTAGTAGTAGTAGTAGTAGTAGTAGTAGTAATATTACTTTATTTCCCTATAATAAGTAATGCAACCAAAATTACTGATACTGTATCTTTTCAGGATATGATTAATTTTGCATTATGCTTTTAAACATGCATTACAACATGTACAGTAGGTTAATGAAAGAAGGAGAATAAGGTAGTGAGTGTGTGAGAGAGAGAGAAGGGGAATAAATTAGAAGATATTAAAGGGAATGTAATGCATGGCTGCTAGTATATGGCATTGTACAAATATGATTTCCTTAATATATGATGTATCAAAATATCATATGTCTTTGCTGCAAAATTGTTGTGTTTCAAGATAATATTTACTATGGCCCCCTTTAACTGTGACAAAACATCAGGTATGGAAGTTCTCTATGGTTTCTTGTTGATACAACATTTTGAAACCCAATGTCTGGCTGACCTAAAAAAAGCAAATAAGACGTTAAAAGGGCCATGTATGCAGGGAAGAAAGTATAGTTCAACTAATACATAAATCTCTTTTGTGCTCACCTCAAATATGTTGTGCGATTTTGCAAAAAAATTCTCAAAAATGAAAAAAAAATTGTTAAAAAAAAGTTCAGTGCGGTAAAAACATTATAAAGTGAAATTGAGGTTATGAAATGATAGCTACATGGACTGTTTTCTCTATGAAAGAGGAACTTGAGGGGTAATATGATTTTATTTTAGTTATATACATTAAAGGGAAAGTCTATTAAAAAAATAAACTTTCATGATTCAGATAGAGCATATCATTTTAAACAACTTTTCAATTTACTTTTATCATCAATGTTGCTTTGTTCTTTTGTTATTCTTAGGTAAAAGCTAAACCTAGCAGGTCATATGCTAATTTCTAAGCCCTTGAAGGTCGCCTCTTATCTGAATGCATTTTGACAGTTTTTCGCAACTAGAGGGCGTTAGTTCATGGGAACCATATAGATAACATTGTGCTCATGCATGTGGAGTTACCTAGGAGTCAGCACTGATTGGCTAAAATGCATGACTGTCAAAAGAACTAAAATAAGGGGGCAGTCTGCAGAGGCTTAGATACAAGGTAATCACAGAGGTAAAAAGTATATTACTATAACTGTCTTGGTTATGCAAAACTGGGGAATGGGTAATAAAGAGTTTTTTTATATATTTTTTAAAAATTAAAATTCTGGTGTAGACTGTCCCTTTAAAGGTTTTTATATGGAGTTATCTTAATCACTGATTATTAAATTTGACTAGAGGCCACACCTTCAGCAAAGTATATTTTGCTGAAAAACCGCTAACAGTAAATGTAGTATCATTGGATAGGGTTAAAAATGTATTGCATATAGTTTTTGCTAAATTAGTATCCATGGTTATTATATCTAGTGCAAAAAGGGTATAATATATTATAATTATCAATTCAATTAAAAAATATATTAATTTGTTTTGTCAGGGATGGATCACAGGACAACTGGAAAGGTTTAACTGAGTAGTCTTTTTTTATCCTAATCTAATACCATGTTACTATGTTAGGAATCAAGTATAGTCATTCAATCAACCTTAGAAATGATTCCTTTATTCTGTATCACTTATCATTCTGTGTTAAGCTGGAGGTAAGATCATTTCCAGATGGATAACTACTCTGTAAGTCTGTCCTATTTCTGCATTGCATAGCAAGACAGCTTATTGTATGTTGTAAAAAAAAAAAACTTTTTGAAGTTTTGATGATCATGTGGTTGCTGGAGAGTGGGCAGAATTATTTCTCAAATTGTATTTTCCAAAAGTATTTGATATCACAAAGTTTTTGGGGGTTTAGTGTGTTTGGTTTTTTGGGGCATCTATGTTTCTTATATTGCTCTGCCAAATGACCACTTTGATTTTTTTGGAGAGTACTTTAAGTTAAAAGTGCAGTAGTAAATTTGTTGGAGGTAACATATATATTAGCAACGTTTAACAATGTTTGGAAAAGGTTAATGAGCAGAGTAATTATGTATCCATGTAGATAATGTATTCACTGTTGTAATACATTTATGCTTTGTGTCTTATATTTGCTGCCACACTTGTATTCTTGGCTATTTTTCAAGCCTTATTAAAATTTTGGAAGCTAAATAGCAGGAAACACATATGACAGTTAATACTATTGGGCTCTTTGAAGTCTGTACCTGTTTGCACTGTTATTGCTATAATGCACATCAATAAATTCTACTTTTTTTTTACGAAAGATTGTTTTTCTTTCATATCCCAATCTGGGAAGGATTGTTACACATTTGTTGGAGGTGCTGTGTCCCTATTGTTTGTGAAATAATAATTTCTATTTAAACTAAGAATCAAAATAATGTGACAATATGGTGTGATTAAATATGTTGTACTTATATATAATGACAAAAAGAATGAAGTTCTTAGACAAGGTCTTGACATTTTAAAAGGTCTGAACATGATTTCTAAGCAAGGACTGAATTTTTTATTTCATCATAACATTAGATACCCAAATGCTGAATTCAAAGAAAGTACAAATCCTTTTGCAAAAAAATAACAAAATGACTGTACTTGTAATACCTTTTAAGGCTAACTCAATAGTAGATACAATTGCAAGCTTTCGGGAAAATGAGATCCCTTTGTCAGCCATTCTGATGTAAACATAAAAACATGTTCTGTTTTAGTTGTATGGTCAAAGTTTCACAGGGATGTGTGAAGATGACAGTGACTCCTAGGCATGATTACTTAGATGTGCATAACAGGGTGGTAAAAATATGATGCAGGATGATGTCGTAATGTGTGAAGGGTCTGTCTGTCTCCACTGGGTGAGGAGTATTTTACTCATACCATGTGTATGAGATTAAATAATTATGAATGTCTTAATATATAAGTAGATTCACTGGCCTCTAGTTATGAAAGTCTGGCAGACCTGATCCGCCAGTGCGGATCAGGTCCGCCAGACTTCGCTGAATACGGCGAGCAATACGCTCGCCGTATTCATCATTGCACCAGCAGCTCACAAGAGCTGCTGGTGCAACGCCGCCCCCTGCAGACTCGCAGCCAATAGGCCGCCAGCAGGGGGGTGTCAATCAACCCGATCGTACTCGATCAGGTTGTATTGTTGCAATGTCTGTTCGCCTGCTCGGAGCAGGCGGACAGGTTATGGAGCAGCGGTCTTTGTGACCGCTGCTTGATAACTGCTGTTTCTGGCGAGTCTAATGACTCGCCAGAAACACGGGCATCAAGCTCCATACGGAGCTTGATACATATGCCCCACTGTATCCTTAAGACATATATGAGTTAATAAAACCATGGGCTAGGTTCCATGCTAAATGATGAATTTGTATTCCCAAATCCTTCTTTCTCTTTGAGATCTGAAGTTTATTTCATAGTAGTTATTTTCATATCTTGGAAGTTGTGATTTTGCCTATTAAAATATTTATCTACCAGTATATCAGTTATTTTTTTGGTTATTGTAAACTTGTGGATATTAATTTCTGAGCTTCCATCATGTTTCTCCAATAAAATGTCCTCCATTTTTGCATTTTATGGAACACTTTCACTTAAAGGGACAGTCAACACCAGAATTTTTGTTGTTTAAAAAGAAAGATAATCCCTTTATTACCCATTCCCCACTTTTGCATAACCAACACTGTTATAGAAATATACTTGTTACTGCTGTGATTACCTTGTATCTAAGCCTCTGCAAACTGCCCCCTTATTTCAGTTCTGTTGACTGACTTGCATTTTAGCCAATCAGTGCTGGCTCCAGGGTAACTTCATGTGCATGAGCTCAATATCATCTATATGAAACACATGAACTAATGCCCTCTAGTGGTCAAACTGCATTCCTTTAAGATTAGAGGTAGTCTTCAAGATCTAAGAAATTAGCATATGAACCTCCTATAATTATCTTTCAACTAAGAATACCAAGAGAATAAAGCAAAATTGGTGATAAAAGTAAATTGGAAAGTTGTTTATAATTACATTCCCTATTTTAATCATGAAAGGTTTTTTTGGACTTGACTGTCCCTTTAAGAATGGACAGATGTGTCAGATGTAGTGAAATGTGTCATACAATATCATAGAAACTGGCTGGAGAAATTGGTGAAGAATGTTGCTTAGTGTTTTGAATCCTGCTTCATATGGTTGTTGGCAGGTTTATCTTAAGTATATGTTGCATACATGATTTGAGTGGTTTAACTAATCAAATTAAAGGGACAGTCTACCCCAGAATTGTTATTGTTTTAAATGATAGATAATTGCTTTATTACCCATTGCCCAGTTTTGCATAACCAACACAGTTATATTAATATACCTTTTACCTCTGTGATTACCTTGTATTTAAGCCTCTGCAGACTGCCCCCTTTTACAGTTCTTTTGACAGAGTTGCATTTTACTCCACGTGTGTGAGCACAATGTTATTTATATGGCACACATTAACTAATGCCCTCTAGCTGTCTTTAAGGGCTTCCAAATCAGCATCTGAGCCTACCTGGGTTTAGCCTTTAACTAAGAATACCAACCGCTAGATTTAGAGTTCTGCGGCCAAAGGGGTGCGTTAGCTACGCATGCTTTTTTCCCCCCGCACCTTTTAAATACCGCTGGTATTGAGAGTTCACAAAAGGGCTGCGTTAGGCTCCAAAAAGGGAGCGTAGAGCATAATTTACCGCTACTGCAACTCTCAATACCAGCGGTGCTTACGGACGCGGCTAGCTTCCAAAACGTGCTCGTGCACGATTCCCCCATAGGAAACAATGGGGCCGTTTGAGCTGAAAAAAAAGCAGCGTTCAGCTCCTAACGCAGCCCCATTGTTTCCTATGGGGAAACACTTCCTAAGTCTGCAACTAACACCCTAACATGTACCCCGAGTCTAAACACCCCTAACCTTACACTTATTAACCCCTAATCTGCCGCCCCCGCTATCGCTGACCCCTGCATATTTTTTTAACCCCTAATCTGCCGCTCCGTACACCGCCGCAACCTATGTTATCCCTATGTACCCCTAATCTGCTGCCCCTAACACCGCCAACCCCTATATTATATTTATTAACCCCTAATCTGCCGTCCCCAACGTCGCCGCCACCTACCTACACTTATTAACCCCTAATCTGCCGACCGGACCTCATAATAAAGTTATTAACCCCTAATCCGCCTCACTCCCGCCTCAATAACCCTATAATAAATAGTATTAACCCCTAATCTGCCCTCCCTAACATCACCGACACCTAACTTCAAGTATTAACCCCTAATCTGCCTACCGGAGCTCACCGCTACTCTAATAAATTTATTAACCCCTAAAGCTAAGTCTAACCCTAACACTGACACCCCCCTAAGTTAAATATAATTTTTATCTAACTAAATAAATTAACTCTTATTAAATAAATTATTCCTATTTAAAGCTAAATACTTACCTGTAAATTAAACCCTAATATAGCTACAATATAAATTATAATTATATTGTAGCTATTTTAGGATTAATATTTATTTTACAGGCAACTTTGTATTTATTTTAACCAGGTACAATAGCTATTAAATAGTTAATAACTATTTAATAGCTACCTAGTTAAAATAAGTACAAAATTACCTGTAAAATAAATCCTAACCTAAGTTACAATTAAACCTAACACTACACTAGCAATAAATTAATTAAATAAAATATCTACAATTATCTACAATTAAACCTAACACTACACTATCAATAAATTAATTACATACAAATACCTACAATTAAGTACAAATACATAAACTAACTAAAGTAAAAAAATAAAAAAAGAACTAAGTTACAAAAAATAAAAAAATAATTTACAAACATTAGAAAAAGATTACAACAATTTTAAGCTAATTACACCTACTCTAAGCCCCCTAATAAAATAACAAAGCCCCCCAAAATAAAAAAATGCCCTACCCTATTCTAAAATACAAATAGAAAAGCTCTTTTACCTTACCAGCCCTTAAAAGGGCCTTTTGTGGGGCATGCCCCAAAGAATTCTGCTCTTTTGCCTGAAAAAAAAAAACATACAATACCCCCCCCCAACATTACAACCCACCACCCACATACCCCTAATCTAACCCAAACCCCCCTTAAATAAACCTAACACTAAGCCCCTGAAGATCTTCCTACCTTATCTTCACCACGCCGGGTATCACCGATCAGTCCAGAAGAGGCTCCGAAGTCTTCATCCAAGCCCAAGCGGGGGCTGAAGAGATCCATCATCGGGCTGAAGAGGTCCATCATCGGGCTGAAGTCTTGATCCAAGCGATGGCTGAAGAGGTCCATCATCGGGCAGAAGTCTTCATCCTATCCGGGCAGAAGAGGACATCCAGACCTCTTCTACCGACGCCTACTCGCCGAATGACGGTTCCTTTAAATGACATCATTCCGATCAGCCAATAGAATTCGAGCTCAATCTGATTGGCTGATTGGATCAGCCAATCGGATTGAACTTGAATCTGATTGGCTGATTCCATCAGCCAATCAGAATTTTCCTACCTTAATTCCGATTGGCTGATAGAATCCTATCAGCCAATCGGAATTCGAGGGACGCCATCTTGGATGACGTCATTTAAAGGAATCGTCATTCGGCGAGTAGGTGTCGGTACAAGAGGATGGATCCGTGTTGGCTGGAAGAAGATGGCTCCGCTCCGGATGGATGAAGATAGAAGATGCCGCTTGGATGAAGATGTCTACCGGTCCAGATGTCCTCTTCTGCCAGGATAGGATGAAGACTTCTGCCCGATGATGGACCTCTTCAGCCGCCGCTTGGATCAAGACTTCAGCCCGATGATGGACCTCTTCAGCCCGATGATAGACCTCTTCAGTCCGATGATGGATCTCTTCAGCCCCTGCTTGGGCTTAGATGAAGACTTCGGAGCCTCTTCTGGACCGATCGGTGATACCCGGCGTGGTGAAGATAAGATAGGAAGATCTTCAGGGGCTTAGTGTTAGGTTTATTTAAGGGGGGTTTGGGTTAGATTAGGGGTATGTGGGTGGTGGGTTGTAATGTTGGGGGGGTATTGTATGTTTTTTTTTTTCAGGCAAAAGAGCATAATTCTTTGGGGCATGCCCCGCAAAAGGCCCTTTTAAGGGCTGGTAAGGTAAAAGAGCTTTTCTATTTGTATTTTAGAATAGGGTAGGGCATTTTTTTTATTTTGGGGGGCTTTGTTATTTTATTAGGGGGCTTAGAGTAGGTGTAATTAGCTTAAAATTGTTGTAAACTTTTTCTAATGTTTGTAAATTATTTTTTTATTTTTTGTAACTTAGTTCTTTTTTATTTTTTGTACTTTAGTTAGTTTATTTAATTGTATTTATTTGTAGGTATTTTATTTAATTAATTTATTGCTAGTGTAGTGTTAGGTTTAATTGTAACTTAGGTTAGGATTTATTTTACAGGTAATTTTGTACTTATTATAACTAGGTAGCTATTAAATAGTTATTAACTATTTAATAGCTATTGTACCTGGTTAAAATAAATACAAAGTTACCTGTAAAATAAATATTAATCCTAAAATAGCTACAATATAATTATAATATATATTGTAGCTATATTAGGGTTTATTTTACAGGTAAGTATTTAGCTTTAAATAGGATTAATTTATTTAATAAGATTTATTTTATTTCGTTAGATAAAAATTATATTTAACTTAGGGGGTGTTAGTGTTAGGGTTAGATTTAGCTTTAGGGGTTAATAAATTTATTAGAGTAGCGGTGGAGTCCGGTTGGCAGATTGAAGTTAGGTGTCGGCGATGTTAGGGAGGGCAGATTAGGGGTTAATACTATTTATTATAGGGTTATTGAGGCGGGAGTGAGGCAGATTAGGGGTTAATACTATTTATTATAGGGTTATTGAGGCGGGAGTGAGGCGGATTAGGGGTTAATAATTTTATTATAGTAGCGGTGAGGTCCGGTCGGCAGATTAGGGGTTAATAATTGTAGGTAGGTGGCGGCGACGTTGGGGGCAGCAGATTAGGGGTTAATAATTGTAGGTAGGTGGCGGTGATGTTGGGGGCAGCAGATTAGGGGTACATAGTGATAACGTAGGTTGCGGCGGTATGCGGTCGGCAGAATAGGGGTTAAAAAATTTAATAGAGTTGCGGCGATGTGGGTGGGCCTCGGTTTAGGGGTACATAGGTAGTTTATGGGTGTTAGTGTACTTTAGAGCACAGTAGTTAAGAGCTTTATGAACCGGCGTAAGCCCAGAAAGCTCTTAACTCCTGGCTTTTTGCTGCGGCTGGAGTTTTGTTGTTAGATTTCTAACGCTCACTTCAGCCAAGACTCTAAATACCGGCGTTAGAAACATCCCATTGAAAAGATAGGATACGCAAATGGTGTAGGGGGATCTGCGGTATGGAAAAGTCGCGGCTGCAAAGTGAGCGTTAGACGTTTACCTACACGACTCTAAATACCAGCGGTAGCCCAAAACCAGCGTTAGGAGCCCCTAACGCTGGTTTTGAAGGCTAACGCCAAACTCTAAATCTAGGCGTATGAGAACAAAGCAAATTTGATGATAAAAGTAAAAGGGAAAGTTTAAAATTGCATGCCCTATCTGAATCATGAAAGTTTAATTCTGACTAGACTGTCCCTTTAAAGTACTAGACATAAAAAAAAAAAAAAAAAAAAGGTTTTGTTATGTAAGCAGGCATTCTGAACACCTGGGTCTGTTTAAAAGCAAAACAATATTTTAGATCTAGTTATATATCTTTTGATAAATAAATATGCATCACAGATCACACTAGGATAAATGATTAGCTGATACTATTTATATTTTATGCAAAAATCCCCAGTCATGTTTTTGTAGGCGGTGCCCGGTGGTGTACAACATATGTTTTCTCTCTGTAGTCTGTATGTTTTCTCCAAGGGCTTCTGTCATGTATCTCACTTATTATGCTCTAAGGTCGCTAGCCATACAGATAGAGCACGTTAGCACTGCTAAAAAGTTACATTTCTAAAGGGACATGAAACCCAACTTTTTTATTTCATGATTCAGATAGAGCATAAACGTTTAAACAGTTTTCCAATTTACTTCTGGTATCTAATTTTGTTATTAAATTGGTATCCTTTGATTAGAAAAAAACATACCTAGGTAGGCTCAGAAGCTTCTGATTGGTGGCTGCACATATATGCCTCATGTTATTGTCTCACTCATGTGCATTACTGTTTCTTTAGCAAAGGATACCAAGGGAACAAAGCAAACTAGGTTATAGAAGTAAATTGGAAATTGTTTAAAATTAGCTTTCATGTCCCTTTAACAATAAAAAAATATGTATTGTTCTTAATGTTTATGTGTTTAACCCTTATAGGTCCGACATTTCAGATTTTGAAATTTACAGCTAAATAGCGCCATCTAGCGGTGATTTTCTATTTAGCTGAGAAATTCAAAAGTTTGGCATGAAAATTAAATAAAACCTGACGGTTGCAGGTTTTATTTAATTGACAACATGTATTTCAATATCTACTAAAATATTACAATAGAACATGACTAATATTGGCTTCCTCTATTTTGTGTCTGTATAGTTAAAGGGACAGTTTACTGTAAAATTATTTTATTTTTAACATATTTACAATGACTTGTTATACCAGCTTTAGGGTATAAAATGTATGAAAAAGTATAATTTGTGTTTATTTTTGTATATGAAATGGTTGTCTCTATTATTTGAACTCAAAATCCAATTAAATGGTCTGAGCTTACATGGACAGGGAACGTCAGTAGCTTATCTTTCTATATTTACAGGAAATCCTACTTATCTATTCTTACACAATAAGAACAATTGATATTTAACATATGCCTTTGTCCCACCACCCAATGGGAGTGTGTTTATTCCTAAACTTTCTTGTTTACAAAGCTTTTCTATAATCATTATTTAACTATTTAGCATAGGATGTAATACAGCAGACAAAATAAGCTATTGCAAATGACAAAATAAAGATAAAATAGCTATTTGCAAACAATTTAATACACTACAGCAGATAAAGAAGAACAATCTTCTTTATTAACTAAAAAAAAAAAAAATAGCAACATTTTGGGGCTCCTTCCCCTTTGTCAAACTAACAGCATAGTATGTTATACATCATTATATAAAGCATACAAAGAGAAAAAAAACTCAGTAGCGCAAAAAACAATATGTAGTTGATAACCACTTGTATCCAGCTAAAGAAGTTTAACCAGCCTTCAGATCAAAGCGGTATGACGGTTTTGGATAGCCAAAGAAGCATTTACTGGAGTAAGTCCTCCCACTGCTGCCCAAGCCTGCTTTCTTCTTACCGGAATTAATGGGATCTGCGATGCACGGGTACCTTATACCTCCTCCGATTGCTCGTCTCTCCACCGGCTCAGCTGCTTGGCGTCCTTGTGGGTATGGGAATGTACAGCGTCTCGCCTGATCGCCTTTCACCGGGCGCCGAATCCTATTGGCTGGTAGTGATGTCAGTCAGGCTATGACTACAGCTTAAAGCCGAAACTCATAAGCCAGACAGTGCCACACCTGCTGTGCTTTTTCTTGTGTATGCCTTTCGTTTTTAACTTTTTTTGTAATAAAGACGTTTTATTGATTCACTCCAGGATTACCGTTTTTCTATTTATGATACATCCTTATATATCCATACTAATTGAAAGAGGACTAATCAGTTAAATGCTGGTAGGATGGTGCAATGTTTTTTTTTTCATCATCTCCCCAATTTATAATAACCCACATGGGCATTGAAACACATAAACAACAATGTTGGCATTGCATGTAAAATACCTCTTAATTTTTTACCTTTTCCATGTATATTGGTATATTGGTTTCAGGGGAAACATCGGGTTTAATGTATCTTTTATGGTATGTAAACCCTTTTATGTAAGTGGCCATGTCTCTGGAAGATTATGTTTAAGGATTAATTTCCATTACTCATAGTATTACAATTTGAGTAACCAATGCATGGATAACAGCCCCGTGTTTGCCTGGACATATAAGACTGTTTCCTTTTCATTTGAGAACCTATATTTGCTTTAATTAAATTATCACATAGGTTCTGAACTCCTTTATATGCCGGCTTGGGAAACAGTTGGAATTCTTTTACTTGAGGATTACATATACTTTCAATTTTTTTCTACAAATCCTCAGGACCTTAGAAATTAAATTCCAAAATGTCAGCCATGTGTGTTCCAGGTGACCACCATACTCAGAATGTAAATTTCTTTGATCAATGTAATTGAAAACCTCAGAAGAGGTATCCAGCAATCAATTTTATCCATCCTTAAAGAAGAACTAAACACTTATGGCCAGATTACGAGTTTTTGTTGGTAAGGCCGTGCGGTGCTAACGCTCCTTTTTTTCTTACCACTCACTTAAGACAACGTTGGTATTATGAGTTTTCTGCAAGCCGGCGTTAGCCTCAGAAAAGTGAGTGTTGAGCAAAATTTAGCTCCACATCTCACCTCAATACCAGTGCTGCTTACGGTAGAGGTAAGCTGGCAAAACGTGCTTGTGCATGACTACATCCCAGGTAGGAACGCTGTTGTTACACGGATAACCCAGAACTTTGTGATGAGCGGATTTAACTACACATCTCCCTCTTTTGTAACTTGAGAGTATTTGCCACACAGTAAGAGAGACTTGCTTGGTTCCTACTTTTGCTTATGATTTGGATCACCTAGCCTTGTGTTTGGGTTTCCTTTTTGCTTATTTGATTATTGCGTGCACGATTTCCCCATAGGAAACAATGGGGCTGAGCGGGCTGAAAAAAAACCTAACACCTGCAAAAAAGCAGCGTTCAGCTCCTAACGCAGCCCCATTGTTTCCTATGGGGAAATAAAAGTTATGTCTGCACCTAACACCCTAACATGAACCCCGAGTCTAAACACCCCTAATCTTACACTTATTAACCCCTAATCTGATGCCACCGCTATCGCTGACACCTACATTATATTATTAACCCCTTATCTGCCACTCCGGACACCGCCCCCAACTACATTATCCCTATGAACCCCTAATCTACTGCCCCCAACATTGCCGACACCTATATTATAGTTATTAACCCCTAATCTGCCCCCCCATGTCGCCGCACCTATATTAAATTTATTAACCCCTAATCTTCTGACCCCAACGTCGCCGCTACTATATTAAATTTATTAACCCCTAAACCTAAGTCTAACCCTAAATCTAACCCCCCCTAACTTAAATATAATTTAAATTAAACAAAATAAATTTAACATAATTAAATAAATAAATCATATTTAAAACTAAATACTTACCGATAAAATAAACCCTAAGATAGCTACAATATAACTAATAGTTACATTGTAGCTAGCTTAGGATTTATATTTATTTTACAGGCAACTTTGTGTTTATTTTAACTAGGTACAATAGTTATTAAATAGTTATTAACTATTTAATAATTTCCTAGTTAAAATAAGTAAAAATTTAACTGTAAAATAAATCCTAACCTAAATTACAATTACACCTAACACTACACTATCATTAATCTAATTACCTAAACTACCTACAATTAATTACAATTAAATTAAATAAACTAAATTAAGGAACCCCCCCCCCCACTAAATTACAGAAAATAAAAAAAGAATTACAAGAATTTTAAACTAATTACACCTAATCTAATCCCCCTAATAAAATAAAAAAGCCCCCCAAAATAATAAAATTCCCTTCCCTATACTAAATTACAAATAGCCCTTAAAAGGACTTTTGCGGGGCATTGCCCCTAAGTAATCAGTTCTTTCCCCTGTAAAAAGACAATACCCCCCAACATTAAAACCCACCACCCACACACCAAATCCTACTCTAAAACCCACCCAATCTCCCCTTAAAAAAACTAACACTAACCCCCTGAAGATCACCCTACCTTGAGACGTCTTCACCCAGCTGGGCACAAGTGGACCTCCAAAGGGGCAGAAGTCTTCATCCAATCCGGGCAGAAGAGGTCCTCCAAGAGGCAGAAGTCTTTATCCAGGCGGCATCTTCTATCTTCATCCTTCCAGAGCGGAGCGGGTCCATCTTCAAGACATCCGACGCGGAGCATCCTCTTCATCCGACGGCCGACGACTGAATGACTGGTCCTTTAAGTGACGTCATCCAAGATGACGTCCCTTGAATTCCAATTGGCTGATAGAATCCTATCAGCCAATCAGAATTAAGGTAGGAAAAATCCTATTGGCTGATGCAATCAGCCAATAGGATTGGAGTTCAATCCGATTGGCTGATCCAATCAGCCAATAGGATTGAGCTCGCATTCTATTGGCTGTTCCAATCAGCCAATAGAATGCGAGCTCAATCCTATTGGCTGATTGCATCAGCCAATAGGATTTTTCTTACCTTAATTCTGATTGGCTGATAGGATTATATCAGCCAATCGGAATTCAAGGGACGCCCCTCTTGGATGAAGTCACTTAAAGGACCAGTCATTCAGTCGTCGGCCGTCGGTTAAAGAGGATGCTCTGTGTCGGATGTCTTGAAGATGAACCCGCTCCGCTCCGGAAGGATGAAGATAGAAGATGCCGTCCGGATGAAGACTTCTGCCGCTTGGAAGACCTCTTCTGCCCGGATCGGATGAAGACTTCTGCCCCTCTGGAGGTCCACTTGTGCCCGGCTGGGTGAAGACGTCTCAAGGTAGGGTGATCTTCAGGGGGTTAGTGTTAGGTTTTTTAAGGGGAGATTGGGAGGGTTTTAGAGTAGGGTTGGATATGTGGGTGTTGGGTTTTAATGTTGGGGGGGTATTGTATTTTTTTTTACAGGTAAAAGAGCTTATTACTTTGGGGCAATGCCCGCAAAAGGCCCTTTTAAGGGCTATTTGTAATTTAGTATAAGGTAGGGAATTTTATTATTTTGGGGACTTTTTATTTTATTAGGGGGATTAGATTAGGTGTGATTAGTTTAAAATTCTTGTAATTCTATTTTTATTTTCTGTAATTTAATGTTTTATTTTTTTTTAATTTAGTTTATTTAATTTAATTGTAATTAATTGTAGGTAGTTTAGGTAATTAGTTTAATGATAGTGTAGTGTTAGGTGTAATTGTAATTTAGGTTAGGATTTATTTTACAGGTAAATTTGTACTTATTTTAACTAGGAAGTTATTAAATAGTTGATAACTATTTAATAACTATTGTACCTAGATAAAATAAATACAAAGATGCCTGTAAAATAAATATAAATCCTAAGCTAGCTACAATGTAACTATTAGTTATTTTGTAGCTAGCTTAGGGTTTATTTTATAGTTAAGTATTTAGTTTTAAATAGGATTAATTTATTTAATTGTAGTCAATTTATTTCGTTTTATTTAAATTATATTTAAGTTAGGGGGTGTTAGGGTTAGGGTTAGACTTAGGTTTAGGGGTTAATAAATTTAATATAGTAGTGGCGACGTTGGGGGCGGCAGATTAGGGGTTAATAAATGTAGGTAGGTGTCGGCGATGTTAGGGCCGGCTGATTAGAGGTTAATAAAATTTAACTAGTGTTTGCGAGGCAGGAGTGCGGCTGTTTAGGGGTTAATAAATTTATTAAAGTGGCGGCGATGTCCGGTCGGCAGATTAGGGGTTAAATAATTTGATTATAGTGTTTGCGATGTGGGGGGGGGCTCGGTTTAGGGGTTAATAGGTAGTTTATGGGTGTTAGTGTACTTTGTAGCACTTTAGTTAAGAGCTTTATGTTCCGGCGTTAGCCCATAAAACTCTTAGCTACTGACTTTTATATGCGGTAGGAGTCTGGACAGGAGAGGGTCTACCGCTCACTTTTTCAGGCGATCGTAATACCGGAGTTAGGAAAATCCCATTAAAAAGAGAGGATACGCAATTGACGTAAAGGGATTTGCGGTATGCTAAAATCACGGAAAAAAAGTGAGCGGTAGACCCTTTCCTGCCTGACTCATAATACCAGCGGGAGTTAAAAAGCAGCGTTACCCCTTAACGCTGTTTTTAAGGCTAACGCAAGACTCGTAATCTAGCCATTAGTTTGTATTTCAAATGAGTGATTTCTTCTGATACATTTTAAAGTTCTATTTTCCCTCCCACTGCATCATGTGACAGCCATCAGTCAATCAAAAATTGCATATATGCACATCTACTCTGAATTCTTTCACATGCTCAGTAGAAGCTATTGCCTTAAACTTTGCAAATAAAAAGATTATGCAGATACAGATAATGAAAGTGAATTGAAAAGTTGTTTAAATTGTGTGCAGAGTAGTGCTCTATCTAAATAATTTTGAATTTAGTGTCCTTTTAATGATTTCCTTAATGGCCCATCTTAGAGCTCGCTTCCTTTGAGCTGTTAAAAATGGAGCCGTAAGATACCGAAGCGGCCGACAGCTAAAAGTAATTTACGGCTCCATTTTAGTACCAGGTTTCCTTTGAAAAGGTTACTGCTTTGCGAGCGGTCGCTCTTTTAGTGTATGTGTAAGTTAGCGTTGTGTTAATGCTTCCACCTGATTCCGGATTTCTAAAACATTAATAGGTTACTATGGTAACTTGACCTTACACTACACTCAATCGCATATACGATGCCGCGTACAAGTGCGGTGCCGTATATTTTACCCATCGCTCGCTGTTAAAATAAAATCAAACAGCTAACACATGCGCAATATCTACCTCTCAACCACAACACCCCCACCGCAATAACTAATGTATTAATCCCTAATCCGCCAACCCCAATAATGCAAAGTATCTATCAAAGTAATTAACCCCTAAACCGCCATCCCCCCACAACGCAAACTAGCTATTTAAACTATTAACCCCTAATCTGCCATTAACCCACATCGCAATTAACTTAATACATCTATAAACCCCTAAACCGCCAAACCCCACAACACAAATAACTAATCACTAAGCCCCCTAACCTAACACCCCCTAAATTAACCCCATTACATACATTAAAATAATCCTAAATTACAATTAAAATAAAAAATCTAACGTTACTTAAAAAAAGTTTAAATTAAGCTAAAATTACAGAAAATAAAAAGTCTAACATTACATAAAATAATAAACAAAATTATAAAAAATAAAAAAAATTAAACCTAATCCGTATGAAAATAAAAACACCCCCTAATCTAATACTAAACTACCAATAGCCCTTAAAAGGGCCTTTTGTAGGACATTGCCCTAAGTTAAACAGCTCTTTTCCTTAAAAAAATACTAAGTCCCCCCTCTAAAAGTAAAAAATCCCCCAAAATAAAAAACCTAACACTAAAAAATCCTAAACTACCCATTGCCACTAACAGGGCATTTGTACTTGTACTGCCCTTAAAAGGGCATTCAGCTCTTTTTCAATTGCCCAAAATCCCTAATCTAACTCTAACCCCCAGATAGGTTCTTGAAGTCTGGTGGTGAAGTCTTCTTCCAAGCGGTGGCCTCTTCTATCTTCATCCAGGACCACGGAACTGAAGACTGGCGACCACGGAACTGAAGACCGGTGACCACGGAACCATGGAACATGTTGTATCCTCTTTGTACGATTGCTGCCGTACACTGAATAGTGAATTTAAGGTATGCAATTAAATATGGCATCCTTTGCATTCCTCTTGGCTGATTTGATTCTTCAAATTCAAATCAGCCAATAGGATGAGAGCTACTAAAATCTTATTGGCTGATTTGAACAACGAGAAAATGAGCAGTATCACTCTCTCCATAGCGCCACCAATACATGTTACTGAAAAACCTTCTTTTGTTGTGCGGTATGGTGCGTTAAGCTCCATACTGTACAAAACCCAAGGCCTGACTTGATGTGCTCGTGCACGTTTTCCCCCATAGACATCAATGGAGAGAAAGTGTTAGAAAAAACAAACACCTGTGATCGCGGAATGATGATCACCGTAACGCAATCCCCATTGATATCTATGGGGAAAAGAAAGTTACGTTAAAACCTAACACCCTAACATAAACCCCTAGTCTAAATACCTCTAATCCGCCGCCCCCCCCAACATCACTGACACTAAATAAAGTTATTAACCCCTAAACTGCCACCCCAACATTGCCAACACTAAATAAACCTATTAACCCCTAAACCGTCGGCCCCCCACATTGCTAATACTATAATAAAGTTATTAACCCCTAAACCGCTGGCCCCCCACATCACTACTACTATAATAAAGTTATTCACCCCTAAATGGATTGTGGTGGTATAGACTATTACGCAAGCATTTTAGCCGTACCGCACAACCTGTAATACAGGTGCTATGAAAACCCTGTACTTAAAAGTCATTTTTTTAGTGTAGAATGGAGAGTTGCGTAAAGGCTAAAATGCTAGTGGTATAGTCGTACCGCCATGACTTGTAATACGGGAGACCTGCATATTCAGCCCGCAATGGGCAATTTTTCAGCGGTATAGACGTACCGCACCGTACCACACAACTTGTAATTTAGGTCTTTGTTTCTACATCTGTGTATGATTCACATTTTTTTTTATAATATTATTTTTTTATTGCACAGGCATTTGTTATTTTACAATTTTTATTCTTATGTTGCAATGTTGTTATTTTTACAAATATTTAATTAAGTTAAAAAGTAATGGCTCTCTTTATACGTCAATAAAACATGGTGTGGGAGGGGCATTGGATGTGGGTGGGTTGAGCAAAGGGGGTGGGGTCCTACTACACTTTTACCCTAGGGTCCTGGTCGGTCTTAGTCCAGCCCTGTTTGTTAATGTCACTGGATAGCACAGAAGTTTGTGCATATAATACAATATAACATTGACATTCAACAAGGACTTAAGTACTAATTAGATTTGAGACACTATTTCTGTACAGACAAAGCATCTAATATATATATATATATATATATATATATATATATATATATATATATATATATATATATATATATATATATATATATATACAGTAAAGATGACGGATACAAGACAATGTTTTGTATTTAAAGACCTAGAGGAAACATTACAGATCTATGAGCAAGAAGTAGATACAATTTTTCAGGAAAATGAAAACACACTAGATGGGCTATTTTTCCAGATGGATGAGTTAAGGAGGAAAGATATAAAACTGGACCTTGACATTAAAACTTTTCTGCTATATAAACGGCAAAAAAGGATCCCTAGAGGTTTAAGGATAAGAAAATTCCCCTCATTTATGGTCAATGATATGGATTTTATTAAAAAATGTAATCAAATCCTTGATGCTTGTTCCTTTGCATTGATGGAACTTTTAGTGGAGTATAAGAAACAACAGAGAAAGGAATCCATTGAATTCATCAAGACTGTACAAAAAGACTTGCAGACATTTCAGAATAACAAAGACTTTAAATCCTATGATAACAAATTTGAAGCCAATATGGCCAGATTTACTAAAGATTTGTGGGATTTTAAAAAGCAAAAATTAGCAAGAGACAAAAGGGACTATGAATTTAATAAAGTCTATAAGTGGCAGGGAGGGGTCAACGTCATGCTCATAGTTTTCAAAAGAACAAAACAGATCTTCAGTCTAAAAAGAGTAGTACTAAAAAAGTACAATTTGCAGAAACTGAGTATGACGTTGACACCTCTGAACACGATTCCAGTGAGGATTTGATTGTAGGGGCAGGGCTGTCAGCTCTAGATGTACCAGTAGAAAGTCATGAAACTGAGTCAAAAAACGAGGAGCGCACAGGCACCAAGTCCAAAATAAAAAAACATGAAGGGGCAGTAGGGGGAGAAACAAACAGAAGGGGCAGAGGAAACAGGTATCAAACACGCAATTAGCAAAAGAAATACATATAAAAAATTTGATAAATCTGTCCAAATATGACCTTACAGCCACAGAAATAGAGGTATTAGGTTTGGGTTTTGCTCCCACGTCTCATTTTGACCTGTTTGGCACAGTCCATGATGTAAATAAATTTGTAAGAAAATTAACTTTAAAGAATCATTTTGCACAGGACAGTGCCGAACAGGTCACAATTGAAGTTCAACAGACAGATCAGCCCCTAACTATGAATCAGATCTCTTTTGATGAGCAGTGTTTAATTTTGGATCTTACCACTATGCTCAATAAAATTTGGAACAAGAAACCATGGAGGCGATTCCGCCTTTTAAGCCTAGCATGAAAAGCAGCAATTTTTATCCAGTCAATAGCAGGAGTAAGAGCATTGAAGTGTTTCAACGTACGGTTGAGCACAAACTAAAACAGTTGTCAGAGAAAGTGTCAAATGAAATGAGTAACAAAAATAAAAACAGATACACTCATAATCTTACAAGGGAACAAAATAATGCCTTAAAAGCATTAGGTAAAAATAATCAAATAGTAATTAAAGAATCGGACAAGGGAGGTAACGTGGTAGTAATGGACCGCGAATACTCCATTAAGGAAGCATATAGGCAATTACATGATGAGGAAGTCTACTCTAAGCTTACTTACAACCCTACTAATAAGTTTCAAGTCAAACTAAAAGATATTTTAAATTTAGGCAAACAAGTAGGAGCGTTCAAAGAGTCAATTATTGATACGTTACTACCCTCTACACCGTATACACCCATCTTTTATTTTGTCCCTAAGCTACATAAGGACAGTAAGAACCCGCCAGGTCGGCCGATAATCTCAGGAGTAGGGTCATTACTTGAGCCCCTTTCAGAATTAGTGGATGCATATTTGCAGCCCTTGGTGAGAAATGTAATGAGTTATATACGTGATTCAACACAGGTACTCAATCAAATGAAAGACTTTTACTGGAAGGACTCTTATAGTCTAATGACAATAGATGTCACAGCCCTATACACATCTATCCCACACCACCAGGGGGTTGAAGCTTTGGAATTCTTTTTACAGAATTTCTCAAATTACTCAAAGGATATTATACATTTTCTTCTAACAGCAGTTGAATTCCTTTTAACTCATAATTATTTTTTGTTTGAGGGGGGCTGCTATCTTCAGAGATGTGGGACAGCTATGGGGGCCAAGTTTTCCCCCTCGTACGCCAACCTTTTTATGGGTTGGTGGGAAGCCGCCCACGTCTATGGAGATGGCAACCCTTTTAGGCAACATATTATTTATTATGGAAGATATATTGATGACCTGCTGGTGGTGTGGGAGGGGGACATGTTGTCTATTGAGCAATTCATAAAATACATTAATACAAACAACAATAATTTAAAGTTTACATCAGAGTTCGACCAAAACAAAATAGTGTTCCTAGATTTAGAGTTAACAGCAGATGTATCACTACATAAAGTAACTACAACACTATATAGAAAGCCCATGGGAGGCAAGACTATTTTAAATTATAGATCCAGTCACCCAGGACATGTGAAAAGGGCCATCTCCAAAGGACAGTATATACGAACTAAGAGAGTGTGCTCAAACAGTCAAACATATGAGGAACAATGCAATATTTTGGAGGAAAGACTCTTAACAAGAGGTTATCCTAAATTTCTATTAGAGAAAACCAAAGAGGAAGTGGACAAATTTCCACGTGATAATTTACTTAAGTACAAAAAAATAAACAGTAAACAAGACCAAAAAACAGAGGGCAAACTTGTATTTAGTACCCCTTATAGTCTTGAATATCGAAAAATTTGTGACATTGTAAAACAATGCCTTCCAATTTTGGCAACTGATAAGAGTCTGCAAAAAGTAGCAACTGAGCGCTGTAGATTTGTAGCCAGAAAAAGCAGAACGATAGGCAACATGGTAGCGCCCTCTGATTTATCTAAGGTTAATCCACGTACTTGGTTACCTAGTAGACTTGGCTTTTACAATTGTAGGGCTCAAAGATGCAAAACATGCAGCCATGTAGTTGAGGGAAGTCCCTTTTCTTCCACTGTAACAAAAAAAGGATATGAAATTAGATATAGTCTGAGCTGCAAATCTAATCATGTAATATACTTACTTACCTGTAGG
Source organism: Bombina bombina (assembly GCF_027579735.1). NCBI lineage: Eukaryota > Metazoa > Chordata > Amphibia > Anura > Bombinatoridae > Bombina > Bombina bombina. Next base: position 656,152,571 of record NC_069503.1, on the reverse strand, counting down.
CGGTGCCAAATTCAATATGTAGGCAAAACAAAACGCCTCCTTAGAGATAGGGCACTAGAACATGTCAGAGACATTGAAGACCCAGATATGTTTACACCTGTCTCTAGACATTTTAAGTCCATGCATATGGGAAATGCATCCCTTATGTCCATTCAGGCTATTGACCATGTCCCCCCACATAAGAGAGGAGGGGATAGAATACAGAAATTAGACTACAAGGAGGCCCAATGGATCTTCTTGCTTAATACCAGAGTCCCCTTGGGAATAAATCAGAAAAGTGACGTAAACTTATTTATTTAAAAGATAGTATAAGAATCAGGTACCAACAACATAATATCTATACTATAAATCTATCTCACAATCAATGAGGTCAAGTAAGAAGTAAAACATCTTTAAAAAAATGTTTTTATTTAAATTAAAATATATTACAGAGTTCTAGCAAATCCCTGTAGAAATCTCTATATAATAATAAGTAAGTATTTTTATTTACTATTAACAAGTATGAGTAGTGAATATCTAGACATAACTATTTCACTGACAGTCTTAGATAAATTGATAAAGTGTATATATTATACTATTACAGAAGTACACATCTTTACTATTATAATATAATTTAGTTGCATAGATTAAATTAGGACATGAAGGGGTTAATTGTTTATTTTAATTATGTATGCTGTTCCTTTAAATAGAGGTCCCAGTAGCGGCTAAACTCCAGCAGTGAACAAGTGTGGTAGAGCCACAGGAAACATGTCTGTACTAGCCGTCCTGTGACCCCTTCATGTGTCATTTGTGGAGCTGAAGCTCTTACTTTTGTTTTTATAGTGTCTTGCATCACAATACATTTGTATTTTTGCTAAACCCCCTTGGATGCTTCTTACTTTTTATCTTGGATTTGTAAGAAGGTTTTGTAGCCTGGAGGCTTAAGAGGATTGTAGCACATAATTTACCTTTGCAATCTTGAACGAGGCACTATATGTAGTTATATGTATTTATCTAAATCCTGAAATATGTATGCTCTGTCTAAATCATGAAATTGTGTGTGTGTGTCTATGTGTTCATACATATATATATTATACTAATTTATATTACTATTTTTTTTCCAAATCAGAGACTTGATTATGAAAGCAAAAGGTTGTATACTTTAAAGATGGAAGCTGTGAACACTCATATTGATCCACATTTTTACTACCTTGGACCTTTTAAAGATACAGCTACTGTGAAAATTTCTATTGAAGATGCAGATGAGCCGCCTATGTTTAGCCGACCTAGTTACATGTTTAAAGTACATGAAGACATTGAAGTGGGAACTATTATAGGCACTGTGATGGCAAGAGACCCAGACATGAATTCCAGCCCTATAAGGTAAGCTTTATTCTCATCTTTTTTTTATAACACAATCAAGTCTGCATCAGTAAATAAATATAGAACTGCTAATTGCGTTGTTTGTTTACTTTTATGATACAGCTCTTTAATACTTTGTTAACTACCTTTTCGCAGAAATCTGTTTCAGTATTGTATGTTAACAGTAACATTCACTGTTTGCCACACACTGTAAGACTGTAAAAAAAAAAAAAAAGCCTGAAAGTTCTCACATTTATCTTGTCAATTAAAATAAGTGTTTCAAAGAGAGACTGAGTAAAAAAAAAAAGATTTGGAAATGGTTAAATTAGCCTTGTAAGAAAATAAATAAATTAATAAATACTGGTTTTGCAGTTATGATTTAGGGAATATTTCTACAATCGTTTTCTACAATATTTAAAACACACCAGGATTTTAATAATTTTGAAAAGAGACATATATGTATGATGTTGAAGTGTTTGTAGTATTTATTTAGTGTCTGCTTTAAGGCAAAAAGAAAAGAAAAGAAAAAAATCTTGGTATAAGTCAAAATGGAATCAGTGGTGTACTTCTGGGAATATTATTATTAATATATTTTAGTTTAGATGCAGCATTAATTAGTTTAAAATTGATTTTCTAAATATGTTTATGCACAGACAGTATATAGGGCCCCATTTTAACAAAATATGAGGTTTTCTAGATAAGGTTCTGCTACCCCACATTAGAAATGAGCCACACAGCGTGCAATTAAATATTTCACAACCATTTGGGTGAGATCAGGGCTTGTCAGTCATTCCAGATGAATTAAGATAATTTAAAGAGAAAGAAAGGTCAAAATTAAAATGTGCATGGGTGCATTTCAATTTTGAATAGAAACACTTTTGTTATATTGGGACCAACAAGTTTCCCAGGTTGTTATCATAATGGCTAATCTTTATAAGTATGCTTAAGTAGAAACCCATTAAAAGTCCCTGAGCTTTTGTGTATGACCTGAATAAGATTACATTCTGGAGCAGTTATTCTCAAAGAGGGGTAATAGGATGTATGCACTATGAGATATAAGACAAATAATAGCTTACTTGGTATAAAATAAGATATAGGAGGCTTCCGGATAGGCTCCTCTCCTGGGGAGATGACATCTACAGGCGATAAGGGAATAAGGAGTAGGGGTATGACCCGCAGGTAACAAGTACCTGCGGGAAAGGGAGGAAAGGAGACGATCAATAATAAATGATGTGCTCTAGTAATGAGGTGGTGCTGTGTCTGGAACCACATACCTGCATTATCAGGGTTTGTAAGGTATGGCAATTATATACATGCTAAAACTTCTAGCGGGTACAGGCTATGTGATATCATAACAGGAACTAGGATATCGAAGGTTATCCCAGCTATAAACATCTATCCTACCATATCCAACTTTGGGCATGCGCAGATATCTATAGTTATCATGAAATGGCATAGGAACATATGAAACAATAAATGCCAATGGTTCTTTGATAGCTCTGTAGCCTCCAATCTATAGTTAGTCTATATGTTTTTCACTGTACATAATTAAGCAGGAAGGCTCAGACATCTCGGCCGCAGACGTCCAAGCCCCCACACACACACATAAGACCAAAAGCATCACAAGAGTATATATCCGGGTATGTAACTAGTAGTGCCAGAGCAAATATTTTTATACACTTCTGAGTCAATTGTTAGCGTAAACCTAGCTGAATGTAAATAGTGCATTGTAAACTGGCCTATAAAGGAGAACTGGTATTTAGGCAGTTGTGAAATACTATCAGATAAAATCAAATGCTGGGCTGTAAAAATTTTCCTCTAGGAGGAATAGTAGATATTAACAACTTTCATAATAGGCATATACATTGGCAAACATGAATTAGTAAAACAGCTTTAGAAATAGTACATGTCTCATAGAGGGTGAACTCTGCAAGAAGTTATATGAGCGCCCAATATACTAATACAAACATACTCAAAGACATGATATAAATATGAAGGGTTAGACTCCTCTAAGGGGGAGAGAGAATGTGCATATAATCTAATATTTCCACACACTGCAAACAATAACAACTGGGTACCTAATTAGTCTTATAAGTATATAGCATATATCAGACCTGAGATTACTAAAATATAACACAAAAGTGAAGAATACAGCTGACATATTGGTTCTATGTTTGAATTTTAAGGTATCAGGGGCCACTCATAGCAGGGCATGCCTAGTGAGCTGCTGGGTGGAAAACATAAATTTATAGTATATAATTATATCATATCAATGGCAGAGGTCAAATTTTGAGGGTTAACAAGAAAAAACAGTCAACAGCAGAGTAGAAGAGCAAAACATTCCACTGAACCTGATTCCAACAGTAAACAGTATTGAGCAATAACTTTTAGTCAGTAGTCTGATTAGCTAGGTGCTGATCCAATTCTGAAAAGCAACCAGCTTCTTCGGTTGCCAGTAGAGGGAGGTATTTGGTAACAGGAGTATGAGCTTAAAAAAAAATAAAAAAAATAATAGCAATAGAGTAAACTATAACATGTGCGAGGGAACCATCTTCTATCTTAAGCCTTCAAACTGTGTGCTATCTAACTGCTGTTTTAAACATTTGGGGTTTGCAACAGAAAAAGGCAACATAACAGATCTCCTTCTAGGGTTTGGCTAATGACAGTGCTGTCCGGCAATTTCAATGTCCACCTCTATATATGAAACACTATCACGCCATGGTGTAAGTCCAGGGGTTTACATGAGTTCAGCCTACCCCTGTGTTAGGAACTGCAATAGTCACTATACAGCCTATTTGTAACATGTCGCTGCATAGGCAAGAAGTGTGGGAGCGTAGCATAGATAACCAGTAAAGCCTCATGCTCCGGGTGTTCTTCAGAGCGCGTAGAGAGTGTTTACCTTTGGAAGTGGTATATGAAGGGTGCCTCCGTGAAGTATCCGCATGCACCGAGAAGTACAGCCCTTCCTCCACTGAGCCTGGAGCGGTGATTATGTGATCTGGGTAAACAGCTGATTTTTTGTCAGCAGAGAGCAACTCACTCTGACTTCGTATCCCGGTCACCAAAGTCTGAGAAAGTTCCTCAGCCAAAAGAGTGGTGGTCACAGGAATTGCTGCGATCTTACAGGTTCCCTGAAGGATGTTGTCTCTTGAGCCACGCTGTACATCCCCTGCTGCAGTAGTGTGAGTACTAGAGTTCCCGCAGTTGTTAGATAGCGCAGGGGAATCCTCCTCCTCCGGTTCATTCAGTCCCATTTGTATAGAAGCCACAAGCACATGGAAATGCCGCCTAAGGTCTCGATAGTGCCGATCTAGCAAGAGCAGCACGCTGCGTTCCCATAGTGTTACGGTGTCCACCATAGTAGGGCTGTGTCCAATAGAGCTCTCTGATTCGGAAGTTGGCTTCTCCTGCCTCAGGGAGCTGTGTGAGGATAACATTGTCTGGTGTACCTTTGCAAAAAAAAAACAGTGGGACACTAGTGCTCTTCAAATAACACTCGCTACGCGTGCCACGTGGTCTGCAATATGGCCGCTCCACATATGAATAATGTGTGAGCTGTAAGCGATAGAAAAAAACCTTCTGGTTTGTCAGTTCAGGTCCTCTCTTTCTCATGGATCTCACCCATACAGATCTATAGATCCTTAGCTATATTTTTGCCAAATCTTGAGCAATTCTGAGCAGTCCAATTATAAATTAAAGAGAATAATTGAGCAGAGCTCTCTTAGTGTGCGACCGCACAGAAGCTTGGCTTGCTCCGCCCCCGGTTTAAGTATTTTGAACATGCAGTGCTGAAAATAGTGGGCAGGATAACGTGACATCATCTGCGCATAAAAGATATAACTTTTAGAACGTTATGAAACTTCGTTTTGGAGAAAATATAGGTCAGTAGGTTTTAATTAATGTTTATTAACTTTAATATGTTAGTTGTTTAGCTTAAAAATTATAACAGAAAGTAATCCTTTAACTTGTCACATGTTCGAATACGGCTCACATGGGCCTCCAAGCTGCATTGGCACCTTGATTAATTGAGTCCATTGTGATTGCCCATTGTTGCTTATAGGTGAATTAAAAAAGAACCTGCATCTATGTGAAAATCTGATCAAAATGTTTACAGAAATAAGCATCATCCACAAAAATTCCAGCTGATAACCTTAAAATATTTTTATTTATAAGTTAGACTAACAAACAAATAACACTTAGCGCATGCTGTTTTATTTTCTCAAATAATCATGAAATGTTTTTCTATGACGAGTATATTGTGGATTTTTATGGTATAATTGCATAAACACTTTATCGCACAAATATGATACTCCTGGGATGTATATGAAGGCTTTAATATTAAGCATAGAAAACTGTAGTTAGTTTATTTAAGTAATATAGAACTTATAAAATGTTTACATTTTTATTGTGATTAAGATTAATTAAAGTAAATATTTTATGACAAAAAAACAAACATGTTTGTGATGTTTTCAAAAGTGATCTTAATACATTTTACTATAATCTCACTTTTTACAATAGGTATACAGTAGCAGAATTTTATGTTACATAGCCCCTAAATATGTTACTTACACCATTTGTCAAAAATGTATATCCTTTTGTTGATATGCCTTCAATTTCAAGCATTTTCTATCATATTTCTGTTATACTATAATCTTTAGGTGTTCCAACTTAAGAAAACTATGACCACCTTTTATTAAAGTCAAGATGGAATACACATAGCTATAATTGCACAAGCAATTACTTGTGCAATGATGATCCCTGGTCTTGCACAACCAATTCCATCTTTAGCTTCATAAATGGGGCCCTATTTACTGGACATTGAAAACTGGTAGGGTTCAGCAACAAAATACTTCAGCCTAGATTACGATATTTGTGCTCCACTCAATAATACGAGCACACGTGACCTTGTGTTTGCATTTCCTGGAAGCCAAGCGCTCATAAGAGCTTCTTTCTCATGCCGTGAGACACGCCAATCCACCTATTGCAGCACAGGGGGCAAATCGCACAGCGTTGGGCAGCAAAATTAAAATATATAATTATATGAATATATACATGTATATTTATGTGTTTATATGTATATATAGACACATTAACAAATAAAATATATACTATATATACATATATATTTATGTGTTTATATGTATAGACACATTAACAAATAAAATATATACTGTCTATACATATATATTTATGTGTTTATATGTATATATAGACACATTAACAAATAAAATATATACTGTATATACATATATATTTATGTGTTTATATGTATATATAGACACATTAACAAATAAAATATATACTGTATATACATATATATTTATGTGTTTATATGTATATATAGACACATTAACAAATAAAATATATACTGTATATACATATATATTTATGTGTTTATATGCATATATAGACACATTAACAAATAAAATATATACTGTATATACATATATATTTATGTGTTTATATGTATATATAGACACATTAACAAATAAAATATATACTGTATACACATATATATTTATGTGTTTATATGTATAAATAGGCACATTAACAAATAAAATATATACTGTATATACATATATATTTATGTGTTTATATGTATATATAGGCACATTAACAAATAAAATATATACTGTATATACATATATATTTATGTGTTTATATGTATATTTAGACACATTAACAAATAAAATATATACTGTATATACATATATATTTATGTGTTTATATGTATATATAGACACATTAACAAATAAAATATATACTGTATATACATATATATTTACAGTAAAAACATAATCAACCATTCACCTATATGTAAGGCACTTTCAGTGCCTTTTTTTTCCCTAGCACCTTAATCCCCTTACTTTAACCTCTTATAACTGTGCAGTTTTTTTTTTTTTTTTTTTTTTTAATTAACCAGGGGTCTGACCTCTAGTTAATTGTGCTAAGCGCAAAGTAAAACCACACGCATTAACCAGCCATTTGTGGCGCTTCACTCGTAATCTAGCCTGTAATCATAGACGTTTGCTGATGCTCACACCTCACAATATATACTAAATAATGGTACATTTCAGACGAAAAGAATGTTGCAATGAAAAATATATTAGTTTGCAAGTAAAACCACATAATTGAATATTTTATAATAAAAGATTTAGGGCTCCATGTACTAATAGGCGGCGGACAGCTTCTTAACTCGCGAAGCTGTCCACCCGCCTCAGCTACACACGGGCAGCGGATCTATTGATCCGCTTGCCCGTATGTACCATTACACACTCAGTGGAGTGTGTAATGCCCGCCCCTTCAGTCGCGCGACCAATCACGCGACTGAAGGGGCTGTCAATCACCGAGAGCGAGCGAGCTCTCAGTGATTTTGCATCGCCACCTAAGAGGTGGCGTAGGGTGTAGGAAGCAGCAATCTAATGACCCCTGCTTCTTACATTGCGGGAAGCAGGCTCGCATATGCGAACCTGCCCCGCAAAGGCTCCAGAGCAGCTTTCGCTGCTTCGTACATGGAGCCCTTAGAATCCTAATTGGTATTGTTTGTTCCTACATCCACCTTCATTTCTTCTTTTGGCTGGGCTGTGATGTATAAAGCAGTCCCACAAAAGCTTTCTAAGTGCTTTCTGGCTTTAAAGGGGCTGGAATTTAAGATTGTCAAATGACACACATGATGATTGGATGTTCACAGCAATTGTCATTACAAAAAAAAAGAGTTTATCCAAGTGGGCCGGCATAACATTGTAATAGAAACATTAGTATATGAACTAATTTAACCCTTTCACAGATGGATTAAAAACAAAAAAAGGCACACAAATAATTTTTAATGGCAAATATTACATTTATGGCATTTGATTAGTTAATATTCACCATCACTTTAATTAAATAACACATAACTGACTGGGAAGAACAATGCTGTTGTAAATATAAAACCTATTATAATATTATATTATATATAATATTTTAACTGTTGCATTAAATTAGCGGTTATTGTCTTAACTAAATCATCAATACAATGAATGAATGTACTGGCTACAATGCATATCCCATAGTTCAGTAACGTAAAGAATGTAAAAAGAAAAGAGAAAATAATGAAATCATCATTCTCCATAGCATTATATAATAGAATTCTACTTACAATGTCCAACAATCTATAATGTTCAACAATCTGCAATTTCTACCAAATTGATATAAATAGCATTTAGCCATAAATTGCATCACTGAATTAGTCCATATCTGTATAATCTTATAATTTAATTCGATATGTTTGCATGTTATCTCTTTAGCTTTTGCCTTTGTATTAAACTTCTCTTTACTGTGCTTTTCCCTTTTTATGAATAATGAATACGGGGGAAAAGAGATGCTAAAATGCAGCACTGTTTTAAATCAGACTGCAATATCAATATTTAACTTGTTGCATGATGTAAAGTAAATTAGACTAAACATCAAATAATAATGTGGTATGGCATAGGGTGGAAGGAGAGGATATTGTATTTGTTTTTCGGTCCACATTGTTGCAAAGTCAATACTTATAATAAAAATCAATCAATTAATATACTTCTAACAAAATTAATAATATCAAATTGGGAATTAAATCCCATAGCTATGCGTGTTTGCTGCCTGTGGATTCAAAGTACTTTATGTTTCTTTAGAACAGAGGTCCGGTCTTCTCTTTTAGGTTTGAACACTTGCTCAATTACACAACAAGAAAAGGTGGTAACATCTTTTGTATGTTCATTAATACAATTTGAGACCAAGGCTGAACAGTCTTGATTGTAATGGATGTTTTGTAAATACCCTCTAATCATTGTTCTGGCATCCCTAGTGGTTATGCCTACATACTACAATTTGCACTTTGTGCACCAAGCCAAATAGACCACATAGGTAGTTGAACTGGTAGGATTCTTTTTTAAATCACATTTCCTTGGTTAGATTTTGATTTGGCATTGTCAGCAATTATAGTTTAAAGAGACAGTGAACCCAAATTTTTTCTTTCACAATTCAGACCGAGCATGCAATTTTAAGTAACTTCCTAATTTACTCCTATTATGAATTTTTCTTCATTCTCTTGCTATCTTTATTTGAAAAAGAAGGCACCTAAGCTTTTTTTTTGGTTTAGGACTGTGGACAGCACTTTCTTATTGGTGGATGAATTTATCCACCAATCAGCAAGAACAACCCAGGTTGTTCACCAAAAATGCATCTAAACTTACATTCTTGCATTTCAAATAAAGATACCAAGAGAGTGAAGAACATTTGATAATGGGAGTAAATTAGAAAGTTGCTTAAAATTGCATGCTCTATCTGAATCATGAATGAAAACATGTTGGGTTCAGTGTCCCTTTAGACAGTTGTTAATATGTTTTTTTAATGAAACAGCACCACTATCAAGTATTTTTTTTATAAAGTGTTTGAAAAATTAAGACTCTAATGGCTAGATTTGGAGTTTTGTCGGTAACGACCCGAAAAACTAACGCCGGCTTTTTTCTGGCCGCACCATAAAAATAACTCTGGTATTGAGAGTCCACAGAATGGCTGCGTTAGGCTCCAAAAAAGGAGCGTAGAGCATTTTTAACGCAGCTTCAACTCTCAATACCAGAGTTGCTTACGCAAGCGGCCAGCCTCAAAAATGTGCTCGTGCACGATTCCCCCATAGGAAACAATGGAGCTGTTTGAGCTGAAAAAAACCCAAACACCTGCAAAAAAGCAGCGTTCAGCTCCTAACGCAGCCCCATTGTTTGCTATGCGGTAACCCTTCCTACGTCTGCACTTAACACTCTAACATGTACCCCGAGTCTAAACACCCCTAACCTTACACTTATTAACCCCTAATCTGCCGCCCCCGCTATCGCTGACCCCTGCATATTATTATTAACCCCTAATCTGCCGCTCCGTAAACCGCCGCTACTTACATTATCCCTATGTACCCCTAATCTGCTGCCCCTAACACCGCCGACCCCTATATTATATTTATTAACCCCTAATCTGCCCCCCACAACGTCGCCTCCACCTGCCTACACTTATTAACCCCTAATCTGCCGACCGGACCTGAGCGCTACTATAATAAAGTTATTAACCCCTAATCCGCCTCACTAACCCTATAATAAATAGTATTAACCCCTAATCTGCCATCCCTAACATCGCCGACACCTAACTTCAATTATTAACCCCTAATCTGCCGACCCAATCTCGCCGCTATTCTAATAAATGTATTAACCCCTAAAGCTAAGTCTAACCCTAACACTAACACCCCCCTAAGTTAAATATAATTTACATCTAACGAAATTAATTATCTCTTATTAAATAAATTATTCCTATTTAAAGCTAAATACTTACCTGTAAAATAAATCCTAATATAGCTACAATATAAATTATAATTATATTATAGCTATTTTAGGATTAATATTTATTTGACAGGCAACTTTGTAATTATTTTAACCAGGTACAATAGCTATTAAATAGTTAAGAACTATTTAATAGCTACCTAGTTAAAATAATTACAAAATTACCTGTAAAATAAATCCTAACCTAAGTTACAATTAAACCTAACACTATACTATCATTAAATTAATTAAATAAAATACCTACAATTACCTACAATTAAACCTAACACTACACTATCAATAAATAAATTAAATACAATTCCTACAAATAACTACAATGAAATAAACTAACTAAAGTACAAAAAATAAAAAAGAACTAAGTTACAAAAAATAAAAAAATATTTACAAACATAAGAAAAATATTACAACAATTTTAAACTAATTACACCTACTCTAAGCCCCCTAATAAAACAACAAAGACCCCCAAAATAAAAAATGCCCTACCCTATTCTAAATTACTAAAGTTCAAAGCTCTTTTACCTTACCAGCCCTGAACAGGGCCCTTTGCGGGGCATGCCCCAAGAAGTTCAGCTCTTTTGCCTGTAAAAAAAAACATACAATACCCCCCCCCAACATTACAACCCACCACCCACATACCCCTAATCTAACCCAAACCCCCCTTAAATAAACCTAACACTAAGCCACTGAAGATCTTCCTACCTTATCTTCACCCTGCCAGGTTCACCGATCCGTCCTGAAGAGCTCCTCCGATGTCCTGATCCAAGCCCAAGCGGGGGGCTGAAGAGGTCCATGATCCAGCTGAAGTCTTCATCCAAGCGGGAGCTGAAGAGGTCCATGATCCGGATGAAGTCTTCTATCAACGGCATCTTCAATCTTCTTTCTTCCGGATCCATCTTGCAGACCTCCGATGCGGAACATCCTGCTGGCCCGACGGACTAACGACGAATGAAGGCTCCTTTAAGGGACGTCATCCAAGATGGCGTCCCTCGAATTCCGATTGGTTGATAGGATTCTATCAGCCAATCGGAATTAAGGTAGGAAAATTCTGATTGGCTGATGGAATCAGCCAATCAGATTCAAGTTCCATCCGATTGGCTGATTCAATCAGCCAATCAGATTGAGCTCGCATTCTATTGGCTGTTCCGATCAGACTTCAGCCGGATCATGGACCTCTTCAGCCCCCCGCTTGGGCTTGGATCAGGACATCGGAGGAGCTCTTCAGGACGGATCGGTGAACCTGGCAGGGTGAAGATAAAGTAGGAAGATCTTCAGGGGCTTAGTGTTAGGTTTATTTAAGGGGGGTTTGGGTTAGATTAGGGGTATGTGGGTGGTGGGTTGTAATGTTGGGGGGGGGTATTGTATGTTTTTTTTACAGGCAAAAGAGCTGAACTTCTTGGGGCATGCCCCGCAAAGGGCCCTGTTCAGGGCTGGTAAGGTAAAAGAGCTTTGAACTTTAGTAATTTAGAATAGGGTAGGGCATTTTTTTATTTTGGGGGGCTTTGTTATTTTATTAGGGGGCTTAGAGTAGGTGTAATTAGTTTAAAATTGTTGTAATATTTTTCTTATGTTTGTAAATATTTTTTTATTTTTTGTAACTTAGTTCTTTTTTATTTTTTGTACTTTAGCTAGTTTATTTAATTGTATTTATTTGTAGGAATTGTATTTAATCAATTTATTGATAGTGTAGTGTTAGGTTAATTGTAGGTAATTGTAGGTAGTTTATTTAATTAATTTATTGATAGTGTAGTGTTAGGTTTAATTGTAACTTAGGTTAGGATTTATTTTACAGGTAAATTTGTAATTATTTTAACTATTTTAGCTATTATTTAGCTATTGTACCTGGTTAAAATAAATACAAAGTTGCCTGTAAAATAAATATTAATCCTAAAATAGCTATAATATAATTATAATTTATATTGTAGCTATATTAGGATTTATTTTACAGGTAAGTATTTAGCTTTAAATAGGAATAATTTATTTAATAAGAGTTAATTAATTTCGTTAGATGTAAATTATATTTAAGTTAGGGGGGTGTTAGTGTTAGGGTTAGACTTAGCTTTAGGGGTTAATACATTTATTAGAATAGCGGTGAGCTCCGGTCGGCAGATTAGGGGTTAATAAGTGTAGGCAGGTGGAGGCGACGTTGTGGGGGGCAGATCAGGGGTTAATAAATATAATATAGGGGTTGGCGGTGTTAGGGGCAGCAGATTAGGGGTACATAAGGATAATGTAGCTGGCGGCGCTTTGCGGTCGGCAGATTAGGGGTTAATAAGTGTAGGTAGGTGGAGGCGACGTTGTGGGGGGCAGGTTAGGGGTTAATAAATATAATACAGGGGTCGGCGGTGTTAGGGGCAGCAGATTAGGGGTACATAAGGATAACGTAGGTGGCGGTCGGCAGATTAGGGGTTAAAAAAAATTATTCGAGTGTCGGCGATGTGGGGGGACCTCGGTTTAGGGGTACATAGGTAGTTTATGGGTGTTAGTGTACTTTAGAGTACAGTAGTTAAGAGCTTTATAAACCGGCGTTAGCCCAGAAAGCTCTTAACTACTGACTTTTTTCCTGCGGCTGGAGTTTTGTCGTTAGATGTCTAACGCTCACTTCAGAAACGACTCTAAATACCGTAGTTAGAAAGATCCCATTGAAAAGATAGGATACGCAATTGACGTAAGGGGATCTGCGGTATGGAAAAGTCGCGGATGAAAAGTGAGCGTTAGACCCTATTTTGAGTGACTCCAAATACCGGCGGTAGCCTAAAACCAGCGTTAGGAGCCTCTAACGCTGGTTTTCACGGCTAACGCCAAACTCCAAATCTAGGTCATAATGAGCTTTTAGATCAATACAAAACATTAGTGTTATGTATTTTCTTAAAGTTATTTAATAAAAAAGGAAGAATCAGGCAATAAGTTAACAAAGTACCGGTACTATAAAACAGTTAAAACTGCATTAAGAAAATCCTATACATTGTTTAGGATAAAGCACTGCAAAATATTGTTCTTCAATTTTTTTTCTTTAATAGAAAATGTACCACATATTTACAATGTCATGTCACCATTAATGATGTAATAAATAATGTCAGAGGTCAGATCACTGTAAGCAGATTTATTTGTCAGCAAGTCTCTTCTTGTTAAGTTAATATGTTGCAAGGTGGCGTATAATATAGACCTTTCAGCAAGTTTCCCATAACATACAATAGTGAGTCTAGTTTTGCAGATCGTCATGATTTTCTGGTTTCATACGAATGAACATTTTTTATTTTTGGTAAAATATTGTTAATAATGCAATATCACATATCTTTATCACTCAGATGTAATCATATAATAGTAAAGTATATAGTGCAACGATTCAGTGTACAAGGATACAGTGTTTGTGCAACTGACTGTTTAACCAGATTGCTAAGAGTGTGAATGAGTATAATTATGTTCATCATTGACTCCATTTAAATGTATCTAATATTAACCTTGAGTACAGTCTATTGGCAACCATGTTTTTGGCTGTTTTTCAGCCCATAAAGGCTTATTTTTAATTTGGCGTGATGACAATAGTACGATTTCGGCTAATTCTAGCACTTATAAATGTTTTGGCATTAAAAAAAGACCGATCTACACTATGGTGCCAAAAAATGCTCTGCAATCACAATACATTATTGGTTCACTTTTCAAGACCATTTTTGGCTTATCGAATTCGCACCTCAAGGTACTTGATAAGTTCTTGGAAGGGCTTTGCGGGCACCAGTTAGACTTTTTTATGGCTATTTTCTAACAGTCTTCTACATTGCACCTGCGTTAAACACTCAGCAATGGTGACTGAAGACATTCTAGAGGTTTGTTAAAGGGACATTCCACACCAGATTTGTTATTGTTTTAAAAGATAGATAATCCCTTTATTACCCATACCCCAGTTTGCATAACCAACACAGTTATATTAATACAATTTTTGCCTCTCTGATTACCTTGTATCTAAGCCTCTGCAGACTGCCCCCCTTATTTCAATTCTTTTGACAGACTTGCATTTTAGCCAATCAGAGCTAACCCCTATGAAACTTCATGGGCATGAGCATAATGTTATCTATATGGCACACATGAACTAATGTCCTCTAGTTGTGAAAAAAGATATTAAAAGGCATTCAGATAAGAGGCTAATAAATTAGCTTATGAGCCTACATAGGTTTAGCTTTCAACTAAGAATACCAAGATTAAAATGGATGATAAAAGTAAATTGGAAAGTTGTATAAAATGACGTGCCCTATCTGAATCATGAAAGTTTATTTTTGACTAGGCTGTCCCTTTAACTTAGATTGTATTGATTCATTAAAGCTCCATTCATCTCTTTTGGAGAGACTGTATACAGTAAACAGGTAAAACATTTACATATGTATAGGCCACTGGTTTTCAAACCTGTCCTCAGGCCTCCCCAACAGGCCAGGTTTTCTGGATTACCTTCGGTGAGAGCAGGTAAAATAACCATGTTTACAAATCAGCTGATTATTTCACCTGTGCTCCAGTTCAGAGATCCTCAAAATGTGGCCTGTTAGGGAGGCCTGAGGAAAGGTTTGTAAACCAGTGGTATAGGCACATATACATATGTAAATTGAATGACTATCTGATACTATGTACAGCTATAAGGATCTGCAGAACAACTTAATTCATGACACCTAGACCTACAAGCAGTGTGACTTTTTATTTCATATCTGAATGTATCTCTCACTTGCACTCATGTGATTGTCACTAACAGTACAGGCATTATTTAAATTATTATTATTATACTTTATTGATAAATTGCCAAAAGAATTTACAGCACTGTCCATGGGTACAAAAGATAAATGTACAACGATAATACAATATTTTTAAGAGACAACGCAAAATTAATCAAACAAATACAGGAGGAATTGAGGGACCTATTCCCATAGGAATTTACAATCTAGAGGGGTAGGAGGGTGAGAAACAAGTGGGAACTGCAAGGGTGAGAATCATGTTAGTAAAGAGTTAGATGAGAGCAATTATTAGGTAAGTGGAATTAGTTTGTTACTGAGTTGGGTGGTAGGCTTCCTTGAACAAAAATGTATTTAGGGAGTGTTTAAAGGAGTACAGATTAGGGGAAAGTAGGACAACACAAAGAAGTGTGTTCCAGTAGGTTGGTACTGCACGAGGAAAGTCCTGCAGACTAGAATGGGAAGAGGTGATGGTAGAAGTTGCAAGGAGCAGGTTATTGTTGGATCTTAGGGTGCGGGCTGGAGTATATTTGTTGATTAATGAGGAGAGGTAGGAGGGGCAGAATTCGTAAGGGATTTCTAGGTCAGGATGAATGGAAGTCAGTGAAGGGACTCACAGAGAGGGGCAGCAGATACAGAGCAGCGGGAAAGGTGGATTAACCTGGCAGAGGCATTTAGGATGGATTGAAGGGGGAAAGGTAGGAGACAGGAAGGCCAGTTGGTAGGATATTACAGTAGTCAAGTCAGGAAATTACCAGGGAGCGGGTTAGTTGCTTAGTGGTGTCAGCGCTCAGAAACGGATGCATTTTTGAGATATTATGTAGGTGGAGCAATTGGACATGGGGTAGTGAAGGACAGATTGGAGTCAAGTATAACTCTTAAGGTAGCAGACTTGGGATCATGGGGAGATAGTGGTGCCACCAAAAATTGAAGTGGAGCTAGAGGAGCTCAGTCTTAGACATTCTAATCTTTAGGTGGTGAGAGGTCATCCGGGAACAAATGCCAGATAAGCAGTTGCTGACATGAGAAAGGACAGAAGGAGAGAGTAGGGATGGCGAGGTGGATCTGAGTATCATCAGAATAAAAGTGATATTTTAAGCCATAGCCATTTATAAGTTTACCTAGCGAAGAAGTACAAATAAAGAAGAGTAGAGGACCCAGGACAGAGCATTGAGGTACTCCAATAGATAGCGGCATTGAAGAGTAGGAGTCACCAGCAAATCAGACAGAAAAGAACATGTTGGAGACACAAAAGTGAATCCAAGAGAAAGCAGTGTCACAGAGACCAAGAGAGCTGAGAGTCTGTAGGAGGAGGGGGAGGTCAACGTTGTTGAAAGCAGCTGAGTGGTTAAGTAAGATAAGTATAGAGTAGAAGCCATTATTTTTAGCATAATGAATTGTGTTTTTACAGGAGATTGCATAATTGTGTCTTTCAGAGTTAACTATTGAAATCCATTTCCTTCATCACCAACACTAACCCATCTAAATACATCTATTAGGTTGCTGGTATGGACAGAATGTGCACTATTTTTCTATCGCTATATTGTCAGATTGCACAAGGATTGTTGTTAAACAAGATTTTTGTTCTTTTTTTCTAGTGTTTGTTAAAGGCCAGGTTCCATTTTGGCATGAATTGTACACAAAATGGTGATTGCGAGTTTTTATGTAAAACATCTAAAATATATTTTGTTACAAGATTTTTACTTCTTTAACACTTTAAATCTTGATTCTGCTTCCTTGATACTTAGTACCTTTCTAAGAGACTCTTAAATAAATTTGCGCAATTGTGAATGTGTTTTTAAAGGGGACGAGCCACACTTAGTTCATTCTTGTTCATGTCAGTGTATCAATTACTGAACTCATGGTCACAAATGCTCCCTTCCATGATGGGTTGTCCATCAGCATCCCTCCTTCCCTCCATAAACCTCTATGGCACCACTACACCCAATACAGACAGTAACACTGTATGTGTCACTGTCTATATTGGCAATCTACCTTCATATGGTAAGGAAGAACAATCAGTGCTCTCCTACCATATGAAGGTAGGTGCCTTCTGCCACAGCTACAGTTTCCACTGTCAAAGTACTGTGTGGTGTAGTACCTATGTCCATTTGACTTAAGGGGTTAATAAGACTTGACAAACACAAGACTCCAATACTTAGGCCTAGATTTAGAGTTGGGCGGTAGCCGTCAAAACCAGCGTTAGAGGCTCCTAACGCTGGTTTTTACCGCCCGCTGGTATTTAGAGTCAGTCAGGAAAGGGTCTAACGCTCACTTTGCAGCCGCGACTTTTCCATACCGCAGATACCCCTACGCCATTTGCGTATCCTATCTTTTCAATGGGATCTTTCTAACGCTGGTATTTAGAGTCGTGGCTGAAGTGAGCGTTTGAAATCTAACGACAAAACTCCAGCCGCAGAAAAAAGTCAGTAGTTAAGAGCTTTCTGGGCTAACGCTGGTTTATAAAGCTCTTAACTACTGTGCTCTTAAGTACACTAACACCCATAAACTAGCTATGTACCCCTAAACCGAGGTCCCCCCCCACATCGCCGCCACTCTATTAAAATTTTTTAACCCCTAATCTGCCGACCGCACACCGCTGCCACCTACGTTATCCCTATGTACCCCTAATCTGCTGCCCCTAACATCGCCGACCCCTATATTATATTTATTAACCCCTAATCTGCCGCCCTCGCTATCGCTGACACCTGCATATTATTATTAACCCCTAATCTGCCGCTCCGTACACCGCCGCCAGCTACGTTATCCCTATGTACCCCTAATCTGCTGCCCCTAACACAGCCGACCCCTATATTATATTTATTAACCCCTAATCTGCCGCCCTCAACGTCGCCTCCACCTACCTACAATTATTAACCCCTAATCTGCCGACCAGATCTCACCGCTACTATAATAAATGTATTAACCCCTAAAGCTAAGTCTAACCCTAACATTAACACCCCCCTAAGTTAAATATAATTTAAATCTAACTAAATAAATTAACTCTTATTAAATAACTTATTCCTATTTAAAGCTAAATACTTACCTGTAAAATAAACCCTAATATAGCTACAATATAAATTATAATTATATTGTAGCTATTTTAGGATTAATATTTATTTTACAGGCAACTTTGTAATTATATTAACCAGGTACAATAGCTATTAAATAGTTAATAACTATTTAATAGTTACCTAGTTAAAATAATTACAAAATTACCTGTAAAATAAATCCTAACCTAAGTTACAATTAAACCTAACACTACACTATCAATAAATTAATTAAATAAAATACCTACAATTATCTACAATTAAACCTAACACTACACTATCAATAAATTAATTAAATACAATACCTACAAATAAATACAATGAAATAAACTAACTAAAGTACAAAAAATAAAAAAGAACGGAGGCGGAGCTTGGCCGTTCAGGATAATGGCCGCAGACTAAGATAGCTCCAATGCTAAAAGACCTGCAGATGGCTAAATAGGACACTCAATATACAGATTATTTATATATTTGTCAATAAAGGGGTGCACATTACATTGGAAGACACCTGGACATATTTCAATCACGAATACTGAGGACTTAAGCTGAAGCTGCTTGATCGTTGTGCGGATGGGTCCGGCTCTCCCGCCATTGCTGCCTTAACACCAACACTGCGCACAACAGACCAGCAGTTCAGAGGAGACGGCTACCGCTCTTACCGAGAGCGCATCTCACAAGCTTAGGCTTTTCTTTGCCGGGACTTACCACTGCCCGGTCACTTGATCTGCGTAGAGCACTTTGCTGGAAAGCGGAGAGCAGCGGGGGTACCGACCGCCGGGACCGACTGTGATCACCTATCACGCACACGCGGCTGAGACCCTTGGCATACAAGAAGCTGACTTGCGAAGTTAACGGCTCAGGACCGCAGGTAAAGGCAGATCACGGGGGCTAAGAGTGAGCCTGAGTAACAACAGGCGACTGACAAAACACGTGGGCTGTCCCGGGAGGAGCACTGGAGACACAGATGTGTAGGCCTCTGAGGGGATAACTTTATACATACCGCAGCTCTCTTTTGACAGAAGAGGGCTGCTGAGGAATCTTATACACACTCTGGATGTGAAAAACGCTCACTTAGCATAAATATCTCTAGAAACAGGAGAGTGAGGAAAACTACTGAGCTCCGGTGTCAGACCCTATCCTATCCTATCCAGCACATATTCACCGCTGTCAGCTACAGTTGCTCCAGTGTTAGGGCCCTGCTCCTCATGAATATAGATATGCCTCTGAAAAAGGCTAATAAGATAGATAAAGCAGTTAAAGCAACCACAATGACACACTACCTCAAAGCACAGGGCACAGTAGTGGATAATAGCATGGATCTGAAGGGGGGGGACACCTTGCTTCACCAGCCAGAATTACCATGTAGCCTTGACACTAATCTTACAAAAGAGGACTTAAAGACCCTCTCTTCCAAAGATGACATAAAGGAAGTATTAAAAGAAGTGAAAGGGCTTTTTGGAGAACTACGCAAGGATATAAATAAAGTTTCTAAAAGAGTAACGGCGATAGAGGAGGCCCATAACACACTAGACAATTATGTCCAGGATATTAACAAGCAAGTCATTCACCAAGACAACATGATCCATGGCTTAATGGAAAAAATTGAGGATTTAGACAATCGTAATCGACGGAACAACCTAAGAGTAAGGGGAGTTCCGGAGTCAGTCGGTCCAGCAGCCCTCAACGGTTATCTTCAGGACCTTTTCCGCACCATCAAAGGATCACCTAATTCACAGGATGTGGTCCTGGAAAGGGCTCATAGGGCACTTAGGCCAAGGCCCACGGGCAAAGCGCCACCAAGAGACATTATAACAAGAGTCCTCAATTTTGCTGACAAGGAGGAGATTATGCGCAATGCCAGGGCGAAAGCTCCACTCACGCATGCAGGGATTAACATCTCTATTTTTTCTGACATTAGCCCTACAACTCTGCAAAAGCGTAGGGATCTCAAGTTTATTACTGATGCCCTTCGCGCAAAGAACATTGCTTACAGATGGGGATTCCCTGTGAGTATCATAGTTGTTAAAAATGGGCAAGTTTTCACCTTTCGTACCATGGATGATCTGCCTGACCTTTGTAAACACACAGGGGTGGAGATACAGGACCCCACTGTACAATCTGACACAGGCAATGATACCGCACAACCCGGCCCATCTAGATCTACCACGCAACCACAAGAGGACCCGTGACTTTGGTACTACATCTTTGTAAACTGGACTAGAGACTCCTAATAACAAGTGGTGCCTGCTCGCTGATACCGCTGAAGCAGATAAGTATGCAAAGTTAGAGTATATTATCAAAAGACTGATTTGAATAAATGCTGCACTATGTTTAATAAGGTTTCAATGTTGAAATTTTTCTGTCTTTACCCGGATTGCCAGCCGAGTCCTGATCTTAACTTGTCTAATGGCTTGGAATAGTTATACTAAGCGAATACCATTCTATGATGACTAACATGCCTGCCTTATAAGACACCTAATATCTGTACTATGGACTAGAGACTCTTTGCAATATGTATTGCCTATTCATTGAACTTTCTATGGCAAATAAGCATATAACGTTGAAATCTATTACCAATACACTTGCTTAATCTTAGGCGGGCATATGTTATTAACTAATACCAGTGTAGAGGGTTTTGCTGTTTATGTCCTCTCTGTTTAACTAATTTTAGCCTCAATATGTATGACAGAATGGAATGCAATTACAAAATGTTTACAATTGTTTTAAAAGTTGCTGGTCAGTGGGAGAGATTGCCTCCTTCATGACTAGATCAGGTGTTTGGTTGATGCACCCTTTGTAATCTTCTCTTTTTTTTTTTTTTTCTCTTTTTATCTTAGATATGTCTGTCCTAACTGATTATTACCTATTTTATTCTCTTAACAACTCTACTACATCTGCAGGTCATTAGCTTGACTCTTGAAATTTCCTCTTTGTTCTTATTTCCTTCTTTTCAACTCCCAAACTTTCATTTTCTATTTCTTTAATCTTGTTTCTCACTACTCTCTCTTACTTTTCCTTTCTTTTCCCATCAGTGGGTGGAATAAACACTTTGATTAACAATACACACGTACATACTAGAGTTGTATAGTCAGATACACCGCTCGTGTATAACCCCTTTTTTTTTTTTTTTTTTTTTTTTTTTTTTTTCCTCTCTTCTTCTTCTTCCTCCCTTCTTCTGCCCCTAACCTATACCCCGAATGCCACTTAAGCACAATATGAATCTCCCTTTACGGAATATAAATTTTATAACGTTAAATGTCAAGGGCCTTAACCAACCAGAGAAGAGATCTATAGCTCTCAGAGAGTTTGCTAGGCTTGGGGGGGACATTGTACTGATACAGGAAACCCACTTTAAAAAAGGGAAAGAGCCCAAATGGCCCTCGCAGACATACACCACAATGTTCTTTTCTTCAGGCCCTCATAAGAAGTGTGGAGTGGGGATCCTCATACACAAGAATGTACAATTTCAACTACTTCAGATGGAAAGGGACCATGACGGTAGACAGTTGATATTGGTGGGACTGTTGTTCGGTAGACCTATAACTATAACTAATGTGTATGCACCCAATACAGCACAACACGTATTTATCCGGGGACTCATGAATACTATTTTGGATTGCAAGAAAGGCTCACTTATTATAGGGGGGGACCTAAATGTACCTTTGGACCCCTATGTGGATACCTCGGGGGGATCTTCCTCAGTATCTAAAAAACATCTCAAAAACATTAATCACTGTCTGGGAACACTGACTGTTCATGATGTCTGGCGAACATTCCACCCTGGCGACAGAGATTACACCTTTTTTTCTAATCCACATCAAACATACTCCAGGCTAGACTACCTCCTGGCTGACCCCTTAAGCCTCTCATATGTCCGATCTGTGGGGATTCTCCCCATAACCTGGTCGGACCACGCCCCGGTGACCTGCACAATGATATGGCCAGAGACACCGATGGCACCATTTCAATGGCGGATGGATGACTCCCTCTTGAATGACCCCTTATTTAGGATAGCAGTAGACAAATCACTGACAGAATACTTCCAACTTAATTCGGGAGACGGGCTTGCGCATATGACTGTTTGGGAAGCGCACAAATGTGTTATAAGGGGCGACTTCATTAAATATAAAGCAGGTTTGCAAAAGAGAAACAGGCAGCAGTATCAGCATTTACTAGATGAGGTCAAGATAGCTGAACACCTACATAAACAAACCCCGACTGACGCTACAATCAATGACCGCTTACAACATAGTAGGCATGCCCTACAACAATATTTGCAATTAGAGCATCAGCGCATAGCATTCTCATTAAAACAACATTACTACCAACACAGTAACAAGGCAGGCCGACTTTTGGCTAGGTCCCTGCGTCGAAAACAATTAAAGATGTACGTACACTCATTACAAAACAAAGAGGGGCGGACATTTGAGGATAGTCTTCAGATAGCAGAAATTTTCCAACAGTATTACTCCTCATTATATAACCTGCAGAAAGGTCAGCCCGAAAGTACAACCCCACAACACAGTAACGGAGAGGCGGCATTGAAACATTACCTTTCCCTCCCGGGCCGTCCTGTGCTCGACGAGGCAGACTCCGGGGCCTTGGGCGAACCATTTACAGCTGTAGAAGTAATGAAAGCTATAAAGGACCTGCCAGTGGGCAAGAGTCCGGGACCAGATGGGTATAGTAACAAATATTACAAAGTATATAGACACATATTGGCTCCCCATCTGACTGAGCTATTTAATTCATTACAAGATGATGCAGGTTTCACACAGACCATGTTAGAGGCGCATATTACAGTACTCCCGAAGCCCGGAAAACCTCCTAATAGACCAGAAAGCTACAGACCCATCTCATTGTTAAATTCGGACGTAAAAATATATGCAAAAGTACTGGCCAACAGACTGAATCCCCTACTAAAGCAACTGATACACACAGACCAGGTGGGATTTATCCCAGGGAGGGAGGCCAGGGATAACACTCTCAAGGTTACCCAATTGATCTCATACGCCCGAAATAATTGTATCCCCATAGCAATAATTTCAACAGATGCCGAAAAGGCTTTTGACAGGGTGGACTGGGAGTTTCTCAGGACTGCCCTGTCCTCTATGAATATAGGAGATAAATTTATAGAAAAGATTTTTGCTTTATATTCAAACCCCACGGCAAGAGTTAAAGTAAACGGTATACTCTCAGATCCCTTCCACATAAGAAACGGTACACGCCAGGGGTGCCCTTTGTCCCCCTTGCTATTTGCCCTCTCCATAGAAATCTTGTCACATCGAATCAGGCTTAATAAGCAGATTAAGGGGGTCACAATACACAACATGGACTACAAGGCGGCCCTTTACGCCGATGACATCTTACTGACCCTGACCGACATAGATAGTTCCATTCCTGCATTACTGGACGAATTCCGGTTATATGGCAGATACTCCAACTTCCACCTCAACCTTACCAAGTCTGAAGTCCTTAATGTTAATATCCCACACACTGAGTTGGAGAATGTTGTCACTTACTGCCCGCTTAAGATCCAGCCCAGAAAACTCAAATATTTAGGCATCTACCTCACGGTCGACCCAGCGCACATGATAGAGGCCAACTATAATCTCATCCAAAATGAAATAGTAAATGATCTCTCAAGATGGAGCAGTAAATTTTTCTCTTGGTTCGGTAGAATCCAAATACTAAAGATGAATGTTCTACCTAGAATACTCTATCTTTTACAGACAATTCCCTTACCCTTGCCCTACCAATATCTTGCTAAGCTACAATCTAGGTTAGAGAGCTTCATCTGGAACAAATGCAGACCTAGGGTCTCAAAGAAAACCCTTTGCTTGCCTAGGGAGAGAGGGGGCTTGGGCGTGCCAGACCTTGTGCGCTATAGAACAGCCACCTTACTACAGAGGATACCAGAGTGGTGCACCCAATCGACTCAAAAACAATGGATCCGCCTGGATTCAGATATCTTGGAGGTGGGAAATGTGGGAGCCCTCGCGTGGCTCTTACCACAAAATAGATCTCCTTTGATCAAACTATACCCACTGATAAACGAGGTTTTTATACAGTGGGATAAGACACTGAATACCTCAATACATATATCTTCCACCCCATCTCCCCTGACACCCTTCAGAGGGAACCCTGAGATACCCTTGTTTACAAGCACTCGCTCAGACAGGCCGACAGCACATATCCGGGGCAGGGCGATAGGATCTCTGATAAGAGATGGTGCGTTGATACCGCAGAATGAGTTGATGGAAATGGAAGATGCTGTTTTCACCTCCTGGTTCTCGTATGCACAAGTAACCCACTTTGTCCACTCACATGCCAAAAGGTCCCTACTGACCAGACATCTCACACCTTTCGAGAGCCTCTGTATGCTAGACCTCCCTGCAAGACACATGCTATCTAAAATATATAAACTGCTAATACCGCCTGATGCTTTACCCACATTTACACATAAATGGCATTCTGATCTGCACACAGATATACCCCCAAAAGACTGGGAAGCTATTTTCCTTAAGCACAAAAAATCATCCATCTCTGTTGCCACCCAAGAGATGAATTTTAAATTCCTGTCCCGCTGGTACATGACCCCATGCAGAATAAGGCAAATATACAAAAAGACAGACGGGAAGTGCTGGAGGGGATGTGGAGAGGAGGCCGATCTACTACACATTTGGTGGGTATGTGATAGGATAGTTCCTTTTTGGTTGGAGATTATTGCATTTATTAAACAGGCTTTCTCAATCACATTGCCGGTAAAACCGGACATACTGCTTTTTCACTCCTTACCGGAGGTTGGGGAGACTCCCCTTCAATTACTCCTTACAATTTTCCTAAACAGCGCCAAAACACTCATCTCCCAAAGGTGGAAGTCGACATTGATCCCAAGTCTGGATCTATGGAAAGCTCAGGTTACACTCACTCTTACACTAGACAGAAAGCATTACTTGGAGACAGACAGAGCAGAGACACATGAACTAATGCTAGTAAAATGGCAGGGTGCCCTGAGGAACGAGGCCGATGCATAGAACATGCATCATGCCCACGTAGAATTATGCTTGGACTTAGACCTTGGTTGAGGCCATAACAGCTGTTCCCCCCCTCTACACTTTGTCATAATACCCCATTCCTTTGGACCCTCTCTTCATCCTTCTTCCCCCCTTTCCCCCCCCTTTTTTTTTTTTTTTTTTTTTTTCTCCCTTCCCCCGTCCGCATATTATCGAGTGGTGTAGGTGTGTGATTTTTCTTTTTCTTGTGGGATATACCCAAAGACGACACCCACTGAGTTAATTGTTAAATGTTATTTGTTTATTATTACTGTTTAGATCACTCTTAAACACTTATCTTACCAGTGTTTTAGATAATATTGTTGATTTAAAAAAGAAAAAACCGACAAGAGCGCTTACGATGATTTAAGAAATGGACTACGTTCATGGACATAGTAGATTTTATAACTGTCATTGTTCAACATTGATATTCATTGTATGTCATGCTATGTTGTAATCTACCCGATTATATTTCAATAAAGCTCTTTTGAAAAAGAAAAAAATAAAAAAAAAAAAAAAGAAAAAAGAAATAAGTTACAAAAAATAAAAAATATTTACAAACATTAGAAAAATATTACAACAATTTTAAACTAATTACACCTACTCTAAGCCCCCTAATAAAATAACAAAGCCCCCCAAAATAAAAAAATGCCCTACCCTATTCTAAATTTAAAAAGTTCAAAGCTCTTTTACCTTACCAGCCCTGAAAAGGGCCCTTTGCGTGGCATGCCCCAAAGAATTCAGCTCTTTTGCCTGTAAAAAAAACACATACAATACCCCCCCAACATTACAACCCACCACCCACATACCCCTAATCTAACCCAAACCCCCCTTAAATAAACCTAACACTAAGCCCCTGAATATCTTCCTACCTTATCTTCACCTCGCCGGGTATCACACCGATCCGTCCTGGCTCCGATGTCTTGATCCAAGCCCAAGCGGGGGGCTGAAGATGTCCATGATCCGGCTGAAGTCTTCATCCAAGCGGGAGCTGAAGAGGTCCATGATCCGACTGAAGTCTTCTATCAACGGCATCTTCAATCTTCTTTCTTCCGGATCCATGTTCATCCCGCCGACGCGGAACATCCATCTTCACCGACGACTTCCCGACGAATGACGGTTCCTTTAAGGGACGTCATCCAAGATGGCGTCCCTCGAATTCCGATTGGCTGATAGGATTATATCAGCCAATCGGAATTAAGGTAGGAAAATTCTGATTGGCTGATGGAATCAGCCAATCAGAATCAAGTTCAATCCGATTGGCTGATCCGATCAGCCAATCAGATTGAGCTTGCATTCTATTGGCTGATCGGAACAGCCAATAGAATGTGAGCTCAATCTGATTGGCTGATCGGATCAGAATTTTCCTACCTTAATTCCGATTGGCTGATAGAATCCTATCAGCCAATCGGAATTTGAGGGACGCCATCTTGGATGACATCCCTTAAAGGAACCGTCATTCATCGGGAAGTCGTCGGTGAAGATGGATGGATCCGCGCTGGAGGTCTTGAAGATCAGCCGGTCGTTATCGGATTGAAGAACATAGAAGATGCGGCTTGGATGAAGATGTTTGCCTGTCCGGATGTCCTCTTCTGCCCGCTTGGATCAAGACTTCAGCCGGAGGATGTACGTCACTCTTCAGCCCCCGCTTGGGCTTGGATCAAGATTTCGGAGGCTTGGATCAAGACTTCGGTGGATGGATCGGTGAACCTGGCATGGTGAAGATAAGGTAGGAAGATCTTCAGGGGCTTAGTGTTAGGTTTATTTAAGGGGGGTTTGGGTTAGATTAGGGGTATGTGGGTGGTGGGTTGTAATGTTGGGGGGGTATTGTATGTTTTGTTTTACAGGCAAAAGAGCTGAATTATTTGGGGCATGCCCCGCAAATGGCCCTTTTCAGGGCTGGTAAGGTAAAAGAGCTTTGAACTTTTTTAATTTAGAATAGGGTAGGGCATTTTTTTATTTTGGGGGTCTTTGTTATTTTATTAGGGGGCTAATTAGTTTAAAAATGTTGTAATATTTTTCTAATGTTTGTAAATATTTTTTTATTTTTTGTACTTTAGTTAGTTTATTTAATTGTATTTATTTGTAGGTATTGTATTTAATTAATTTATTGATAGTGTAGTGTTAGGTTTAATTGTAGGTAATTGTAGGTATTTTATTTAATTTATTTATTGATAGTGTAGTGTTAGGTTTAATTGTAACTTAGGTTAGGATTTATTTTACAGGTAATTTTGTAATTATTTTAACTATTTTAGCTATTAAATAGTTATTAACTATTTAATAGCTATTGTACCTGGTTAAAATAAATACAAAGTTGCCTGTAAAATAAATATTAATCCTAAAATAGCTACAATATAATTATAATTTATATTGTAGCTATATTAGGGTTTATTTTACAGGTAAGTATTTAGCTTTAAATAGGAATAATTTATTTAATAAGAGTTAATTTATTTAGTTAGATTTAAATTATATTTAACTTAGGGGGGTGTTAGTGTTAGGGTTAGACTTAGCTTTAGGGGTTAATCCATTTATTAGAGTAGCGGCGAGATCCGGTCGGCAGATTAGGGTTTAATTATTGTAGGTAGCTGGCGGCGACGTTCTTTGGGGCAGATTAGGGGTTAATAAATATAATATAGGGGTCGGCGGTGTTAGGGGCAGCAGATTAGGGGTACATAACTATAATGTATGTTGCGGCGGTGTATGGGGGAATCGTGCACGAGCACGTTTTTGAAGCTGGCCGCGTCCATAAGCAACGCTGGTATCTAGAGTTGCTGTGGCGGTAAATATGCTATACGCTCCCTTTTTGGAGCCTAACGCAGCCCTTCTGTGAACTCTAAATACCAGCGGTATTTAAAAGGTGCGTGGGAAAAAAGCACGCGTAGCTAACGCACCCCTTTGGCCACAGAACTCTAAATCTAGCCGTTAGATTCTTAAATATTTTTATTTTTTCATGCAAAGTGACTGACTAATGGTTGTGTCAAAAAATGTCTCAAAGTATGAACAAAATATATAAAAATGTACTTTGCTTTACTGCACAATTAAATAAATCTGGCATGTTATTTAAAACACACTTTATGTTTTGTAACCCCCTTTTGAAATGCCAACAGATCAGAATTACCCTAAGTTCCTTTTTTATTAAAGTTAAAATTGACATATAGTTTTTTCATATTTCTGATAGTTATAAATTACATAAGGTTATTCTGTAAGGAGACAAGGTGTTTTTACTTGACAAGAACTTGCAGAAAATGAGCTAATAAATAGCAGATTAGGTTAAAGTGAAGGTCAATTTTGATGAATTAGTGCCCCTTTTTTAATAATCCTATTAAAAACAAGGGCACTTTAATTCATCAAAATTGACATTTCACTTCTTTTCTTCAAAAACGTACCTTTTAATCCTGGCAGCCGCTCCAGCGATTCCCCCAGCTGTCAGAAGCCTCTGTAGACGTCAGAAATGATGAACCCGGCTTCCTCCAATCACTGCTTCCCCCCGGGGGAATCTTGGCCTGATGCAACGCCGTGATTGGAGGAAGCTGGATTCGTCATTTTGGACCAGCAAAGACGACTTGCGATGGGCAAAGGAAGTGCTGGAACGGCTGCCAAGATTAAAAGGTACGTTTTTGAAGAAAACATGTGAAATGTCAATTTTGATGAATTAAAGTGCCCTTGATTTTAATAGGATTATCAAAAAAAACGGGCACTTATTCATCAAAATTGAGCTTCACTTTAAACAGATGAATTTAAAATGGTGCATGTGAATGAAATGTCTCAAACATAACATTCTGTTTATTAGCATATTAGAGGTTTATGATTTACAACAACCTCTAAATGGCTAAGCACATTCTCCTATTTCTGTTGTCTATAATGTTTCCTTGAGTTCTTGTATAGACTCACTAAGTGCTAAATAAGGCCTAGATTTGGAGTTTGGCGTTAGCCGTGAAAACCAGCGTTAGAGGCTCCTAACGCTGGTTTTAGGCTACCGCCGGTATTTGGAGTCACTCAAAATAGGGTCTAACGCTCACTTTTCAGCCGCGACTTTTCCATACCGCAGATCCCCTTACGTCAATTGCGTATCCTATCTTTTCAATGGGATCTTTCTAACTCCGGTATTTAGAGTCGTTTCTGAAGTGAGCGTTAGACATCTAACGACAAAACTCCAGCCGCAGGAAAAAAGTCAGTAGTTAAGAGCTTTCTGGGCTAACGCCGGTTTATAAAGCTCTTAACTACTGTACTCTAAAGTACACTAACACCCATAAACTACCTATGTACCCCTAAACCGAGACCCCCCCACATCGCCGACACTCGAAAAAAATTTTTTAACCCCTAATCTGCCGACCGCCACCTACGTTATCCTTATGTACCCCTAATCTGCTGCCCCTAACACCGCCGACCCCTGTATTATATTTATTAACCCCTAACCTGCCCCCCACAACGTCGCCTCCACCTGCCTACACTTATTAACCCCTAATCTGCCGACCGCAAAGCGCCGCCACCTACGTTATCCTTATGTACCCCTAATCTGCTGCCCCTAACACCGCCGACCCCTATATTATATTTATTAACCCCTAACCTGCCCCCCACAACGTCGCCTCCACCTGCCTACACTTATTAACCCCTAATCTGCCGACCGCAAAGCGCCGCCACCTACGTTATCCTTATGTGCCCCTAATCTGCTGCCCCTAACACCGCCAACCCCTATATTATATTTATTAACCCCTAACCTGCCACCCACAACGTCGCCTCCACCTGCCTACACTTATTAACCCCTAATCTGCCGACCGCAAAGCGCCGCCACCTACGTTATCCTTATGTACCCCTAATCTGCTGCCCCTAACACCGCCGACCCCTATATTATATTTATTAACCCCTAATCTGCCCCCCTCAACGTCGCCTCCACCTGCCTACACTTATTAACCCCTAATCTGCCGAGCGGACCTGAGCGCTACTATAATAAAGTTATTAACCCCTAATCCGCCTCACTAACCCTATCATAAATAGTATTAACCCCTAATCTGCCCTCCCTAACATCGCCGACACCTAACTTCAATTATTAACCCCTAATCTGCCGACCGGAGCTCACCGCTATTCTAATAAATGGATTAACCCCTAAAGCTAAGTCTAACCCTAACACTAACACCCCCCTAAGTTAAATATAATTTACATCTAACAAAATAAATTAACTCTTATTAAATAAATTATTCCTATTTAAAGCTAAATACTTACCTGTAAAATAAATCCTAATATAGCTACAATATAAATTATATTTATATTATAGCTATTTTAGGATTTATATTTATTTTACAGGTAACTTTGTATTTATTTTAACCAGGTACAATAGCTATTAAATAGTTAAGAACTATTTAATAGCTAAAATAGTTAAAATAATTACAAGTTTACCTGTAAAATAAATCCTAACCTAAGTTACAATTAAAACTAACACTATACTATCAATAAATTAATTAAATAAACTACCTACAATTACCTACAATTAACCTAACACTACACTATCAATAAATTAATTAAATAAACTACCTACAATTAACCTAACACTACACTATCAATAAATTAATTAAATACAATTCCTACAAATAAATACAATTAAATAAACTTGCTAAAGTACAAAAAATAAAAAAGAACTAAGTTACAAAAAATAAAAAAATATCTACAAACATAAGAAAAATATTACAACAATTTTAAACTAATTACACCTACTCTAAGCCCCCTAATAAAACAACAAAGCCCCCCAAAATAAAAAATGCCCTACCCTATTCTAAATTACTAAAGTTAAAAGCTCTTTTACCTTACCAGCCCTGAACAGGGCCCTTTGCGGGGCATGCCCCAAGAAGTTCAGCTCTTTTGCCTGTAAAAAAAAACCATACAATACCCCCCCCAACATTACAACCCACCACCCACATACCCCTAATCTAACCCAAACCCCCCTTAAATAAACCTAACACTAAGCCCCTGAAGTTCATCCTAGCTTGTCTTCACCTCACAAGGTATCACCGATCCGTCCTGGCTCCAAAATCTTCATCCAACCCAAGCAGGGGTTGGCGATCCATCATCCGGTGCCTGAAGAGGTCCAGAAGAGGCTCCAAAGTCTTCATCCTATCCGGGAAGAAGAGGCGATCCGGACCGGCAACCATCTTGATCCAAGCGGCATCTTCTATCTTCATCCGATGACGACCGGCTCCATCCTGAAGACCTCCACCGCGGACCCATCTTCTTCCGGCGACGTCCAACTGCAGAATGACGGTTCCTTTAAGGGACGTCATCCAAGATGGCGTCCCTCGAATTCCGATTGGCTGATAGGATTCTATCAGCCAATCGGAATTAAGGTAGGAATATTCTGATTGGCTGATGGAATCAGCCAATCAGAATCAAGTTCAATCCGATTGGCTGATCCAATCAGCCAATCAGATTGAGCTCGCATTCTATTGGCTGTTCCGATCAGGTGAAGACAAGGTAGGATGATCTTCAGGGGCTTAGTGTTAGGTTTATTTAAGGGGGGTTTGGGTTAGATTAGGGGTATGTGGGTGGTGGGTTGTAATGTTCGGGGGGGTTTTGTATGTTTTTTTTTTACAGGCAAAAGAGCTGAACTTCTTGGGGCATGCCCCGCAAAGGGCCCTGTTCAGGGCTGGTAAGGTAAAAGAGCTTTTAACTTTAGTAATTTAGAATAGGGTAGGGCATTTTTTATTTTGGGGGGCTTTGTTGTTTTATTAGGGGGCTTAGAGTAGGTGTAATTAGTTTAAAATTGTTGTAATATTTTTCTTATGTTTGTAGATATTTTTTTATTTTTTGTACTTTAGCAAGTTTATTTAATTGTATTTATTTGTAGGAATTGTATTTAATTAATTTATTGATAGTGTAGTGTTAGGTTAATTGTAGGTAGTTTATTTAATTAATTTATTGATAGTGTAGTGTTAGGTTAATTGTAGGTAATTGTAGGTAGTTTATTTAATTAATTTATTGATAGTATAGTGTTAGTTTTAATTGTAACTTAGGTTAGGATTTATTTTACAGGTAAATTTGTAATTATTTTAACTATTTTAGCTATTAAATAGTTCTTAACTATTTAATAGCTATTGTACCTGGTTAAAATAAATACAAAGTTACCTGTAAAATAAATATAAATCCTAAAATAGCTATAATATAAATATAATTTATATTGTAGCTATATTAGGATTTATTTTACAGGTAAGTATTTATCTTTAAATAGGAATAATTTATTTAATAAGAGTTAATTTATTTCATTAGATGTAAATTATATTTAACTTAGGGGGGTGTTAGTGTTAGGGTTAGACTTAGCTTTAGGGGTTAATACATTTATTAGAATAGTGTAGGCAGGTGGAGACGACGTTGAGGGGGGCAGATTAGGGGTTAATAAATATAATATAGGGGTCGGCGGTGTTAGGGGCAGCAGATTAGGGGTACATAAGGATAACGTAGGTGGCGGCGCTTTGCGGTCGGCAGATTAGGGGTTAATTATTGTAGGTAGGTGGAGGCGATGTTGTGGGGGGCAGATTAGGGGTTAATAAATATAATATAGGGGTCGGCGATGTTAGGGAACCAGATTAGGGGTACATAGGGATAATGTAAGTAGCAGCGGTTTATGGAGCGGAAGATTAGGGGTTAATAATAATATGCAGGGGTCAGCGATAGCGGGGGCGGCAGATTAGGGGTTAATAAGTGTAAGGTTAGGGGTGTTTAGACTCGGGGTACATGTTAAAGTGTTAAGTGCAGACGTAGGAAGGGTTACCGCATAGCAAACAATGGGGCTGCGTTAGGAGCTGAACGCGGCTTTTTTGCAGGTGTTAGGTTTTTTTTCAGCTCAAACAGCCCCATTGTTTCCTATGGGGGAATCGTGCACGAGCACGTTTTTGAGGCTGGCCGCGTCCGTAAGTAACTCTGGTATCGAGAGTTGAAGCTGCGTTAAAAATGCTCTACGCTCCTTTTTTGGAGCCTAACGCAGCCTTTATGTGGACTCTCGATACCAGAGTTATTTTTATGGTGCGGCCAGAAAAAAGCTGGCGTTAGTTTTTCGGGTCGTTACGGACAAAACTCCAAATCTAGCCGTAAGTTAGCATTTATTTACAGGCGAATACTAGCCATTTTTTATTGTTGGGTAAAAGTTTCTAAGCAATCTGAACTTAAATATACTCTTGAACTTTGAATTATGTCTTCGGGTTGAAATACAGAGCTGATTGCATTTACTTTTTTATTTTTTTTTATTTTTTTTTTTGTCTTCAGAATACCTAGGGAATAGGGAAGAAAGGAGAAACAATGGCAAATATATGATCTTTGATTGCATCAAAAAAATACAATACAATAAAAAAGGAAGTATATTTAATAGAAAGTGAATTGCTAGAATTGTATTTCATTCTTTACAGCTAGCAGTCGACAAAAATATGTGAGAATATATTGATTTTTAGCGAGGGTAATGAGTTTAAAGCACTCTGTCCCAGAAGAGATGATAACAAATAAAACATTAATGAAATACATCCTGCAGTATAGGGAAGGGACACTAAGTGGCCAGGTGGCACACATATGATATGTTGTCACTGTGTATGTTTGTAAAAGAAAATTATTTATATTTACTATTTTTGGGATAGTAAAATAAATCCAATTCAGTATTACAGTTTTTCACCATAAAAATTACTATTATTGTTATATGTTATTTTTGACAATGCCAACTTATTTAGAGGGGTAGTAATCCTTTGAGTTTGTAATATACAATGTATAATTATGCATAGCAAACATACTTCCATTATTTATTTTTTCCCCTTTTCCTGTAATTTAAGCATGAAAATTGTGGATTTTCCAGTCCTGGAAACTGAAAGAGCACATAGGCTTCGCACACCTACACCTGCCACTTATCTGTCCTTAATTTGCAGTTTGTTATCTAATCAGTTCTGCTGAAGTTAAACAATGGAGATTTTGTTAATACAATGACAATGGCAAGATCTCTCATCTCCAGACTCAAGGCCAGATTGAAATCTCCAAATAAGAAAAGAAAACAATTGCAGCAAACAAGGTGTTAATCAGTTATAATAATTTTCAGACTCTGCTGGTATGTTAATCTGATGGAATACTGCAGAAAATATTGTCATTATAAGGTGATTACTTTCACTTTCAAAGTTTACTGTCATGTTTTATCTTGTTTAAAATCTAAGCTTACTAGTCAATCTGTCTTGTCATTCATATCATGTAAAGGTGGTTAATAGCAAACAATTACAAATAATAATAATCACCTATTTGAATTTAGAGCCTGAATTTAAAAGGATATTTCTCCCAAATATTTTTGTTTGCGATTCAGATAAAGCAAAAAATAAAAATAAAATCAAATTTATATCTTTCAGATTTGCTTTGTTTCAATGATATTCTTTATTGCAGAGATACCTAGGTTGGTATCTGAAGCACTACATGTCATCTAGTGATGTCATTTAGTGCTCTTGTAAATTGATGGCATTCTTGCAGAACTGCTAACAAATAGTTTTGCAGGCACATGCAAGTTCCTGAGTTTTCATCCCTGCTCTTTAATAAAAGAGAAGGAAGCAAAATGTATTATAGAAGTAAATTAGAAAGTTGTTTAACACTGCATGTTCTATCTGAACCATGAAAGAAAAAATTTGGGTATTATATACCTTTAATGTAGCACTGAGAAGTGCTTTCAGCTAACACAATTATTTTATGAATCAGGGTAAATAACCACTCACTTTCATTGCATTAAATACTCGAAATTCAAAATAGGAACATAAAACAACAAAACAGAAGTTAGTAATCTGTTATAACTATTGTTTAAATAATAATGTAAGACAAAAAAAGTCTAGTTTGTGTTGTGTAGTATATATATTTCAGCAGCTTCATGTTTTTCTTTTTTCTTTTCATTGCAGGTTCTCTTTGGATCGCCACACTGACCTTGATCGAATCTTTAATATACACTCAGGAAACGGATCAATTTATACAGCAAAACCTCTGGACCGTGAAATATCCCAATGGCATAATCTTACCGTTATAGCCACAGAAATTAGTAAGCCATTTTGCAATCACCGCTGTTAACCCTATATTTTTCATTACAGTACCATTGATTACTTATGTCTAACCTAGGACAATGGTGTATGCTTAGAGATACGGCACTGCTCTAAAATCATACTTTGTTTACAGCCTTGCACAATTTTTCTTTTGTTAAATGTCTTTTGTTTTCAGTACCATACATATTGTATGTAATCATTTAGAGAATTATCATTTTGCAATCTTTTATACGCTCAGTCTATTTTTTTTCATCTCTAACATTTCATTGTTCTAATCAACAATGCATAATGTCAAGCAACGTCATTCCACTCCGAATTCATGCTGTGAAGCTTTGCATCAAACAAAGACTTTATTAAAATTTGTCCCTATTTAATTAAATAGACAGAATCTGGGACCTTACTCATTAAAGCAAGAATCTAATAAAAAAAAAAATGAAAAAAAATTGCCAAAAGCCATCAAGTTTAGATTTGTAGAAAATAAATAAAATCTTCCATGTATGTACATACAGTATTTAGCATTGGGGCTAATGAAAATGACACTGAAACCTATCATATAGTTTTGTATCATTATTAATTTGTGTAGAGTTTACAAAATATTTCTACACATTGTAAATGTTGCAAATTCTTAAATGCACAGATGTTATGTTTATAATATGTTTTATTTGATACTTGCATTAATAATATGTTAATTGAGTTGCTACTGTGATCTCTTTAGTCAACATTTTAGACCAAAGTGATATCTATTTTTACATATTATTAATCAAACCAGCATATTTCATATAACGATCCATTATAAAAGCAATATCTGATAATATTGAAAGAATAATGTAACTTAATTCAGTCTCATTCCTTTTGTTACTGGTAATGGATTTTTTATTTTGTTTTGTTTCCAATTGCATTACTGAGTATAGTTTTATGTATGAATGGTTCCTGTGTTTTCCGTGTGTGTTTGGTTTTCAGGTCTCACTTTTTCTTTTACAAACATTAATTTGCCAAGTTCAATCAATATTACATTTTACAGGTCAGGAGGGATCTATCAGCATTTACAGTATCTTTATGTTCAATATGATTGTGCTAGCATCTTCTTACTAGTCACTTCCCATTTAGCATTTACCGTATATTATTGATCCATTTTATTATCAAGAGCGGTTTATTTTCTTTATATAAATCTATTTTAGATCATGTATGCTATTTAATATACTGTTGTGGTGCAATAATTGTAAGCTATGATATACATATATTTAATTTCAACATAGATATTATTATTATAATACATTTATAACATATTTATATTATTTTTGTTGGAACATAAAAGGGGTATTTATATGAACAACAGTCCATTTGATACACCATAGGAAGCATATTTGTTATATGATTGACTTCTGTTTAAGGTTGTTGCTACTAGAGAAGGTTTAGTTATAAATATATATTTGAATATTTGGATCTACCTAGATTATGAAGGAGGCACCCATACAATTATTAGGATAGGGTGACCAGAGGGTCCTGATTTCTGGGGACAGTCCCCGGATTGAGGAGACTGTCCCCGGACAAATTATGTCCCCAGAAATGTCCCCAGGAAGCGCTGGGAGGAAGTTATCTTTCACCTGATAACTCACTTTGTCCCAGTGCTCTAGTGGCAGGCAGCGCGCAGGAGGGAAGAGCGAAGCTCCTGACCTAGGTAAGTAACTATTTGCCTATCTGCTGGTAACGATGTAATATCCAGTGACAAGACAGCAGGGTGTGCTTCTACCTATTTTTGGCATGATTGCTACATGAATTAATTCTTACACCTTCATGCTAATTTTATAGTAGATTTTCAGGACTTTTTTATTAGGTATTTATGGAACAACTTCTAATGAGACTGGTTTATTCAGGTAACTTCTTCCTGAGGCCATTTACGGATGAAGGTGTTCTGGGCTGCTGGAAGTGGTGCATGGCTGAGTGCTATATGTGTAGTAAACATTTATTTTGGCACTCTTTGTTTGATTCTGTGCCACAGAGGGACTGGCAATAAAGTCACTGCCCCATGGAGTTCAAGCTTTCTCTAGTCAGGCAGGGAATACTTTACTGAGACTTACACTAAAATAAAATGAAACTGTTAAATACTGTGCATTTGAAAGAGCAGAAACTGAACATGTTAAATATAGTTTGTTTGTTTTTTCATGAAAAAATATTTTTACAGCTTGTTTGTGCTCAGCTCATTCTAAGGGACAGATTGCTGACTGGCTAATAAAGGCAATGCCCACAACTCTATTGGTTGAAAGAGTTTTATTTATGATAGGGATAACCTTATTTAGTAACATTCAGCTACTAATTGTAATTGGGAATTCTAGAGATTAGAAATTGTGGGTACTAACAAAATTTGCCCATAAACTAAATAAGAAGTGGATGGTACTTCTGGAGGATTATTGTTTTATACCAGTTATTCCTGCATGATGAGTAAAACAGTCTGAATTATACATGATTGTTGGCACCTCCTAGGGGTGCTACAGCAAAAATTGGGGGTCCTAACAAACCAGTGCCACCTGTGATGCAGTATGTGGGTACCTAATACTCAGATACTACCAGGAGTAAGATAGAATATGAGACAGAAACATGCCACTAAAAGTGGTGGTATAACATGCAATATGCTGGGGAATGTCACATAAAATTAAAAAAGAGGACATGTGCTCAGTTGTTAATGTTGTTAACATGCAATATTTTACTATTCTGAATTGATACTTTGGGGTCTATTTATGAAGCAGCGGATGCTGCTTCCGACCCTCTCCCCTTCAGTTCTCACTGAAGCGGAAGTTAAGAAGCAGCAGTCCTGAGACCACTGCTCCTTAACTCGTCCGCCAGCTCTGAGGTGGCGGAAAGCAATCAGCCAGATCGAATACGATCAGGTTGATTGACACCCCCTGCTAGCGGCCGATTGGCTGCAAATCTGCAGGGGGGCGGTATTGCACCAGCAGTTCACCAGAACTGCTGGTGCAATGATAGATGCCGACAATGTATGCTGAGGGCATTTATCTATGTGCGGCGGACAAGAGTAAGAGTAAAATACAAAATATGCATTGAAACATTTTTCTCAATTCTATCTTCTTAACATTTGGTAGTCATATACCAAAAAATTCTAAGAAGTATTTTTTTTTTTTAATCTCATGGTCGAAATGTGAGAAATAACGTATATATATAGCATACAATCACTCCATTAACACATACCAAATACACTGCATATATAATTTGAAGATAATATGCTAATAAAATACCATTTACCAATTAAAAAAAAAATGTCCCCGGTTTTCATTTTAAAAATCTGGTCACCTTATATTAGGAGCTAGGCTTTTGATTTATATAAAAGTGTATGGATGAATAATAATAAAAAAGGCATTAGCCAGAACTAGAATTTCAAGTGATATGCCTGCATTGCTCCCACGATTTGTCAAACACTATGGACAACATTTATTCAGCTGCTACTACACAATGTTTTCAGCTAGGGGAACCTGTCCACCCATGTTCAGGCTGAGCAAGCAGCATCTAATGCTTGCATGTAACATTGCACAATCCAAAGCTTGTACAACCCTAGCACCTCCTCCCATCCCCCACTAATGGGTTAAACACATAGTTAAATTACCTCCCTGGACCTGTAGAGCACCGCTGGCCCTGAGCAGAAACTGCTGGTGTTAAAATCTGCAGTGCTAGTCCCACAACTCTGCTATGCAACTAGTGTTTGGGTCAACAGTAGTTTCTGCTTGAGTCCAGTAATGCCCTGCAGAGGTTAAGCACATATAGGTGCAGGGTTGCTAGTCTTATAATTGCATGTTTTAAAGAATAAGAGC
Organism: Bombina bombina; assembly: GCF_027579735.1. Classification (NCBI taxonomy): domain Eukaryota; kingdom Metazoa; phylum Chordata; class Amphibia; order Anura; family Bombinatoridae; genus Bombina; species Bombina bombina. The sequence continues at coordinate 656,113,223 of NC_069503.1, read as the reverse complement.
ATGCAATTGTTAAACAAGAATGGTCCTTCATTCATTCAACTAATTCATTTGAGGTTGATTTTTAAGACTAATGGTATCAAGCTGCAGGATGCAGCTTTGGAGCTGCTTCGGTGCAGGCTCGCACTTGGATATTGACACATATATACTTAATAGTTCAACTCCATTCTCCTAAATGCATTATACCAAAAGAAATCCTTTTTTAAACGGTAATCATAGATGAGCTCAGGAGTAAGAATGTGTCTTTAGCCATCTGGCAGCAATGTTTGCAACAAAGTTTATAGCAATGCTGTATATAGTTGCAAAAACAGCTGCCATAGAATGCCCCAGACACTGTAAAGCATAATAGTATGCAACTATGTATAACATTGTTTTAAACATTGTAGCAAATACTTGCCAGATGGCCAAGGACATGTGCACAATCCTGAGCTCACCTAGGATAACTCTTTAACAAAGGATACCAAGAGAAATAAGCAAAATTGATAATAAAAGTAAATTAAAAAGTTGTATAAATTGCATGCACTATCAGAAATTATAAATGTTGAGAAGCAATGGTCTTAAGATTGTTTTTCCTTAACCTCTCTGCCATTTCTGATTGAAAGCCCCTGCTCATTTTATTGGTCATGGGAATTTAGGGGTGGCCTCTGCCCCATTACATTGATAAATGGAGAACATTGCCATAAAAATGTAATATAAATATAAATATATCAATTTTTCAGTGCTTTTTATGTAAGTTGCTCATACAAAATGATTATTTCAACAGATTAAGATGTTTTAGAAAATTGACTTAGGTTTCAGAAATAGACAAAAATGACATCAGATATAGGGGTCTATGTGAATCGGTCCAACTTCTGAAAACATCATATTTTAAGACTCTATAATGTTTGCTCCCTAATTTTTTTTTTTTTTTTTAAAAAGTGGAAATTAGAGAATACATTTTTTTCTTACTTTGAAATTAAAGACATACCTTGTTGTATTGTGCTTCACAGATATAGCTCTTTTGACTGATTAAATGTTTGCAATAACCCTGTGTGGAGCAAGCCTATCATAACCAATTGCTTCAGGTCTCTCAGATTGGAAGGGTTCCTTTTCCCAACTGCTGTTTTGAGATCTCTCCACAGGTTCTCTATGGGATTGAGATCTGGACTCATTACTGGCCAGCTCAGTACTCTACAGTGCTTTGTCTTAAACCATTTCTGAGTGCTTTTTGATGTGTGCTTTGGGTCATTGTCCTGCTGTAAGATCCATGACCTCTGGAGGAGACCCAACTTTCTGACACTGGGCCCTACATTGCACCACAGAATTCTTTGGTAGTCTTCAGATTTCATAATGCCACACACACAGTCAAGAAATCCAGTGCCTGAAGCAGCAAAGAAACCTTAAAACATCAGTGAACCTCCACCATGTTTGACTGTAGGGACTGTATTCTTTTCTTTAAAAGCCTCTTTTTTTCATGAAAACAGTAGAATGATGGGCTTTACCAAAAAGCTGTAATTTTGTTTCGTTTGTCTACAGCACATTCTCCTGAAAGGATTTTGGCTTCCTAAAGTAAGTTTTAGCAAACTCCATTCTGGCGTTTTTAGGTTTCTGTGTCAGCAGTGGGGTCCTCCTTGGTCTCCTACCATAGTGTCCCTTTTCATTCAGATTGCAATGTATAGTGCAAGCTGACATATTTTTACCATGTGCCTGAAGGTCAGCTTGAATTTGTCTGGAAGTTGATCATGGTTCTTTATCCACCATTCGAAAAATCCTTTGGTTCAATCTTTGATCAATTTTTCTCTTTCATCCACGTCCAGAGAGATTAGCTACAGTGCTGTAAATTTCTTGACAATGTTGCGCACAGTGGACACAGGAACATTAAGATCTCTGGAGATGGACTTGTAACCTTGAGATTGTCCATGCTTTTCCACAATTTTTGTTCTCAAATCCTTAGACATTTCTTTGCTGCACTTTCTCTTCTACATGCTCACTGTGGCACACAGAGACACACAACAGAAAGTTTGAGTAAATTCATGGTTAGAGTTATACCAGTGTTTGAGAATATATAACAGTGAACATGACAGTTTTCTTGTAGATTCTATTTTACATCAGGTGTGAACAGGTCATGGTTAGAGTTATACCAGTGTTTGAGAATATATAACAGTGAACATGACAGTTTTCTTGTAGATTCTATTTTACATCAGGTGTGAACAGGTCATGGTTAGAGTTATACCAGTGTTTGAGAATATATAACAGTGAAAATGACAGTTTTTTGTTGATTCTATTTTTCATCAGGTGTGAACAAGTCATGGTTAGAGTTATACCAGTGTTTGAGAATATATAACAGTGAACATGACAGTTTTCTTGTAGATTTTATTTTACATCAGGTGTGAACAGGTCATGGTTAGAGTTATACCAGTGTTTGAGAATATATAACAGTGAACATGACAGTTTTCTTGTTGATTCTATTTTACATCAGGTGTGAACAAGTCATGGTTAGAGTTATACCAGTGTTTGAGAATATATAACAGTGAACATGATAGTTTTCTTGTAGATTCTATTTTACATCAGGTGTGAACAGGTCATGGTTAGAGTTATACCAGTGTTTGAGAATATATAACAGTGAAAATGACAGTTTTTTGTCGATTCTATTTTACATCAGGTGTGAACAAGTCATGGTTAGAGTTATACCAGTGTTTGAGAATATATAACAGTGAACATGACAGTTTTCTTGTAGATTCTATTTTATATCAGGTGTGAACAGGTCATGGTTAGAGTTATACCAGTGTTTGAGAATATATAACAGTGAACATGAAAGTTTTCTTGTAGATTCTATTTTACATCAGGTGTGAACAGGTCATGGTTAGAGTTATACCAGTGTTTGAGAATATATAACAGTGACCATGACAGTTTTCTTGTAGATTCTATTTTACATCAGGTGTGAACAGGTAATGGTTAGAGTTATACCAGTGTTTGAGAATATATAACAGTGAACATGACAGTTTTCTTGTAGATTCTATTTTACATCAGGTGTGAACAGGTCATGGTTAGAGTTATACCAGTGTTTGAGAATATATAACAGTGAACATGACAGTTTTCTTGTAGATTCTATTTTACATCAGGTGTGAACAGGTCATGGTTAGAGTTATACCAGTGTTTTAGAATAGATAACAGTGAACATGACAGTTTTCTTGTAGATTCTATTTTACATCAGGTGTGAACAGGTCATGGTTAGAGTTATACCAGTGTTTGAGAATATATAACAGTGAACATGACAGTTTTCTGTAGATTCTTTTTTACATCAGGTGTGAACAGGTCATGGTTAGAGTTATACCAGTGTTTGAGAATATATAACAGTGAACATGACAGTTTTCTGTAGATTCTATTTTACATCAGGTGTGAACAGGTCATGGTTAGAGTTATACCAGTGTTTGAGAATCTATAACAGTGAACATGACAGTTTTCTGTAGATTCTATTTTACATCAGGTGTGAACAAGTCATGGTTAGAGTTATACCAGTGTTTGAGAATCTATAACAGTGAACATGACAGTTTTCTTGTAGATTCTATTTTACATCAGGTGTGAACAAGTCATGGTTAGAGTTATACCAGTGTTTGAGAATATATAACAGTGAAAATTACAGTTTTTTGTCGATTCTATTTTACATCAGGTGTGAACAGGTCATGGTTAGAGTTATACCAGTGTTTGAGAATATATAACAGTGAACATGACAGTTTTCTTGTAGATTCTATTTTACATCAGGTGTGAACAGGTCATGGTTAGAGTTATACCAGTGTTTGAGAATATATAACAGTGAACATGACAGTTTTCTTGTAGATTCTATTTTACATCAGGTGTGAACAGGTCATGGTTAGAGTTATACCAGTGTTTGAGAATATATAACAGTGAACATGACAGTATTCTTGTAGATTCTATTTTACATCAGGTGTGAACAGGTCATGGTTACAGTTATACCAGTGTTTGAGAATATATAACAGTGAACATGACAGTTGTCTTGTAGATTCTATTTTACATCAGGTGTGAACAGGTCATGGTTAGAGTTATACCAGTGTTTGAGAATATATAACAGTGAACATGACAGTTTTCTTGTAGATTCTATTTTACATCAGGTGTGAACAGGTCATGGTTAGAGTTATACCAGTGTTTGAGAATATATAACAGTGAACATGACAGTTTTCTTGTAGATTCTATTTTACATCAGGTGTGAACAGGTCATGGTTAGAGTTATACCAGTGTTTGAGAATATATAACAGTGAACATGACAGTTTTCTTGTAGATTCTATTTTACATCAGGTGTGAACAGGTCATGGTTAGAGTTATACCAGTGTTTGAGAATATATAACAGTGAACATGACAGTTTTCTTGTAGATTCTATTTTACATCAGGTGTGAACAGGTCATGGTTAGAGTTATACCAGTGTTTGAGAATATATAACAGTGAACATGACAGTTTTCTTGTAGATTCTATTTTACATCAGGTGTGAACAGGTCATGGTTAGAGTTATACCAGTGTTTGAGAATATATAACAGTGAAAATGACAGTTTTTTGTTGATTCTATTTTTCATCAGGTGTGAACAAGTCATGGTTAGAGTTATACCAGTGTTTGAGAATATATAACAGTGAACATGACAGTTTTCTTGTAGATTTTATTTTACATCAGGTGTGAACAGGTCATGGTTAGAGTTATACCAGTGTTTGAGAATATATAACAGTGAACATGACAGTTTTCTTGTTGATTCTATTTTACATCAGGTGTGAACAAGTCATGGTTAGAGTTATACCAGTGTTTGAGAATATATAACAGTGAACATGATAGTTTTCTTGTAGATTCTATTTTACATCAGGTGTGAACAGGTCATGGTTAGAGTTATACCAGTGTTTGAGAATATATAACAGTGAAAATGACAGTTTTTTGTCGATTCTATTTTACATCAGGTGTGAACAAGTCATGGTTAGAGTTATACCAGTGTTTGAGAATATATAACAGTGAACATGACAGTTTTCTTGTAGATTCTATTTTATATCAGGTGTGAACAGGTCATGGTTAGAGTTATACCAGTGTTTGAGAATATATAACAGTGAACATGAAAGTTTTCTTGTAGATTCTATTTTACATCAGGTGTGAACAGGTCATGGTTAGAGTTATACCAGTGTTTGAGAATATATAACAGTGACCATGACAGTTTTCTTGTAGATTCTATTTTACATCAGGTGTGAACAGGTAATGGTTAGAGTTATACCAGTGTTTGAGAATATATAACAGTGAACATGACAGTTTTCTTGTAGATTCTATTTTACATCAGGTGTGAACAGGTCATGGTTAGAGTTATACCAGTGTTTGAGAATATATAACAGTGAACATGACAGTTTTCTTGTAGATTCTATTTTACATCAGGTGTGAACAGGTCATGGTTAGAGTTATACCAGTGTTTTAGAATAGATAACAGTGAACATGACAGTTTTCTTGTAGATTCTATTTTACATCAGGTGTGAACAGGTCATGGTTAGAGTTATACCAGTGTTTGAGAATATATAACAGTGAACATGACAGTTTTCTGTAGATTCTTTTTTACATCAGGTGTGAACAGGTCATGGTTAGAGTTATACCAGTGTTTGAGAATATATAACAGTGAACATGACAGTTTTCTGTAGATTCTATTTTACATCAGGTGTGAACAGGTCATGGTTAGAGTTATACCAGTGTTTGAGAATCTATAACAGTGAACATGACAGTTTTCTGTAGATTCTATTTTACATCAGGTGTGAACAAGTCATGGTTAGAGTTATACCAGTGTTTGAGAATCTATAACAGTGAACATGACAGTTTTCTTGTAGATTCTATTTTACATCAGGTGTGAACAAGTCATGGTTAGAGTTATACCAGTGTTTGAGAATATATAACAGTGAAAATTACAGTTTTTTGTCGATTCTATTTTACATCAGGTGTGAACAGGTCATGGTTAGAGTTATACCAGTGTTTGAGAATATATAACAGTGAACATGACAGTTTTCTTGTAGATTCTATTTTACATCAGGTGTGAACAGGTCATGGTTAGAGTTATACCAGTGTTTGAGAATATATAACAGTGAACATGACAGTTTTCTTGTAGATTCTATTTTACATCAGGTGTGAACAGGTCATGGTTAGAGTTATACCAGTGTTTGAGAATATATAACAGTGAACATGACAGTATTCTTGTAGATTCTATTTTACATCAGGTGTGAACAGGTCATGGTTACAGTTATACCAGTGTTTGAGAATATATAACAGTGAACATGACAGTTGTCTTGTAGATTCTATTTTACATCAGGTGTGAACAGGTCATGGTTAGAGTTATACCAGTGTTTGAGAATATATAACAGTGAACATGACAGTTTTCTTGTAGATTCTATTTTACATCAGGTGTGAACAGGTCATGGTTAGAGTTATACCAGTGTTTGAGAATATATAACAGTGAACATGACAGTTTTCTTGTAGATTCTATTTTACATCAGGTGTGAACAGGTCATGGTTAGAGTTATACCAGTGTTTGAGAATATATAACAGTGAACATGACAGTTTTCTTGTAGATTCTATTTTACATCAGGTGTGAACAGGTCATGGTTAGAGTTATACCAGTGTTTGAGAATATATAACAGTGAACATGACAGTTTTCTTGTAGATTCTATTTTACATCAGGTGTGAACAGGTCATGGTTAGAGTTATACCAGTGTTTGAGAATATATAACAGTGAACATGACAGTTTTCTTGTAGATTCTATTTTACATCAGGTGTGAACAGGTCATGGTTAGAGTTATACCAGTGTTTGAGAATACATAACAGTGAACACGACAGTTTTCTTGTAGATTCTATTTTACATCAGGTGTGAACAGGTCATGGTTAGAGTTATACCAGTGTTTGAGAATATATAACAGTGAACATGACAGTTTTCTTGTAGATTCTATTTTACATCAGGTGTGAACAGGTCATGGTTAGAGTTATACCAGTGTTTGAGAATATATAACAGTGAACATGACAGTTTTCTTGTAGATTCTATTTTACATCAGGTGTGAACAGGTCATGGTTAGAGTTATACCAGTGTTTGAGAATATATAACAGTGAACATGACAGTTTTCTTGTAGATTCTATTTTACATCAGGTGTGAACAGGTCATGGTTAGAGTTATACCAGTGTTTGAGAATACATAACAGTGAACACGACAGTTTTCTTGTAGATTCTATTTTACATCAGGTGTGAACAGGTCATGGTTAGAGTTATACCAGTGTTTGAGAATATATAACAGTGAACATGACAGTTTTCTTGTAGATTCTATTTTACATCAGGTGTGAACAGGTCATGGTTAGAGTTATACCAGTGTTTGAGAATATATAACAGTGAACATGACAGTTTTCTTGTAGATTCTATTTTACATCAGGTGTGAACAGGTCATGGTTAGAGTTATACCAGTGTTTGAGAATACATAACAGTGAACACGACAGTTTTCTTGTAGATTCTATTTTACATCAGGTGTGAACAGGTCATGGTTAGAGTTATACCAGTGTTTGAGAATATATAACAGTGAACATGACAGTTTTCTTGTAGATTCTATTTTACATCAGGTGTGAACAGGTCATGGTTAGAGTTATACCAGTGTTTGAGAATATATAACAGTGAACATGACAGTTTTCTTGTAGATTCTATTTTACATCAGGTGTGAACAGGTCATGGTTAGAGTTATACCAGTGTTTGAGAATATATAACAGTGAACATGACAGTTTTCTTGTAGATTCTATTTTACATCAGGTGTGAACAGGTCATGGTTAGAGTTATACCAGTGTTTGAGAATACATAACAGTGAACACGACAGTTTTCTTGTAGATTCTATTTTACATCAGGTGTGAACAGGTCATGGTTAGAGTTATACCAGTGTTTGAGAATATATAACAGTGAACATGACAGTTTTCTTGTAGATTCTATTTTACATCAGGTGTGAACAGGTCATGGTTAGAGTTATACCAGTGTTTGAGAATATATAACAGTGAACATGACAGTTTTCTTTTTTTTTATAAGCTGAATACGGCAGTATGCCGATGAATATTTTATTCTATTTTTTTTCTTTGAAAAGTCACTATATTAAATGGATGTGAAACCCCAATTTTCCTTTCATGATTCAGATAGAGCATGCAATTGTATACAACTTTCTGATTTACTGATGTCTAGAGCACTATATGGCAGCAGATTTGGAAGAATATTATCTATTTGCAAGAGCACTAGATGGCAGCACTATTTTCTGACATGTAGGCCCCTATTTAAGAAAGTCTGGCGGACCTGATCCGACAGTGCGGATCAGGTCCGCCAGACCTCGCTTAATACGGCGAGCAATACGCTCGCCGTATTCAGCATTGCACCATCAGCTCACAAAAGCTGCTGATGCAACGCCGCCCCCTGCAGACTCGCAGCCAATGGACCGCCAGCAGGGGGGTGTCAATCAACCCAATTGTATTCGATCGGGTTGATTTCTGGCGATGTCTGTCTGCCTGCTCAGAGCAGGCGGACAGGTTATGGAGCAGCGGTCTTTGTGACCGCTGCTTCATAACTGCTGTTTCTGGCGAGTCTGCAGGCTCGCCAGAAACACGGGGCATCAAGCTCCATTTGGAGCTTGATAGATAAGCCCCATAGTCCTCTAGACACCTACCTAAGTATCTCTTCAAGAATACCATGGGAAAAAAATAAATAGATTTAAAATGGAAACTTTTTTTTTTTTATTTATTGTATTTTCTGAATTACAAAAAAAAAAAAAAGGTAAGGGTTTTCTATCCCTTTAAGGCAGTTACTGACCCAGTTTAAAAGTGGAGCTTTAATGCTAGTGCATGTTGTGATATCAATAGTACTGGACCTTGATAAAATTGACTTGCAAATTGATATTACATGTCCATGGTAAAACAGAATTACCAGAAGGTCAGCACAGCCGACATCTCTTTAACTCGCCCTATTGTCTCCATTTATCAAAGTTACTAAAACTAGTTTATACAAGCCATTTTCTTTACTACACGTTATTTTCCCATTTCCTTCATTATTTATTTAACACACACACATCACCTTCACACGTCTATTTTATGTTTTTCTCTTATTTCATTCATGCCTATAAACTTTATTCATATTACATTCTATATTAACTTGCCTATACAAATTTTATATTACGCATTTGCTTTTATACATTCGTCATAATGACGGAGTAGTCACATGGTCTATACTCATTGTTTTTTAAACAAGCATGAATTAATTTGATAGTTTGGGGATGCTGATCTGTCTTATTAAGGATCAATATTAGCGCCTATATTTATTGATAGATATGTTTTTATGATACAGTATGTTTTTTTTCTATTACTGTTTTATTATGCTTTAGATTGTTACGTTTTAGCTTTTAGGAGTATGCATAATTTTGTGTAAACCAATGTGTTGCTAAGGGTAATTAAGTTAGGCTAATGAGTTGTTCAAAAAGTGCAAACATTGTATCAATGCAATTCCTGATGAAACAGTCTGGTGCTAAGAAATGAGTTGCAGATATTGTGCAAATTTTAGCAACTTTTTTTCTAATAAATGTTTTACTTGTTTGCACAAGTACTCCTATTGAAGCTTTTTTACACTTGAAGGTACAGCAGCTACACCATGGCATCAGTCTGTTGGAGACTGTTAATATCAGCCTTCTTGATTTGCATTGAATTTCTTTAGTGCCAACGCCATTGTGAGAAACTAGCACTGTTTTTAGAAATCATTGCATATCTGTGATGTGTTTTATATTTGATCAACAGTATCATGCTTTACTATTTTAAGATGGTGTCTTGTTGGGTTTTCCTGACCTTAGAAGAGCAAGCAGCCTACTGAGTGATACAGGCCTTTATATATTTATTATTTTTTTCTGGACTTATTTTAGTTTATTGTTTAATATTATATGTAAATTGTTTGCTTATTATTTGCCATTATTGTTTGGTTAATAGCAGAGAGCCCCCTATAGCTGGTAATATTTTCTTAGCTTTTTTTAATTTTCACAAAAGTAAAAGTAAACCTGTATGAAAATCTCCATGTCAATTCACTTCAATTTGAGTGACCCGACTTACAGTCTGACCTATACATTTATCGGATGTATTTGAGTCAATTCAGGCTTGATAGGAGGTGATGATTTACAAATTAGAAGCCTGTCTAGAAATGGATATGTGCAATGCAATACTGTGACACTGTGGATCAGGTCCGCAAGACCTCCCTAAATGCGGAGAGCAATACGCTCTCTGCATTTAACATTGCACCAGCAGCTCACAAGAGCTGCTGATGCAACGCCACCCCCTGCTGACTCGCGGCCAATTGGCCGGCAGCAGGGAGGTGTCAATCAACCCGATCGTATTCAATCGAGTTGATTTCCGGCGATTCCTGTCCGCCTTCTCAGAGCAGGCGGACAGGGTTATGGAGTAGCGGTCTTTAGACCACTGCTTCATAAGTTGTGTTTCTGGCGAGTCTGAAGACTCGCCAGAAACACGGCCCTTCAAGCTCCGTACGGAGCTTGATAAATGGGCCTGTATGTGTCTAGTAATAAGATTGCTGCAACTGTAAATATTTTCATTCCCAAAGCTATAAAAGTTAAGTGATTTCTTTTTCTGGTCCCAAATATATATATTGTTATCTATGGTAATTGAAAGAAAAATGGTACCAAATACACATTTTGGTATACTCTAGTTATGTGACTTTTTGATCTAGGGCGACGAATTTCAGGCAGATATCCAGACTAAATTAAAAGAACGAACAATAGCTTGTTCTATGGCTAGTTACCCCCCAAGAAGAAGCCTCTTTTTGCTCTACATGTGCCTTTCACAGAGAAAAACTTTCCTATAGCATATCAGTCTGATCCTGACTTAACAGTACAGTCCAGCCCGAAATACTAGGCAATCTCTCTCTTAACAAGGGAATCAGCAAAACCCCAGATGTACGTTTGGGCCTAGTGTGGGCCTCGTCAGTGAGGTGCAGCAATATCCCTCTAGGCACACTGAGCAACGGGTCCATGTCTGGGTTCCCGCATCACACTTAGGGAGACATCCCTAAGAGTCATAATTTGCATTAAACCTAGGAACGAACAATAGCATAATAGCTTGTTCTATGGCTAGTTACCACCCAAGAAGCAGTCTCTTTTTCATCAACATGTGCCTTTCACAGAGAAAAACTTTCATGTAGCATATCAGTCTGATCCTGACTTAACAGTACAGCCCCAAAATACCAGGCAATTTCTCTCTGAACAAGGGAAACCGCAAAACCCCAGACGTACATTTCAGCTTAGTGTGGGCCTCGTCAGTGAGGTGCAGCCATATCGCTCTAGGCACACTGAACAACGGGTCCATGTCTAGGTTCCCGCATCACACTTAGGGAGACTTCCCTAAGAGTCATAATTTGCATAAATTAAAAGAGAGAAGCGCTCAACCTGGGAATGAACAATAGCATAATAGCTTGTTCTATGGCTAGTTACCACCCAAGAAGCAGCCTCTTTTTGCTCAACATGTGCCTTTCACAGAGAAAAAACTTTCCTGTAGCATATCAGTCTGATCCTGACTTAACAGTAGAGTCCAGCCTCGAAATACCAGGCAATCTCTCTCTGAACAAGGGAAACAGCAAAACCCCAGACGTACGTTTCGGCCTAGTGTGGGCCTTGTCAGTTAGGTGCAGCCATATCCCTCTAGGCACACTGAGCAACAGGTCCACGTCTGGATTTCCGCATCACACTTAAGGAGACTTCCCTGAGAGTCATAATTTGCATAAATTAAAAGAGAGAAGCGCTCAACCTGGGAACGAACAATAGCATAATAGCTTGTTCTATGGCTAGTTACCACCCAAGAAGCAGTCTCTTTTTGCTCAACATGTGCCTTTCACAGAGAAAAACTTTCCTGTAGCATATCAGTCTGATCCTGACTTAACAGAAGAGTCCAGCCCCGAAATACCAGGCAATCTCTCTCTGAACAAGGGAAACAGCAAAACCCCAGACGTACGTTTCGGCCTAATGTGGGCTTCGTCAGTGAGGTGCAGCCATATCCCTCTAGGCACACTGAGCAACGGGTCCACGTCTGGGTTCCCGCATCACACTTAGGGAGACTTCCCTAAGAGTCATAATTTGCATGAATTAAAAGAGAGAAGTGCCCAATCTGGGAATGAACAATAGCATAATAGCTTGTTCTATGGCTAGTTACCACCCAAGAAGCTTTTGCTCAACATGTGACTACTATGTTCTATGGTATTCCTGACAAGAAAGGTACCAAATACACATTTGCTATACAGGCGGATTGTTAGATGCGAGTTACAGACAAAACAGTGTAATAACAGAGATTTTTTTATTAGATTTGGCTTTGTTTGGGAGGAAAATAGGTTTAATTGATCTGTGACGAATCCACATTGTAATTAATTATGGTGCTAGGGGAAAAAACTGTGTTTTGAGTATGGTCCATTGCTTGATAAATCTGAGATCTTGATTACGCACGTAGCTTAACGAGTGAATACAGGTGGATTGCTAGTTGAACCTTTGATTAATGGAGCACTATGCTTTAAATGGATTTTGCAACCATGCTAAATATCGCTAACACAAGTTGAAACTCAAAATAGCACTAGAAGAATTAGTGCAACCTGAAATCTTATATAAAAAGTTAGAGTTTAAATAAAATTTACACAAAATAAGCTTATTATTGAAAAAATAAAAAAAGTTTTAGAAGGGTTTTAAAGAGATATGGTATATGACAAGGTGACAATGTATATACATCTGGTATCATGTATGCCTCTAACACAAACCTTCTTTCCATAAGCTGTTTCACATGAATTTGGTTCCACTTTGGTTGTTTTCCCTCTTCCCCTTTCCTTTCTCCTCCCCCCATTTTTCCACCCCTCCCCTCTCTCTTCCCCTCTTTACTCCCTTCCCCGTCTTTTCCCCTTGCTTTCCCCTCTTCTTCTTTCTCTTCCTTTTGTTCTCCCTCTTGCTTCTCCCTTCCTTTTCCCCTCTTGTGACTATCTCCTGATCCTTTTTTGATGACAACCATGTTGCTAATTGTCATGTATCAGTCTGTTCTATAATGTTTTTATATTTTATCACACACATGTGTTATTTTATATGTGTTCACCCAATTATTACAGCGGCTTCGTGTCTGTACCCTCTTTGTCCCTTCACTAGTGACTCTGTGGGCACACTAGTAATATTAATTTTATTTTAATTGTATTTTTTTAATTGTATTTCGACCAGTAGGAGGCACCACTATCCTTTGAAGGTTGGGATTGGTTATTCCCCTTCTCATCTTGCCCACTCCATTGATCACTTATGTTACCCCTATGGATATCCACCTGTGGTGTGGTTTTATTTTATTTTCTGCATACGAGTAAGATGTCTTGTGGATTGTCACTGTGATCTCCACTGTTTTGTGTTCTCTAGTTTTTAGTGTTATAACAGGAGTAGGCAGTTCATCTGTATATTTTGTTTTTGCACTCGCACAGGTAGAAGAGCGCTGCCTTAAGAATATGTTTCTGTTGTGTACACACATCACTATAGTTATGGCCCCGATATGGGGCATGGCTGTGCCTGTTTTTGGTTAGCTTTTTTTCCCTGCATCTCTATTGGTCCGCATTGGTTGTTATTTTGTTGCCCTAGCAATGGGACCCATTTAGTATTTGTTTACAGAGATTAGCGGCTTCTGTTTCCTTTTATTTATGTTTAAAGCCGCACACTATTTTTGGCGTTGTAGCCGATGACAGTATCCTGCTGGGTATATTCGCTCCTGAAGGCAGGCCTGCTAGTTATAGACAGCTTGATGGTACAGTCTTGCGGTCTCAGTTCCGACATTGAGGGGTGAGTTTCAGCCCACCAATAGGGATACTGCATTAATGGCTTCTGTGTTTTCAACCTTTATGCATTTCTGGCTCGTTGCTTCTTATATATATATTTTTTTTGCGGTTCCTGTTTTGCTGTGTGGGGGTGACCTGGGGGGTGTGGCTGGCAGCCGCTGGCTTTTATGTGAATTACTTTTTATTAGTCATTGTTTATGTATTTTTACATCTTGCTATGTTCTTATAGTATTTTGTGTTGCACTTGTTGAGTAGCTGATTGACTAGCCATTTTCACATGTTTGTTTGCACACGCTGTTTGCTCATTGGCAGACTCTTAGAGGAGGGCTTTACAGGCCTTTAAAAGTTCAGTTTGTTCACTTTGTGTTTGTCAGAGGAAGGGGTAGATTTTCCTCTGAAACATCACGCTTGAATAAATCTACTTTTCACAGTCGACTGAAGACCAGTGAGTGCTTCACTTGTTCTCCTGCTTTTATATATATATATATATATATATATATATATATATATATATATATATATATATATATATATATATATTACAGATGCACTGAAATTTCGTCCGCAGAAATTTTTTGGCTGAAAATAGCATTTTTGTTTATTTTGGCTTTCATTTTTTTGCCTGTTATATTTCAAATTTGATGCTAGCCTAGAACTGCTGTTTGAGTTAATTACTTGACTTACTGTTTTGCATAAAATAGTAGTTTCCTACCTAGGACTATACTTTAATTGGATAATTGGTAAAAAAAAATGTAATCAGAATCTGTTACACAGAACTAATTAAAGAATAATATAGTATATTGGTATTTAAAGGGACACTGTACCCAAAAATTTTCTTTCGTCATTCAGATTGAGCATGAAATTTTAAGCAACTTTCTAATTTACTCCTATTATCACATTTTCTTCATTCTCTTGGTATCTTTGTTTGAAATTCAAAAATGTAAGTTTAGATGCCGGCCCATTTTTGGTGAACAACCTGGGTTGTCCTTGATGATTGGTGGATAAATTCATCCACCAATAAAAAAGTGCTGTCCAGAGTACTGAAACCAAAAAAAAGCTTAGATGCCTTCTTTTTCAAATAATGATAGCAAGAGAACGAAGAAAAATTGATAATAGGAGTAAATTAGAAAGTTGCTTAAAATTGCATGCTCTTTCTGAATTACAAAAGAAAAAATTTGGGTACAGTGTCCCTTTAATATTGTTTTAAGAAGATATGCACCAAAATTTTCGGTTGCAGAAACATTTATGCCAAAAATGGCATAATTGGTTTTTTTTCAGTTTGTTTTTTTTTGCCTATTTTTTTCTTGGTAAAACTATTGTGTAGCATATTATTGTTTTACAATATTTTTGTCCAATTTTAGTGTGTTACTTTCAATAAAAGTGTGATTATTTTATTTTATTGGCTTGCACTTTTTCAATTCTGATTTATTCATTAAGTTGTCTAATTATGCAAACAAAATAAAAATATTTTAAAATAATTTGAAAAAAAAAGACATTTTTGGTTTCGGTTTCCGGCCAAGTGCATCCTGGATTTTTGGGGTCAGTTTCAGTCCAGAATTTCCATTTTAGTACATCACTAATATATAGATAGATAGTCATATAGATATCTGTAAATTTCATATAGATATATATTTTACTACAGCGGATCATGTACACTTGCACATTAGTAAATCAGCCTAAAAGTGTTGATTTTAATGTATTCCAGGAAAAATAAAATTGCATCAGCACAAGTTTCAAAACATCTTTGAAATTGTATTAAAAATACATGCTTACAAAAAAATTCAACAATGATTCTGGATGCTATTCCTTAGTGCTGCTGCAATTCTATTTTTCCTTGAATACTGTTCTGTGGTGTTGACAGACATCGGCAGTGTGCACCTTAGTGAGAGTCCTGGATTTTCATTTTGGACTTAATTTGAATGTATGCCATATAATTCATGTTTTGTCTGTCAGTTAAATAAGTTAGTTTTATTTTGAAAACATTTGACATTGTCAGAATCAATCAACTACCATGTGAGTTCAAGACTCTAAATTTGCGCAATATCGGACAACTGTTTCCACCTGACATGTTTTCAAGAAGTAGACTATAAATGTATCTTTTAATGAACAGACAGGTGTTTATCCCTAGTTTGAGGGTGAAAAGCATAGTCTTGCATGGGGAATTGCTAAATTTTTTTATTATAATCAAATATTCATATTTTAGCATATTTCACTAAGTATTTTGTTCAGATGTAGTAACAAGCTCAGTGGCTTGTTCTATGGCCTAACGTTTATCAGTATGATTGACCTTGCTAGGTGGGATCAGACATATACTTTAGGAAAGTTTTTCTCTGTGAAAAGCACAATTGGGCTAAAAGAAGCTAGTCCCATGTGGGAACCCGGGCCATAGAACAAGCTACTGAGCTGTTGTTTGTTCCTGGCAAACTGCTTCTCTTTCTGTATGTATTTGTATTATGACCCTTGGAAAAGTCTTCCTAAGAGTGATTGTTTTTAAATGAATACTTTTTATTTGGAGCACAACTGTTTACCATTTAACCAGTACCTGGAGTTGCTGAGGGTTGCTTACCACGAGTCAGTGAGCTGGGACACTGTAAGATCCCAGTCTGTGAGTATCCGCACAATCAAGTGCTGCCTGGGGTTGTCATGTTCCTTGTTGGATGACGTGGTATTTCGGGGCTGGACTGACCTTACTTGGCAGGATCAGACTGATATACTTCAGGAAAATTTTCTTCTGTGAAAAGCACACTGGTCTAAAAGAAGCTGCTTCCGGGTGGTAAATCGCCATAGAACAAGCCACTGAGCTGTTGTTCGTTCCTGGTAGAGCGCTTCTCTCTTCGTATGCAAATTATTATGACCCTGGGGAAGTCTCCCTATGGGTGATGGGGGAAACCAGACGTGGACTCCTTGCCCAGTGTGCTTAGAGGTATGTGGCTGCACCTCACTGACGAGGCCCATAGGAGGCCGAAATGATCATCTGGGGTTGTCATGTTCCTTGTTCAGAGGAGAATTGCCTGGTATTTCGGGGCTGGACTGACCTTACTTGGCAGGATCAGACTGATATACTTCAGGAAAGTTTTCTTCTGTGAAAAGCACACTGGTCTAAAAGAGGCTGCTTCCGGGTGGTAAATCGCCATAGAACAAGCCACTGAGCTGTTGTTCATTCCTGGTAGAGCGCTTCTCTCTTCGTATGCAAATTATTATGACCCTGGGGAAGTCTCCCTATGGATGATGGGGGAAACCAGACGTGGACTCCTTGCCCAGTGTGCTTAGAGGAATGTGGCTGCACCTCACTGACGAGGCCCATAGGAGGCCGAAACGATCGTCTGGGGTTGTCATGTTCCTTGTTCAGAGGAGAATTGCCTGGTATTTTGGGGCTGGACTGACCTTACTTGGCAGGCTCAGACTGATATACTTCAGGAAAGTTTTCTTCTGTGAAAAGCACAATGGTCTAAAAGAGGCTGCTTCCGGGTGGTAAATCGCCATAGAACAAGCCACTGAGCTGTTGTTCATTCCTGGTAGAGCGCTTCTCTCTTCGTATGCATATATACAGGGAGTGCAGAATTATTAGGCAAGTTGTATTTTTGAGGATTAATTTTATTATTGAACAACAACCATGTTCTCAATGAACCCAAAAAACTCATTAATATCAAAGCTGAATAGTTTTAGAAGTAGTTTTTAGTTTGTTTTTAGTTATAGCTATTTTAGGGGGATATCTGTGTGTGCAGGTGACTATTACTGTTCATAATTATTAGGCAACTTAACAAAAAACAAATATATACCCATTTCAATTATTTATTTTTACCAGTGAAACCAATATAACATCTCAACATTCACAAATATACATTTCTGACATTCAAAAACAAAACAAAAACAAACCAGTGACCAATATAGCCACCTTTCTTTGCAAGGACACTCAAAAGCCTGTCATCCATGGATTCTGTCAGTGTTTTGATCTGTTCACCATCAACATTGCGTGCAGCAGCAACCACAGCCTCCCAGACACTGTTCAGAGAGGTGTACTGTTTTCCCTCCTTGTAAATCTCACATTTGATGATGGACCGCAGGTTCTCAATGGGGTTCAGATCAGGTGAACAAGGAGGCCATGTCATTAGATTTTCTTCTTTTATACCCTTTCTTGCCAGCCACGCTGTGGAGTACTTGGACGCGTGTGATGGAGCATTGTCCTGCATGAAAATCATGTTTTTCTTGAAGGATGCAGACTTCTTCCTGTACCACTGCTTGAAGAAGATGTCTTCCAGAAACTGGCAGTAGGACTGGGAGTTGAGCTTGACTCCATCCTCAACCTGAAAAGGCCCCACAAGCTCATCTTTGATGATACCAGACCAAACCAGTACTCCACCTCCACCTTGCTGGCGTCTGAGTCGGACTGGAGCTCTCTGCCCTTTACCAATCCAGCCATGGGCCCATCCATCTGGCCGATCAAAACTCACTCTCATTTCATCAGTCCATAAAACCTTAGAAAAATCAGTCTTGATATATTTCTTGGCCCAGTCTTGACGTTTCAGCTTGTGTGTCTTGTTCAGTGGTGGTGGTCTTTCAGCCTTTCTTACCTTGGCCATGTCTCTGAGTATTGCACACCTTGTGCTTTTGGGCACTCCAGTGATGTTGCAGCTCTGAAATATGGCCAAACTGGTGGCAAGTGGCATCTTGGCAGCTGCACGCTTGACTTTTCTCAGTTCATGGGCAGTTATTTTGCCCCTTGGTTTTTCCACACGCTTCTTGCGACCCTGTTGACTATTTTGAATGAAACGCTTGATTGTTCGATGATCACGCTTCAGAAGCTTTGCAATTTTAAGAGTGCTGCATCCCTCTGCAAGATATCTCACTATTTTTGACTTTTCTGAGCCTGTCAAGTCCTTTTTTTGACCCATTTTGCCAAAGGAAAGGAAGTTGCCTAATAATTATGCACACCTGATATAGGGTGTTGATGTCATTAGACCACACCTCTTCTCATTACAGAGATGCACATCACCTAATATGCTTAATTAGTAGTAGGCTTTCGAGCCTATACAGCTTGGAGTAAGACAACATGCATAAAGAGGATGATGTGGTCAAAATACTCATTTGCCTAATAATTCTGCACTCCCTGTATATATATATATATATATACAGGGAGTGCAGAATTATTAGGCAAGTTGTATTTTTGAGGATTAATTTTATTATTGAACAACAACCATGTTCTCAATGAACCCAAAAAACTCATTAATATCAAAGCTGAATAGTTTTGGAAGTAGTTTTTAGTTTGTTTTTAGTTATAGCTATTTTAGGGGGATATCTGTGTGTGCAGGTGACTATTACTGTGCATAATTATTAGGCAACTTAACAAAAAACAAATATATACCCATTTCAATTATTTATTTTTACCAGTGAAACCAATATAACATCTCAACATTCACAAATATACATTTCTGACATCCAAAAACAAAACAAAAACAAATCAGTGACCAATATAGCCACCTTTCTTTGCAAGGACACTCAAAAGCCTGCCATCCATGGATTCTGTCAGTGTTTTGATCTGTTCACCATCAACATTGCGTGCAGCAGCAACCACAGCCTCCCAGACACTGTTCAGAGAGGTGTACTGTTTTCCCTCCTTGTAAATCTCACATTTGAGGATGGACCACAGGTTCTCAATGGGGTTCAGATCAGGTGAACAAGTAGGCCATGTCATTAGATTTTCTTCTTTTATACCATTTCTTGCCAGCCACGCTGTGGAGTACTTGGACGCGTGTGATGGAGCATTGTCCTGCATGAAAATCATGTTTTTCTTGAAGGATGCAGACTTCTTCCTGTATCACTGCTTGAAGAAGGTGTCTTCCAGAAACTGGCAGTAGGACTGGGAGTTGAGCTTGACTCCATCCTCAACCCGAAAAGGCCCCACAAGCTCATCTTTGATGATACCAGCCCAAACCAGTACTCCACCTCCACCTTGCTGGCGTCTGAGTCGGACTGGAGCTCTCTGCCCTTTACCAATCCAGCCACGGGCCTATCCATCTGACCCATCAAGACTCACTCTCATTTCATCAGTCCATAAAACCTTAGAAAAATCAGTCTTGAGATATTTCTTCGCCCAGTCTTGACGTTTCAGCTTGTGTGTCTTGTTCAGTGGTGGTCGTCTTTCAGCCTTTCTTACCTTGGCCATGTCTCTGAGTATTGCACACCTTGTGCTTTTGGGCACTCCAGTGATGTTGCAGCTCTGAAATATGGCCAAACTGGTGGCAAGTGGCATCTTGGCAGCTGCACGCTTGACTTTTCTCAGTTCACGGGCATTTATTTTGCGCCTTGGTTTTTCCACACGCTTCTTGCGACCCTGTTGACTATTTTGAATGAAACGCTTGATTGTTCGATGATCACGCTTCAGAAGCTTTGCAATTTTAAGAGTGCTGCATCCCTCTGCAAGATATCTCACTATTTTTGACTTTTCTGAGCCTGTCAAATCCTTCTTTTGACCCATTTTGCCAAAGGATAGGAAGTTGCCTAATAATTATGCACACCTGATATAGGGTGTTGATGTCATTAGACTACATCCCTTCTCATTACAGAGATGCACATCACCTAATATGCTTAATTGGTAGTAGGCTTTCGAGCCTATACAGCTTGGAGTAAGACAACATGCATAAAGAGGATGATGTGGTCAAAATACTCATTTGCCTAATAATTCTGCACTCCCTGTATATATATATAGCAGAAAAGTGAGCGGAGAGCAAAATTTTGCTCAACATCTCACTGTAATACCAGCGCTGCTTACGGTAGCGGTGAGCTGGCTAAACGTGCACATGCACAATTTCCCCATAGGAAACAATGGGGGAGAGCCGGCTGAAAAAAAAAACTAACACCTGCAAAAAAGCAACGTTCAGCTCCTAACGCAGCCCCATTGATTAAATAAATTAAATAAACTAAATACAATTAATTACAATTAAATAAAATTATCTAAAGTACAAAAAAACAAACACTAAATTACAGAAAATAATAAAATAATTACAAGTTTTTTTAAACTAATGACACCTAATCTAATCCCCCTAATAAATTAAAAAAGCCCCCCAAAATAATAAAAATCCCTACCCTATACTAAATTACAAATAGCCCTTAAAAGGGCTTTTTTGTTGGGCACTGCCCAAAAATAATCAGCTCTTTTACCTGTAAAAACAAGTACAATACCCCCCAACATTAAAACCCACACACCCAAAGCTACTCTAAAACCCACCCAATCCCCCCTTAATAAAACCTAACACTCACCCCTTGAAGATCACCCTACCTTGAGAAGTCTTCACCCAACCAGGCCGAAGTCCTCAACGAAGCCGGGCAGAAGTGGTCCTCCAGACGGGCAGAAGTCTTCATCCAGACGGCATCTTCAATCTTCATCCATCCGGAGTAGAGCGGGTCCATCTTCAAACCATCTGACGCGGAGCATCCTCTTCATCCAGAGTCTTCTTACTAAATGACGATGACGGTACCTTTAAGTGACATCATCCAAGATGGCGTCCCTTCAATTCCGGAATTAAGGTAGAAAAAATCCTATTGGCTGAAGCCAACATGAAGAGGTTGCTCCACGTCGGATGGCTTGAAGATAGACCCGCTCCTCTCCGGATGGAAGAAGATAGAAGATGTCGTCTGGATGAAAACTTCTGCCCTTCTGGAGGATCTCTTCTTCCCGGCTTGGATGAAGACTTCCGCCCGTCTGAAGGACCACTTCTGCCCGGCTTCGTTGAGGACTTTGGCCCGGTTGGGTGAAGACTTCTCAAGGTAGGGTGATCTTCAAGGGGTTAGTGTTAGGTTTTATTAAGGGGGGATTGGGTGGGTTTTAGAGTAGGGTTGGGTGTGTGGGTGGTGGGTTTTAATGTTGGGGGGTATTGTACTTTTTTTTACAGGTAAAAGAGCTGATTACTTTGGGGCAATGCCTCGCAAAAAGCCCTTTTAAGGGCTATTTGTAATTTAGTATAAGGTAGGGCTTTTTATTATTTTGGGGGGCTTTTTATTTTATTAGGGGATTATATTAGGTGTAATTAGTTTAACAAACTTGTAATTATTGTATTATTTTCTGTAATTTAGTGTTTTTTTTGTACTTTAAATAATTGTATTTAATTGTAGTTAATTTAGGAAATTAATTTAATTATAGTGTAGTGTTAGGTGTAATTGTAACTTAGTTTAGGTTTTATTTTACAAGTAAATTTGTCTTTATTTTAACTAGGTAGCTATTAAATAGTTATTAACTATTTAATTACTATTGTACCTAGTTAAAATAAATAAAAAGTTGCCTGTAAAATAAAAATAAACCCTAAGCTAGATACAATGTAACTATTAGTTATATTGTAGCTATCTTAGGGTTTATTTTATAGGTAAGTATTTAGTTTTAAATAGGAATAATTTAGTTAATTGTAGTCATTTTATTTCAATTTATTTAAATTATATTTAAGTTAGGGGGGTGTTAGGGTTAGGGTTAGACTTAGGTTTAGGGGTTAATACATTTAATATAGTGGTGGCGACGTTGGGGGCGGCAGATTAGGGGTTAATAAATGTAGGTAGGTGGCGGCGATGTTAGGGACGGCAGATTAGGGGTTAATAATATTTAACTAGTGTTTGCGAGGCAGGAGTGCGGTGGTTTAGGGGTTAATATATTTATTAAGGTGGTGGCGATATCCGGTTCGGCAGATTAGGGGTTAAAATATTTATTTAAGTGTTTGCAATGTGGGAGGGCCTCGGTTTAGGGGTTAATATGTAGTTTATGGGTGTTAGTGTACTTTTTAGCACTTTAGTTAAGAGTTTTATACTACGGCATTATCCCATAAAACTCTTAACTACTGACTTTCAAATGCGTTAGGGATCTTGGAGGTAGAGGGTGTACCCCTCACTTTGAGGAAGACTTGTAATACTGGCATTAGGAAAATCCCATTAAAAATATAGGATACGTAATTGACGTAAGTGGATTTGCGGTATTTTCGAGTCGCAAAAAAAAAGTCAGCGGTACACCTGTACCTGCAAGACTCGTAATACCAGCGGGCGTTAAAAAGCAGCGTTGGGACCTCTCAATGCTGCTTTTTAACCCTAAAGCAAGACTCTTAATCTAGGCGCATATGTTTTAAAAATTTAAATATCATTTACTAAACTGCTTATTAGTTACACCATACCATCATATACAGTGCTTCCTTATGAACCTGTGAATTCTACTGCGAGCCTTTGAAGTGCAGGCTCACAAAAGCAAACCTGCAAGTTAAAAAGCGTCTTTCTATCCCCTCTGAGGTAGTGCAGATAAATCACTCTGGACTGATCTGCTCAGGTGCATCTGAGCAGGGGACAGGCTGCACAAGTATTTATTGATGTAATGAAAAATGCAGTAAATTGATGCTGCTTTTCTGCAAGCAAACATGAGCAGACAGGTTCCCTGATTGGGAACATTGTTCACCTGTTTTTTTAAAAATGGGGGCTTTAGTGTCCAATTTACTATTACCATCTAACTGTAATTTTCTTAAGGTATTTATTAATTATGCTTCTTTAAACACATTGTTCTCTGAAAAATCCCCCCCTCTTCCTTTTTTTCCAGTTTTATAAATCCCTCACTGTAACAAACTATTATGCATTTCTTTAAAATATAAAGATGCTGATATAACTATTTTCTCTTTGCTGTTTTAAGCACTCTTAGACTTGCTGTTTATTTTCTGGATATTTGTTGTTTCTTTGGTTTATTGTGAACACTTGAAGCCTTGTAAAAAGTTGTAACACTTTCATTAGTTTGAGTCATTAAATCTGAAGCAGCACACTAGTTTTAATTGAGGTCTTTGCAAGATACAACTGTATTTTCTAAAGGCTATATCTCTTGTTTAAAATATACTGTCTATAGTTAGATATAAGTCTGATTTGTGGCTTCCATCAGAATGTGACCCAGCATTGTTTTCAGTTGCTTAAATCTACTGAAACCCGTAAATGATTTTGTTAGCTGAAGTTATCTGTAAAATGTATGGACCCATTCTACTTAAGTTTGAGAGAGTTACCCATAAATGTCAGTGACTTCACTTCACAGAAGTATATTTGGTGAAATGAGGTTTTGATAGGGGAAGGTTTCTGTAAATAATAATTTTCTTGTAATATTAGGAAGTTGCACTTGAAAACTGGGTGAACAAGGTGCACAAAGATGTCCATTCTGATAATTGTATTTTAAACTATTTTACAGATTAAACTTAAAGGGTATTATTCAATTTGTTTATCTGTAACATGTTCCAAATATCTTGTTATACCTACTGCAGAGTATTAAATGTATAGAAACATGATCCTTCATGTTTATTTTTGTAATTGAAAGATTTGTTTTTGATCATTAAAGCCATCATGTGTTTTGGTGGATTTGAGCCTGCAGGTAAAGTTGATCTAAGATACCAAACAAACTGAGTAAATGTAATAACAGGACATATTTGAAACATCTACAAACATTACATACTGAACCATAATCATTTAATTTTCTCTTTTTATGTCCCGTTAATGTTGTAACATATACTAATTAAATATGTTTATGAATAATGCAATATCAATCATCTAATCTTGTCTATATTTCCTACCTTTTGGCGAATAAAGCCCGTATACCTTAGTATACAAATGCTGCAAGTTTCCAAAAGGTTTAATAGGGTTAATCTTAAAAATTAAATTAAATGTATAAATTAAATGTCATAGATCAAATTTTGAAAAGTTTATCCAATTATTTACTGTAACTACAAAAATCCCCATAGACTTTAATGAAAAATCATTAGATAAACTTTTCTAAAATGTTGTGATCAACACCTTTGCTGAAACACATGTCTATTACAGTGATCATCTTGTAAGTAAATGGATAAAATACTGCTTATATAAAATGTACTTTTTGTTCTGAAGCCGTCTTGTCATTGCTCACTCACTTTGTCTTGGTCACCTTGAAAATAGCTGTGGTTTGGTAGTAATGCACTGCCTGAATTTCTATAGATTTTTACAAAACATATTCAGGTCTTAAGTAAATCACTGCAAATTGGTAAATCAATATTTTTGACTGCAGGAGCATATTTAAGACATTAATTTGAAACAGAAGGTCATGCCATACCACAGCACATACATTTAAAGTGAAGTCTTCCAAACACCTATCAAAAGACTTTTCCTCCAGTGTTATTGCTGGCTCACTGATAATTTTGTATATGTTAAAATAATAATAAAAAATGATTAGGTTAGACTTGGGTATTTTTCAATATTACAGTTTCATTCCAGTTTGATTTCAGAATTAAATAAAAACAAAAAACTGAAATCTTACCTATGAGAATGTTGCAAGTTTAAACAGGGCTGTTAATATCATTGGAAATTGTACCACATCTGCAAAATGCTGTGATGCACTTGTGTGAAAATTAGTGTAAAGGGCAGTTAACCCCTTGTTATTATAATACATTTACATTTTCATGTTATAGAATAACATATCATCCAAGTCTAAACATTTTTAAACAAATTAACGCCTTTGTTTGCAGGATTTGTTTTTCAAAAGCCAAATTCCATCCACCACTTTCCTTATCCGAGAGATAATCCAGGCTTGCTTCTGGAGAAGACAAGACTAGCCATTTAGGGAAATAGATGTAGCTGGCCTAGCCTTGAGAAGTCTGCAGTTTGCATTTACAGTTCTGGGAATTAGAAAATACATGTTTTTCAGATTTAAATTACATGAAAAGAGGCAAAATAATTAATGAAATTACAATGCAAAATTGTTTTACTATCCATAACTAAAAAAACGTATATATACACATTACAAAGTGTTTACTTTTCCTTTCAACCTTTTGAGTGTAAGAGACAGCTACAATGATTTTGGATAATACTCTAAAGTCTATGGAGTAGATTTATCAAGTGCCGGGTGGACATGATTCTCTGTCCACGCTGTTGGCATTTAACATTGAACAAGCATTTATTGTAAATTTACCCTCATGGCTTATCTTACAAGTGGAGTGACACATATTTTATTGTTTCCGAACACTTACTGCACTCAGTGTAAATAAATAGTGCTCCAATGTTAGCGCTGGTATTACAAGTTGAAAGTAAAATGTTAGCTAAAGAGCTACTCAGGCACAACAATGCTATCTTCCTTTCCCCATAAACTTCTATGAGGTGTGCTAAAGAGAGCCTCAAAACTGCACTAGGTAAACTGCTCTAAAGCCAATGGGGAATTAGAAATGCTTTAAATTCCTGTGTGTTCACTATGAAGAAAATATTTGTTTTACTTAAAAAATATATATATTTTTGTAAAATATACGTATATTTATCCTTATGTATCTATATGAATATATACAGATGTAGATTGACAGATACATAGAGTATGTGTGTATGTGTGTACATACACATGTAACACATACATACAAATATATTCACATATATACAAATGTATTCGTACGTACATACATACAAGTATATAGAAATATTTATATACTTTGTAGTAGAATCACATGTAGTTCCTCAAGTGTGTGTAAGAGGAAGGATGATAAGCATTCAATTATGCTGGTGCTATGACCCAAAAATTATTGAATTTAAAGAAAAAAGCAGAGAAAACAAGTGATAATATCAAGCACTCTTATCTATATCATGCTGTTTAGAATAACACTTGAAACAAGTTCGTTTAGAGCCCAGAAGAAGCCATAACAGGTCAAATGTACATTGGCAGTTTTGTCAACAGTGTCATTATTGTTCACCACTGTAACGTATAATATCTGGATGAAATTTTTTAGGATGGCTGCAGATCAGCTACTTATATAGACCATGCCCTTAAGTGAATTGTAGTCTATCCCTAGAATGAAAGTCAACTTGTTTGGTGTTCTAATCTTGGCTTTATTTGCCAAGGAATTGACTGCCAGCTCAGCGTTAGAGACCACCATTCATTTTAGAGGAGACTCTTCCCCTCTTATAGATCTATGGACAGTTGTTGATATCCCTTATTTTGACCCCTACAAGTGTCCTGAGGGGATTATTTGTACTGTGATTTTGCCTATAAGCGGATTGCTAAAATTGGTTGGGTTTGCTGGGATTGATGGTTTGAGTGAATGATGGGGATATAGCTTTTCATCTTGCCCTTATGTGGATTGCTGGATTTTACAGACCGGATTACAGGTGGTGAGTGGTGACACAATGAATTGTATTAGAGATATATCACACATTTTGTGATTCTCCAAAATTTCTTACAGCTGTACTCTTGTGATATGTGGATAGAGAATTTCATTTTTATGTGTTTTTGTAACTTAATGGGTATATGTTATATATACTTTTTGTACAATAAAGAAACCTTTGTAATTCTTGTTTCAATTGTTATTCTAAACAGGTTAATATGGATGAGTGCTTGATGTGATAACTTGTTTTCTATTCTTTTTTCTTTATATTGTTATACTTTGTAAAACAGCTTGCCATATACCATATCCCATTTTAACCCTTTTAAAACCTTTTTTCAATACTAAACTTATAATTTTATTAATATGTATATTTCTGGGTGTAATACTTCATTGTATTATGTTCTACATGTGTATTGAGAAACTTTTTTTTACCCTTACACTTTATTTCAGGTCTTAGATTGCTCTCATTCTTTTAGCGTTATTTGGGATTTTGCTCAAGCGCAAGCCATGATTTTCAACTTGTAATATTAGTGCTATTTAATGATATGAATGGGCATGCTAAAGCAATGTTGCCCTCTCTAAACCTTCTCTGGTAAATCTGTTTTACCATGGACTTGTAATATTAATTTGCGTACTAATTTTAGCGAGGTCCAGCTTCACTTGCAATATGGTCCTATTTATTTTTTATACAAATAATTAATCCTTAGGTACTTATATGTAGATCATAATGTTGTTTTGTTAATATAGCACATCCTGTAGTGATATGGCCTTTAAAGGATATTCTATTAAAAATATAAATGCTTTAATTCATTAGAACACTTATTGTTAAGAATGCTTACCTAAGATTTTAACTAGTGATAAGATTTTAAACATATAGGCAAAGTCACACAGCTGCAATGATTGTGGGCAACGACTGGAAAAAAAATGGTGGGTAATCAGAGGATCTGTACATCTGCAGCCTTCGATTGGCTGGGTTGTGTGTTTTATATATATATATATATATATATATATATATATATAAATTTTGCTTTATTCTCTTAGAATCCTTTATTGAAGAAGCTGCAATGCACTACTGGGAACTACCTGAACACATTGATAAGCCATTCAAAAGAGGCATACATGTGCAGCCACCAATCAGTAGCTAGTTCCCAGCTACTGAGCCTATCTAGATATGATTTTCAACAAAGGATACCAAGGGACAAAGCAAACGAGCTAAAAGAAGCACATTGGAAAGTTGGTTAAATGTATGTGCTCTGTCTGAATTCTATCTGAATCATGAAATACATTTTTTTTGTTTCATGTCCATTTAAATACATAAGTGAGAGGGAAACTCATCAAAGAAATAAACTTCTCTAACAGAGTATTTTTTGTTAGAATATCTGTTTAATTTCCAAATAAGTTTTTAAAGCATTTTGTTCAAGAATTCTGAACCAAACTTATGGTGGTCAATTTGTAAAATGTCGGACGGACATATAAATCTCATCTCATTAAGAGCTAAATTATGAGTGGAGCGCAAACGTTTGTGCCTGAGTGATAAGGGGTTTATCACGCTTATCATGCTTACTGCTGGTATTACGAGATGAAAGTAAACACAATCATTTGAGCTCAATCACAAATTAACTAGAATGATTTCCACAACTTCAGATCTCTGGTTAACTGTTCTGCAAAACAAAAAAAAATGCACAAAACACATCAAAAATACATTACAAAGTATAATTCCATTCATAATAACAATATCTAATAGAAATTAATTTAAAAAAATATTGCACACTAAAGTTATAAAGGCTTTAGCATAGACATACATATCTAAAGATGTTTATGTATGTATTTATGTATGTATGTATATAATATATATATATATATATATATATATATATATATATATATATATATATATATATATATATATATATATATATATATATATATATATATATATATATATATACAGTCTATATACAGTCATGGCCAAAAATATGGACACCCCTGCATTTCTGTCAGATACTGCACCACTTCACCTAGAAAATTGTTGCAATTACAAATGTTTAGGCATTCTCATGTTTATTTCTTTTGTTTGTATTGGTATAACACGAAAATTTGGAGAAACAAAAAAGCCAAATCTGACAAGTTTCACACAAAACTCCAAAAATGGACTGGACAAAATTATTGGAACCCTCAATTTAATATTTGGTAGCACACCCCTTGGAAAAAATAACTGAAATCAATTGCTTCCTGTAACCATCAATGAGTTTCTTACACCTCTCTACTAAAATTTTGGCCCACTCTTCTTTCCCCAACTGCTCCAGGTCTCTCAGATTGAAAGGGTTCCTTTTCCCAACTGCTTTTTGAGATCTCTCCACAGGTGCTCAATGGGATTGAGATCTGGACTTATTGCTGGCCAGTTCAGTACTCTCTAGCGTTTTATCTTAAACCATTTTTGGGTGCTTTTTGACTTGAGCTTTGGGTCATTATCCTGCTGTAAGACCCATGACCTTTGACGGCGACCCAACTCTCTGACACTGGGTCCTACATTGCACCACAGAATTATTTGGTAGTCTTCAGATTTCATAATGCCATGTACACAGTCAAGACATCCAGTGCCTGAAACAGCAAAGAAACCCCAAAACATCAGTGAACCTCCACCATGTTTGACTGTAGGGAATGTATTCTTTTCTTTAAAAGCCTCATTTATTTTTCTGAAAACAGTAGAATGATGGGCTTTACCAAAAAGCTGTAATTGTGTTTCGTTTGTCCACAGCACATTCTTTAAAAATAATTTTGGCTTCCTCAGGTGGTAAGTTTTGGCAAACTCTAATCTTGCTTTTTTATGTTTCTGTGTCTGCAGTGGGGTCCTCCTGGGTCTCCTACCATAGGATCCCTTTTCATCCAGATGGTGATGTATAGTGTGAGCTGACACATGTGTACCCTGTGCCTGAAGGTCAGCTTGAATTTGTCTGGAAGTCAATCAAGTCGATTCTTTATCCACCATTCGAACAATCCTTTGTTGCAATTTTTGACCATTTTTTCTCTTTCATCCACGTCCAGGGAAATTAGCTACAGTGCCATGGACTGTAAACTTCTTGTCAATGTTACACACAGTGGGCACATGATAATAAGGATCTCTGGAGATGGACTTGTAATTTTGAGATTGTCCATGCTTTTCCACAATTTTTGTTCTCAAATCCTTAAACAATTCTTTGCTGCTCTTTCTCTTCTCCATACTCAGTGTGACAGGCAGAGACATACAACAGAAAGGTTGAGTCAATTTGTCATTATCTTAACTTGTTGCCGGTGTGTTTTTTATATTGTCAGCACCTGTTAATTGATACAGGTGAGTTTAATTACAAATTACAGGAGCATCACAAACTTGGAATGTAATTTCTTCTTACAATTTTGAGAAGGTGCCAATAATTTTGCATTAAATGTATCAGATTTGGCTTTTTTCTCCCCTTTTGTGTGTGTCATACCAATATAAACAAAATAAATAAACATGAGAATGCTTAAACATTTGTAATTGCAACAATTTTCTGGTCGAAGCATTGCATTATCTGACAAAAATGCAGGGGTGCCAATATTTTGGCCATGACTATGTATATATATATATATATATATATATATATATATATATATATATATATACACACACGCCTTTTTTCCAATTGGGAGAGATGTAGCACAGCTGATCACAGATTGTAACTGTCTTGATGAAGGCCCAACTGAGGGCCGAAACGTCGACCATGTTCTGTTGATACTATTGATAGAGTAAATAAATTGGATTCTATATAAAACCTGAGAGTGGACTTCACTATATGGATTCTTATATATATATATATATATATATATACAAATAGACTGCACTCACTGGATTTGTGATAAATAATACAAATTTATTGTTTAAATCATAGTGACATTTCGGGGTCAACAAATGTTGCAAATCTTTGCTGATCTAGTGTTTGTGAGATAATGGGTGCATATTCCAATTTGTGTAACCATTATTTTAGCTTGCAATACTAGAAGAATAGCATACTGTGTTGTTATATCAGCTTGGATGTGTAGGTATATATCCACACTAACAAACTATTGACTTTAGTGCAGGAAAAGATGTGCAACCCGTTTAGACCAGTCTATGATTATAGGCAATAGATCTAAGATCCCAACTGTATAACATGAAAAGGGCCATTATTCTTGTGTGTTGAGAGCTAGTGTGCACCTATAAAGCTTTGTTAAACAGTAGGTCTATAAAAACAAATAGTCAAACATCACCAATAATAAGGCTAACCTTGTGCCTGGTATCCTTGGATACCCAGTGTGTAACCTCACCCATAGTTTAAGGGGCATGCACTTATTAAAGACAATCAAGGCATCCCTTCTATAAGACATTCCCAGCTGTTGTATTATATATCTTTCATGGGACATAGATAGACATTAATATATATATATATATATATATATATATATATATATATATATATATATATATATATATATATATACAGTGGTATCCAAACCCTTGTGCCTGTTAGATAGAAAAGTCTTTCATGTCATTGACCTCACTTTAGCATTTATTGGTCATGCGCTTACAATGGGCAATCAAGGTATCCTGTAGTGGTATATTGGCATGGTGTGCAGCTTTAACAAACACTATAAATTGCAAGGACAAAAAGCATTCCATTCACTAGTGCTGATGCACACACCCATATATTAAGGTCATCATGTCCTAGGACCAAGGTTCCCTCACATCCATCTTTGGTCATCAAACCATTCCTCTGTCCCAATATGACTTGGATGCATTGGAGTTGTCCCCCATGGAGATGTTATGCCACACTGACACCTCAATGTTGCACAACCCACCTGGGGTGATGCCACAGGATTATAGAAAGCAGTGTCAGTCTATCAACATATTAAGACCATCAGGGTGCAGTGTGCCCAGTCTATATGTCCATCTTGCTTCCAATCTCAGTAGTGCATTGTCTCTATCACCCCCTCTCTTGAGTGGTGGAACATGATCTGTCAGGATGAACCTCATGTCCGAGACCCTATGTCCAGCTGTGAGGAAATGTCTCGCTACAGGTTGTTCTGTCTTCCCATTTTTCAATGCCATCCTAATGGCTGATGGGTGGTTTGCCATTAATTTCTAGCGTTGTTAGTAGTTTTACCCACATAGAACATTCCACAACAACAGCTCAGTAGGTATATCACAAAGGTAGTTGTGCATGTGAAGAAGTGTCTAATTTCAAACTTTTTGTTTGTGTGTGGGTGTCTAAAATTTCTACATGCGATCATGCCACTGCAAGTGGTACATCCACTACAACGAAAACACTACATCTTGTTTGTTTTGAGACATTTATCCCTACCATAAAAGTGGTTAGGGTCGGTCAGTATCACCAGGTCTCAAATGTTTCTCCCTCTTCTGTATCCCATGACAGGGGGAACCATTTTCTTGAATGGCAGAGCTGGATCTGTTTAGAGGATTTCCCATCTGTTACGCATTGCTTTTGCCAGATCATGCTTTTCATTGCTGTATGTGGTCGTAAATACCAATCTCTGGTTAATTGTGGCTTTCTCCTCCTGAGTATGCTCCTGATCATTCTGTTCCAATACCTCATTAATGAGTTCATTAATCATCTGTTGTCCATACCCCCGCTGACAGTATTTATCAGACATCATTTGTAGCTGTTTTTCTTTGTTTTCCTCCTATGTGATTTTTCTAGTGACTCTAGTCATCTGGGATTTGATGATAGCTCTTCTAGTTTGTGGGGGATAGCTACTGCTTGCATAGGGGAGTGAGTTTCGGTCTGTTGGTTTGGTAAAAAAAATGGTTGCCAATCAGTTGACTTTTTTATAGATTCTTAAATCTAGAAAATCTATCTGGTTCAAGTTCCTCTGTGCCTTGAATCTAATGGGAGATTCTAAACCATTAAGGTGTTCAATCCATTCAACTAGGGCCTTAGAGCCCCCTTTTCAAACAAAGAACAGATTGTCTATGTACCTGTTGTAATGTTTTACATTCACATTGTCAAATATTACCATGATGGTCTCCTCATATTTCTCCATGTAGAGATTAGCATATGCTGGAGCTACATTTGAGCCCATCACTGTTCCGATTAGCTGTTGGTAAAATTTGTTCTCAAACCTAAAGTAATTTAGCGTGAGGCATAGACGTAGAAGTCTGAGAAGAAAGCTATCTGGGGGGCCAATGTATGGATAACGATTCAGGGCAGCCTGTATCGTTAGTATATCCTTATTTGGAATTGCAGTGTAAAGACAGTTGACGTCCATTGTGACCAGCAAGTCAGATTCTTCCATATTTTCTATGGTTTTGAGTTCTTTAATGAGTTCATCTGAGTCTTTCAAGTATGATTTCATTCCTATCACCAACAGTTGTAGTTGTGCATCCGTGTATTGTGCCAGGGGTTGCAAGAGTGAGCCCCAAGCTGATACTATGGGTCTCCCTGGAGGACGTTCCAGGTCCTTATGTATTTTAGGGATTGTGTATAGTATAGGGTGAATGGGGTTCTTGACATGTACATTTAGCCCCCAATCAGAAAGCACTAGTAAAAAATGGGCCGGCTTCAAAGCTTACATTCCTACTTTTCAAATAAAGATACCAAGAGAACTAAGAAAAAATGATAATAGGAGTACATTAGAAAGTTGTTTAAAATTGCATGGTCTATCTGAATCATAAAAGAAAAGAAAAATTGGGTTTCATATCCCTTTAAGCAGATATAGCTGTATTGTGTAACTAAGATCCAAGTTTTAATATGAAAGCATAGGTATTTTTTGTTTATTTGCAAGTGGATGTGTGCCAATATATAGAGATGTATGTGTGTACATATGTATATGTATTTGTATTTATATATATATATATATATATATATATATATATATATATATATATATGTATATATATATATATATATATATATTATATATTTATACAGCCACACACAAAGAACAGCTCTTATAATCATTACAGACAAAATGTATTACATAAATTAAATATGTTTCACTTATTGTTCTTTGCAAGTTTTCATTTTTTATTTTATTTTTTCATTTCCTTCTTTACAGATAATCCCAAGCAAAGCACCGGAGCCACTGTTTTCATTCTCATCCTAGATGTCAATGATAATGCACCAGAGTTTGCTATGGTCTATGATACATTTG
Organism: Bombina bombina; assembly: GCF_027579735.1. Lineage (NCBI taxonomy): Eukaryota > Metazoa > Chordata > Amphibia > Anura > Bombinatoridae > Bombina > Bombina bombina. Next base: position 656,079,119 of record NC_069503.1, on the reverse strand, counting down.
TTTGTGAAAATGCAAGACCTGGACAGGTAATTTATAATCTCTATTTTTCATAAGCAGTTAGTGATACCTATAAAAAAATAAAATAAAACATATTTGATGTACTAATCTTGCTGTGTATCACATATTGATTTTAAGAAGTAATTTTGCAACTTGTTATTTATTTAAGCATTAAACACATGCCAATAATAATGATAATAGATAATTTATTAAAAATACAACAGCTGACTAATAATGTTTCTATTAGTGGAAAGGGTACCATGTAAAGTTTAAAAGCAATTATTATTTTAAAATGGAAAAAAATTGTTATTTAAAAAAATCCACCAGACATTGGAAACTAGTAATTACCTGTACTCATTAAAAGGTACATAATACCCATATGCTAAATCACTTGAATGTGATGCAGCAAAAACTAAAAAAGCTGCCAAGAAAATATTGCATTAATATTTACCGCAAAATTTCCTCAGCTTACAATAGTAATAGTGCTCTGTCAGCAGTTATTCTTCAGCTACTGTCAGCTGCATGAGGGAAAAAAAGACAGCCAATCAACTTCATCAGTGCTGAGTCACACTTTTCTTTACTGTTATCTGATGGGAGTTCACTAAATCGCATGAGATTACATACTAAACTTCCTTAAACTCAGGAGGGAAATACAATGACTGTGTCTGCACAAACCAGATGTCCTTTCAAGTCCCAGGACTAGCATCCTGATTGGATGCTTAAAATCATTTTTTTATTGGATGTGGCTACTGAGGACATTTTGAGGTAAAACATCTTTTTTTTTTTTTTACATAGAGATGTCAAGGTGATATTTTTTAGTAAGCATTTTACAGCTATGCTGCACAAAAGCAGGCATATACTGTATTTAGATATTTTAATTTAGCATATATAGCCGTTATGACACATTGTCATTTCCTGAAATTATCCTGATGCTACTGTTTTCTTTCACTAACCAATTTCTACAAGAAGAAAATAAAGAAAAATAGGGATTCACAGGTGCACATGACCTTAAAAACACCCTTTTGTATTAGTTGATAAAACAAGCAAATTAACACTATATAACGTACCAAAATAAATATGAAAACTATTTACCTAAATCTCCCTTCTATAGCCACATATATAGGTACAATAAATAATTACAGTACCCCCCAACAAGTCCTGGCGAATATCTGGATAAGTTTGCATCAAGTGTGGGCTGTACTGGTGCTAGCACAAAACAAAAATAGAAAAGAAAAGCAAGTAATTCATTAAAATCTGAAAAGAGCCTTTTTAAATCATCTTTTCAAACCAGCTATATAACTAATGTCACACGAGATCAGCTTCTAAATAATACTTGTAATTTGTATTTAAGCTCTATGTGAAGTGTTCATATAGAGGGCCCTATGTATCATTATGCCGGCGGACAAGGTTCTCAACTTACAAACCTGTATGCTCATCTTCGTGGCAAACGTCAGAAGACACTGTAAGCCTGCTGTCCGCATGTAGTATTACCAACTATTTGCTTGTGTAGCACCACCCCTGGGCAGATAGAAGGGTCTGAAAATCACCCTCCAAGGTGGCAGAGAAGTTGCAAAAACTTCTGCTTTGCAACTAGTGGAAAAAAGGCTGCATGAGCGATCCTGCACTGCAAGGTCTCCAAAGCAGCATCTGCTGCTTAATACAGTAAGCAATAGAAAATGTATAAAACAACCTAGAATAAACTAATGTAGTTATCTTGAAATGCATTCAAGCACATAGTTACTGTGATTCTATTCATCTATCTTCTTTCAATATCAATCTCAAAACATTTCTTAAAGCCAACACTTAAGTTCTCATGATTAAACTCACAGAACTTAATAAATAACTAGATTTAAAAAACAATAGTACCATATCATTCATGGGATATTAACATTACTGCATGTACAAACAGTATTATGACAACATCTGAACATTCAACATTTGCTTGATCAAAAGTTCATTTTTCCCTTTTATTGAATTTGACATTTGAATATCAAGTTTAGCAATTGAATATTCAAAAATCAACATTTGAAAGCAGATTCTCACACACACCAATGTACGTTTATGGGAATAAATATTCAAATGTAATATCTGAATGTTACATTTGTTCCACACAAAACATTAAAATAGCACAAAGAATGTCAAGAACATTTGTTCCACCCGTCAAATATCAGATCTGTGAGATTTCCCAAACATTTCAAAAATATGCATTGAAAACGTTATGTAGAATGCAGACTCTCAATTTCCAAAAAGGGTACACACCTTCTTTCTTATTTTTTTTTTTTTGTGTTCTGTCACTGAGAACAAATATTCATTTATTACAGTATTATTTTATCAGTCACCTGTATTATCTGCCCATTTCATATGTTTGACTGCCCTTTTATTGTTTTATGTGTCTTTGTTCCTCATCTGTCTTGCTGATTTTGTTTTTCCTGTATCACACTCTGATTTGTTGGTAAGTTTATAATACATTTTTTTTGTAATTATCTTCTTTTTTTATGCTGTTATATGTTGGAGCAATTTAAGTTCTCAGATTTAATTCTTGTAAAATTATATGGAACAGTGATTGCTAGTGATTTGCATCTGTCATCATATCATATATGCATATGTCATATCTGTTTCTAATGCTGCTATAAAAAATCACAGACAAAATGGAAAATTATGTTAACCGAAAATGAACCATGCTATAATGAATAAAGTGTAGTGATTGTGTAGAATGAGAGGGGTACAGTCTATAATAGGGAGGGTGCTATGATTAGAAGAGTGAGACTGGTTCCAGTGAGAGGGGCATGGCGTTTAAGAAGCAATTTGAAAGGTTTCCACTAAGTGGCAAATGTTGTGACAGGGCCACAGTGATAAAAGAGATGTCCTTAGTCTCATGTTGAGGGAAAGAATTGGCAGAGGCTGTGCTAGTGTGTGAAAGATAGTTGAGGGTCACCAAACTGATGAAAGTAGAGGAACTTTTATGCAAGGTCAAGTAATGCTTTATATCCATAACCATAAATTCCACCCATGTAGTGCTCCAGGCATTCCAAATTTAAAACCGAAAAAGAATATTCCACTCTCTCAATATGCAAATGGTCTGTAATCATTCACTGTGCATTATACATGTGTTTTTAGGAAATACCCATGAAACCTATATACTTCATGGTTGCTGCATGTGTTCTAATATTGAGCTCTTGGTAACAATTATTGTTACAATACTTCTTTAATTAAGATGTATTTCATGAGGTAATTACTTACATTTAGTTTTCACTAAACTATACATGATGTTTTATTCAGTGGATTATGTACTTGTAAAGTATGATTTTTCTAATCAATACCAGAACCCTGATATTAATGTATTTAGAGCCAAAAAAATGTAAATGTTAAACATAAATTATCATTTTCTACATGGCATTTGTACGATTACTTAATAGTTTTAATATGTGAACTTAAAGGGACACTGAACCCAGATTTTTTTCTTTTGTTATTCAGATAGAATATGCAATTTTAAGCAACTTTCTAATTTACTTCTATTATCAAATTTTCTTCATTCTCTTGGTATCTTTATTTAAAAAGCCAGAATGTAAGTGTTGAAGCCAGCCCATTTTTGGTGAACAACCTGGGTTGTTCTTGCTGATTGGTGGATACATTCACCCACCAAAAAACAAGTGCTCTGAACCAAAAATTGTCTGGCTCCTTAGCGTAGATGCCTTCTTTTTCAAATAAAAATAGCAAGAGAACGAAGAAAAATTGATAATAGGAGTAAATTAGAAATTTGCTTAAAATTGCCTCTCTATTTGAATCATGAAAGAAACAATTAGGGTTCAGTATCCCTTTAAGTTACCTCTATCTATGGATGTGTATTGTTGTACATTGTTAAGATTAAGAAATTATTGACCATAATATTTGTTTTCTCAAAAGGTGCTTGCCAATTTAGATTAATTTAAAGGGATATAAAGGTTAAAATTAAAATCTGCATGGGTGCATTTTAAGTTTAAATTGAAGCATTTTTTAAATATACGTAATATAATTAGGGGCCGATTTATCAAAGCTTCAACTGTGGAAATCCACGGCAAATTAGATGCCAAGTTGATCTGCCCTAGTTAACACAGTGTCAATGTTGAAATGTTCTACATAATATACGCTCCCGCAAGATCAATCCGATACAAATCGTTGCTTGCATTATTCAAGCATAATACAGGTAATCCGCCTTCACATTCTACTCCATCCGAGAGTATTACTGATGATCCGCCTTCACATTCGACTCTATTTGACCCTCTTACCAATTTATCAAACATTCAACAGGTATGCTTGCGTCTATTCCGACACAGCGTACCTATCCTTCAAATCGACACCTCTGAGGCCGTGAATGCCATCGAAATCAATGGGAGTCTGAAAAGGTTTTGTTCTATGCTGTTTGTCCTCACAGACAGTTAACAATGAACATGCAGAATATTTTTAAATTGGTGATACTTTTATGACATGGAAGGAGGATATTAATGAACCATCTGAATCATGAAGTATAATAAAAAATGTTTCATGTCCCTTTAACCTTTTGTGATAACAAAATATATTAAGAAATGCCCTTATTACGACATAAAATAAGGAGATGTTACCCTACTTATGGGTTATGTTTAATTTCTCTGTCGTAGAGTTCATTACAAGGCAAGGGGACAAATTATTTATACAGGAATTAAAGAAAGGAAGACACATAAGAGTGCCAAGAGTATTTCTCCCAATAATTGGTCTATATCCTTTGAGTGAAAAGGATTAACTCCTTTCCCTAGTAGATGCTGTCAAATATATAGGGATAAAAGAGAACAAAAGAGATATTATATAATATGTTTAGATTACCAAAGAGTATAAATTCATGTGTTAATACATTTTTTTGCATCATGTTTAACACATGGAACAACTACTCCATAGTTGAAAGAACTCTCACAACATTTCTGCTCCTTATTCCACACAATACTCCAACTTCTAATAACCACCAAATAAGTCAATTATCAACCATGTTTTATTGGAAAATGCATAATCACGTGATTAATTAAATAAACAAATCAAAAGTTAACATACATTTTCTACTCTCTATAACAAATCAAATTGGTGTTGCAGTAGTAGTGACTGTTAGAGATTACAAAAAAAGGGATTATAACATTCATGAGATGATGGGACGCACGTACCCCATATCTGGGATAAATATGACCTGATTGAAGTCATCATCCAGACGGCTTCTTCAATCTTCATCCATCTGGAGCGGAGCCATCTTCAGACGAGCCGATGCGGAGCAATCTTCTTCCACCGACGACTGAACGACGAATGACGGTTCCTTTAAGTGACATCATCCAAGATGGCATCCCTCAATTCCGATTGGCTGATAGGATTCTATCAGCCAATCGGAATTAAGGTAGGAAAATCTGATTGGCTGATTGAATCAGCCAATCAGATTGAAGTTCAATCCGATTGGCTGATCCAATCAGCCAATCAGATTAATCTCGCATTCTATTGGCTGATTGGAACAGCCAATAGAATGCAAGCTCAATCTGATTGGCTGATTGGATCAGCCAATCGGGTTGAACTTCAATCTGATTGGCTGATTTAATCAGCCAATCAGATTTTTCCTACCTTCATTCCAATTGGCTGATAGAATCCTATCAGCCAATCGGAATTCGAGGGACGCCATCTTGGATTACGTCACTTAAAGGAACCGTCATTCGTTGTTCAGTCGTCGGTGGAAGAAGATGGCTCCGCGTCGGCTCGTCTGAAGATGGCTCCACTCCGCTCTGGATGGATGAAGATTGAAGACGCCGCCTGGATGATGACTTCAATCGGATGGAAGACTTCTTCAGCGCTGCCTGGATGTTGACTTCAATCGGATAGAAGACTTCTTCAGCGCCCCTTGGATGATGACTTCTGCCGCTCTGGATGTCTTCTTCTGTTCCATCGGTGGTCGGCTGGCTGAAGACGGCTAAAGGTAGGATGATCTTCAGGGGGGTAGTGTTAGGATTATTTAAGGGGGGTTTGGGTTAGAGTAGGGGTATGTGGGTGGTGGGTTTTAATGTTGGGGGGGTTGTATTTTATTTTTACAGGCAAAAGAGCTGAATTATTTGGGGCATGCCCCGCAAAAGGCCCTTTTAAGGGCTGGTAAGGTAATAGAGCTGTTAACTTATTAATGTAGAATAGGGTAGGGCATTTTTTTTATTTTGGGGGGCTTTGTTATTTTATTAGGGGGCTTAGATTAGGTGTAAGTAGCTTAACATTGTTATAATAATTTTTTTAAATGTTTGTAACTTATTTTTTTTATTTTTTGTACTTTAGTTAGTTTATTTAATTGTATTTAATTGTAGTTATTTGTAGGTAATTTATTTTTTAATGATAGTGTAGTGTTAGGTTTAATTGTAACTTAGGTTAGGATTTATTTTACAGGTAATTTTGTATTTCTTTTAGCTAGGTAGTTATTAAATAGTTTATAACTATTTAATAACTATTCTAACTAGCTAAAATAAATACAAAGTTACCTGTAAAATAAATTTAAATCCTAAAATAGCTACAATGTAATTATTAATTACATTGTAACTATCTTAGGGTTTATTTTACAGGTAAGTATTTAGTTTTAAATAGGAATAATTTATTTAATGATAGTGTAGTGTTAGGTGTAATTGTAACTTAGGTTAGTTTTTATTTTACAGGTACATTTCTCTTTATTTTAACTAGGTAGCTATTAAATAGTTAATAACTATTGAATAGCTATTGTAGCTAGTTAAAATAAATTGAAATTTGCCTTTAAAATACAAATAATTCCTAAAATAGATACAATATAATTATTATTTATATTGTAGCTAGATTAGGGTTTATTTTAAAGGTAAGTATTTAGTTTTAAATAGGATTAATTTAGTTAATAAGAGTTATAATATTTAGATGTATTTAATTAATATTTAAGTTAGGGGGTGTTAGGGTTAGGGTTAGACTTAGGTTTAGGAGTTAATAATTTTATTATAGTTGTGGCGGTGTAGGGGGGGCAGGATAGGGGTTAATACATTTATTATAGTGGCAGTGGTGTAGGGGGGGGCAGGATAGGGGTTAATAGGTATTATGTAGGTGGCGGCGGGGTCCGGGAGCGTCGGTTTAGGGGTTAATCAGTTTATTAGAGTGGCGGTGGGCTCCAGGAGCGGCGGTTTAGGGGGTAATAACTTTATTTAGGTGGCAGCAGTGTAGGGGGAGAAGATTAGTGGTGTTTAGACTCGGGGTACATGTTAGGGTGTTAGGTGCAGACAGCTCCCATAGGAATCAATGGGATGTCGGGCAGCAGCGAACATGAACTTTCGCTATGGTCAGACTCCCATTGATTCCTATGGGATCCACCGCCTCCAGGGCAGCGGATTGAAAACCAGGTACGCTGGGCCGGAAAAGTGCCAAGCGTACCTGCTAGGTTTTTGATAACTAGCAAAAGTAGTCCGATTGTGCCGAACATGTGTGCGGAACATCTAAAGTGACGTAAGCATCGATCTGTGTCGGACTGAGTCTGGCGGATCAAAGCTTACATCACTATATTCTACTTTTGCCGGTGTAGGGCTTGATAACTAAGGCGAATCAGCCTCGCCACAAATACGCTGCAGAATTCCAGCATATTTGAGGTTGATGGCTTGATAACTAGAGGCCATAGTCTACATAAAATTAAACTGGCCTCATTCAGATAAAGCAGCAATTATAATCACCTCTCTAATGTTTTCGGATTATCATTGTTTGATTCCTTCTCTTGAACTGTTTTAGAATTTAAATGTTTAATTTAAATGTTTAATCTAAAAGGCCAGCCCATGATTTTAACACCTCCGTAGTATTGGTCTAGAAATATAGACTCCAATCAGGAAACAATACACAGGTTTAGCACAAAAACTGGGCCAGCACTTGAAATTGCATCACTTGTGAATAAAAATAAATTAAAAAATAAATAAGACATGCAAATATGTTTGGAAAAAATATCAGAAATAAAACATATATATATATACACAAGTATGTTTAAGAAGAGATAGGTACATATTTGCATATTTGAGCATTAAGAAGCATGTACAAATGAGTATAACCAGTAAGATAGAAGCTTTTTGCATTATATATCCACAGGTACATTTCTATGATATTTATTGTTTGTTCAGGTATAAATCTAGCTATTTCAAGGACATTAATAGATGAAAAATAAAAGATTAGCTTTAGAGAAATGTGCTTGTTCATGGACATAAATTAAATTGTATAAATACAGTTGAAAGAAGAAGACAAAACTATCTTCATTAGATGGACATTCAGGGTAGATTGTTTTATAAATGAGGATAACCGCGACATCGATGACCCTTATTTATCAATAGTCCGATGCTGATCGCGCCGGACTTGATGCGCGTGTTTTTGACAGACTTGTTGATAAATAAAGCCATTGAATGTAGATTTGCGCCAGCGATGTATGGCGAGCATATAGCCCATAACGAATGCGTTGAGATTGACGCCTTAATAAATCGGCCCCGTAGTGTCATTCAAGTCACTGCTGACTCTCTTAGATGGTGTAGCATATTAATAATTGTGCAGCGGCCCTCACAGCATATGTGCGTATGCCACTAAAAAAACAATAATAACTTTTACTAGAAACATTTTTGCTAATGGAAGAACATTGCAAAATCGCTTCTATTTCAAACTAAAAGGCACCCATGTACTTTTCAATTTTGTCTTTTTTTTCCTTTTAACAGGAAGCGAGTTTGGAATGCTGCTGGGCATTACATAAATATGGGTTGACTATATTTCTTTAGTGTCAGATATATAATGTGAGCCTTTAATATGTGATGTACTTGTGTGCAGTGGCTCTCCTGTGTGTTTTGATATCTTGAATTATGATCTGTTGGATAGATACACCCTTAGTGAAAGGGTTCCTCTTGATTTATAAATTCTATTTTTAATATTTTATTTACCAGTGTTAAATGAGTATGTTGTGTCTATGCAGGATTAGGATTTGTGCTTTTTATATTAACAATTTATCTTATTGGCATTGTGCTGAAGGCAAACTTCTATACTTACTTATTATTTTGTTTTATGTGTTTTACTCATCAGGCTTCCTGATACATAATCCCCATACACTCTATTTGTCTTTGTGCTACATACTTTAATGCAAACACATTTTGAATATCATTCACTGTAAGTGTATTAGGTAATCAGAAAAATAAATATAAACAAAAACTGCATTGGTCCAAGAGCATATATATATATTATGAAGGTCTAGCTGAAGTTCCCCATAGCTCTCTCATGTGGTTTTCTTCTCTGTTATGTGACATATCTGGTCTCCACTGCTCAGGCCCAGACTGGCCAAAGGGCATACAGGGCAAATGCCCGGTGGGCTGGGCTCTTATGTGGGCCTTGCTGCTATATAGAGGCCCACCCTATGTTAATATGGGTAACATTAGGAAAGCTGGTACAGTATGCCTATTTTGTAAAGCAGAAAATCCATTTTCTGTCTTGCTATTAAGCAGGGGTGCTGCAGGATGAAAGTTCCAATCTATTATGGCTACCTAGCTCACAGAAGTCTAACTGATGTGGGCTGCTCCGCCTTTAAATGCATGGGCCTATTTTTGTTCCCAGTTCAGTCTTGCCACTACTGCAACAAATAACCTCACAACGCTCATCTCACCAAACACATTAGCTCAATGTATACTTGTCAGGAATACATGTCTCAGAATTATCTAACCCAAGACCTCTTCACTGCCTGTAAACTGCTTCAGACATAAAAAGGATTTGATAAGACAAACTGTACAGAGTTCAAGCTTACAAATGAATCAATTAAAACCAATAAAAAAAAGAAAGAAACCTGAGAACTTCTAAAACAATATGTTTGTTTATTGGCTTTCTTGTTTTAATAAATTATTTAATTATATTTTAAAATAGTGGCTGATATATTTGCTTCACCTTTTATTTATAAACACTGAGGATGATTTCTACAGGAGAACCATCACTTTTGTTCCAAACTTTGCTAAAATTGTTTCCCTCTTGACAATTGCAAAACATATGTTTTATATACAGGGAGTGCAGAATTATTAGGCAAATGAGTATTTTGACCACATCATCCTCTTTATGCATGTTGTCTTACTCCAAGTTGTATAGGCTCGAAAGCCTACTACCAATTAAGCATATTAGGTGATGTGCATCTCTGTAATGAGAAGGGTGTGGTCTAATGACATCAACACCCTATATGAGGTGTGCATAATTATTAGGCAACTTCCTTTCCTTTGGCAAAATGGGTCAAAAGAAGGACTTGACAGGCTCAGAAAAGTCAAAAATAGTGAGATATCTTGCAGAGGGATGCAGCACTCTTAAAATTGCAAAGCTTCTGAAGCGTGATCATCGAACAATCAAGCGTTTCATTCAAAATAGTCAACAGGGTCGCAAGAAGCGTGTGGAAAAACCAAGGCGCAAAATAACTGCCCATGAACTGAGAAAAGTCAAGCGTGCAGCTGCCAAGATGCCACTTGCCACCAGTTTGGCCATATTTCAGAGCTGCAACATCACTGGAGTGCCCAAAAGCACAAGGTGTGCAATACTCAGAGACATGGCCAAGGTAAGAAAGACTGAAAGACGACCACCACTGAACAAGACACACAAGCTGAAACGTCAAGACTGGGCCAAGAAATATCTCAAGACTGATTTTTCTAAGGTTTTATGGACTGATGAAATGAGAGTGAGTCTTGATGGGCCAGATGGATGGGCCCGTGGCTGGATTGGTAAACCCTTATTTATCAATAGTCCGATGCTGATCGCGCCGGACTTGATGCACGTGTTTTTGACAGACTTGTTGATAAATAAAGCCATTGAATGTAGATTTGCGCCAGCGATGTATGGCGAGCATATAGCCCATAACGAATGCGTTGAGATTGACGCCTTAATAAATCAGCCCCGTAGTGTCATTCAAGTCACTGCTGACTCTCTTAGATGGTGTAGCATATTAATAATTGTGCAGCGGCCCTCACAGCATATGTGCGTATGCCACTAAAAAAACAATAATAACTTTTACTAGAAACATTTTTGCTAATGGAAGAACATTGCAAAATCGCTTCTATTTCAAACTAAAAGGCACCCATGTACTTTTCAATTTTGTCTTTTTTTTCCTTTTAACAGGAAGCGAGTTTGGAATGCTGCTGGGCATTACATAAATATGGGTTGACTATATTTCTTTAGTGTCAGATATATAATGTGAGCCTTTAATATGTGATGTACTTGTGTGCAGTGGCTCTCCTGTGTGTTTTGATATCTTGAATTATGATCTGTTGGATAGATACACCCTTAGTGAAAGGGTTCCTCTTGATTTATAAATTCTATTTTTAATATTTTATTTACCAGTGTTAAATGAGTATGTTGTGTCTATGCAGGATTAGGATTTGTGCTTTTTATATTAACAATTTATCTTATTGGCATTGTGCTGAAGGCAAACTTCTATACTTACTTATTATTTTGTTTTATGTGTTTTACTCATCAGGCTTCCTGATACATAATCCCCATACACTCTATTTGTCTTTGTGCTACATACTTTAATGCAAACACATTTTGAATATCATTCACTGTAAGTGTATTAGGTAATCAGAAAAATAAATATAAACAAAAACTGCATTGGTCCAAGAGCATATATATATATTATGAAGGTCTAGCTGAAGTTCCCCATAACTCTCTCATGTGGTTTTCTTCTCTGTTATGTGACATATCTGGTCTCCACTGCTCAGGCCCAGACTGGCCAAAGGGCATACAGGGCAAATGCCCGGTGGGCTGGGCTCTTATGTGGGCCTTGCTGCTATATAGAGGCCCACCCTATGTTAATATGGGTAACATTAGGAAAGCTGGTACAGTATGCCTATTTTGTAAAGCAGAAAATCCATTTTCTGTCTTGCTATTAAGCAGGGGTGCTGCAGGATGAAAGTTCCAATCTATTATGGCTACCTAGCTCACAGAAGTCTAACTGATGTGGGCTGCTCCGCCTTTAAATGCATGGGCCTATTTTTGTTCCCAGTTCAGTCTTGCCACTACTGCAACAAATAACCTCACAACGCTCATCTCACCAAACACATTAGCTCAATGTATACTTGTCAGGAATACATGTCTCAGAATTATCTAACCCAAGACCTCTTCACTGCCTGTAAACTGCTTCAGACATAAAAAGGATTTGATAAGACAAACTGTACAGAGTTCAAGCTTACAAATGAATCAATTAAAACCAATAAAAAAAAGAAAGAAACCTGAGAACTTCTAAAACAATATGTTTGTTTATTGGCTTTCTTGTTTTAATAAATTATTTAATTATATTTTAAAATAGTGGCTGAAATATTTGCTTCACCTTTTATTTATAAACACTGAGGATGATTTCTACAGGAGAACCATCACTTTTGTTCCAAACTTTGCTAAAATTGTTTCCCTCTTGACAATTGCAAAACATATGTTTTATATACAGGGAGTGCAGAATTATTAGGCAAATGAGTATTTTGACCACATCATCCTCTTTATGCATGTTGTCTTACTCCAAGTTGTATAGGCTCGAAAGCCTACTACCAATTAAGCATATTAGGTGATGTGCATCTCTGTAATGAGAAGGGTGTGGTCTAATGACATCAACACCCTATATGAGGTGTGCATAATTATTAGGCAACTTCCTTTCCTTTGGCAAAATGGGTCAAAAGAAGGACTTGACAGGCTCAGAAAAGTCAAAAATAGTGAGATATCTTGCAGAGGGATGCAGCACTCTTAAAATTGCAAAGCTTCTGAAGCGTGATCATCGAACAATCAAGCGTTTCATTCAAAATAGTCAACAGGGTCGCAAGAAGCGTGTGGAAAAACCAAGGCGCAAAATAACTGCCCATGAACTGAGAAAAGTCAAGCGTGCAGCTGCCAAGATGCCACTTGCCACCAGTTTGGCCATATTTCAGAGCTGCAACATCACTGGAGTGCCCAAAAGCACAAGGTGTGCAATACTCAGAGACATGGCCAAGGTAAGAAAGGCTGAAAGACGACCACCACTGAACAAGACACACAAGCTGAAACGTCAAGACTGGGCCAAGAAATATCTCAAGACTGATTTTTCTAAGGTTTTATGGACTGATGAAATGAGAGTGAGTCTTGATGGGCCAGATGGATGGGCCCGTGGCTGGATTGGTAAAGGGCAGAGAGCTCCAGTCCGACTCAGACGCCAGCAAGGTGGAGGTGAAGTACTGGTTTGGGCTGGTATCATCAAAGATGAGCTTGTGGGGCCTTTTCGGGTTGAGGATGGAGTCAAGCTCAACTCCCAGTCCTACTGCCAGTTTCTGGAAGACACCTTCTTCAAGCAGTGGTACAGGAAGAAGTCTGCATCCTTCAAGAAAAACATGATTTTCATGCAGGACAATGCTCCATCACACGCGTCCAAGTACTCCACAGCGTGGCTGGCAAGAAAGGGTATAAAAGAAGAAAATCTAATGACATGGCCTCCTTGTTCACCTGATCTGAACCCCATTGAGAACCTGTGGTCCATCATCAAATGTGAGATTTACAAGGAGGGAAAACAGTACACCTCTCTGAACAGTGTCTGGGAGGCTGTGGTTGCTGCTGCACGCAATGTTGATGGTGAACAGATCAAAACACTGACAGAATCCATGGATGGCAGGCTTTTGAGTGTCCTTGCAAAGAAAGGTGGCTATATTGGTCACTGATTTGTTTTTGTTTTGTTTTTGAATGTCAGAAATGTATATTTGTGAATGTTGAGATGTTATATTGGTTTCACTGGTAAAAATAAATAATTGAAATGGGTATATATTTGTTTTTTGTTAAGTTGCCTAATAATTATGCACAGTAATAGTCACCTGCACACACAGATATCCCCAAAATTACCAAAAACTAAAAACAAACTAAAAACTACTTCCAAAAATATTCAGCTTTGATATTAATGAGTTTTTTGGGTTCATTGAGAACATGGTTGTTGTTCAATAATGAATCCTCAAAAATACAACTTGCCTAATAATTCTGCACTCCCTGTATGACAGGAAGCATTTTTTTGAGCTGACACTACACATATCATCATTTACAAGAGCTAATAACCAATATTTTAATTCTGCTCACTCTTATTTCTACTCTTATTTTTGTTAGATCATGGAGTGTTTGGTAGCACACTCTATAAGGCAATTTTTTTTGCTATAGTTAAATCTAGGCACCTATGTTTGTCAGTTTATCAGCATGTTAAAATTACTTTGGTCTCTAAGGGTTAAAACGTTGGGAACAAATCTGTGGGCACCACCCCTTATCATGTTCTTTTAATATATTTTTTTTTTCTCATCCATTGAACAAAAAATATTTCATAAACATATTGGGCCAGATTACAAGTGGAGTGCTAAATATCGCTTTCGTAAAAGTGATTTTTGCGTTCCACTGAGTAAAGCCAGAGCATGCTAATGTGCGCTGGTTGACAGCAATTCAAATACGAGTTCACGTTCACATTGCTGGGAAGCATTGCGCTCACGAGAGCATGCTTCCACAGTCTCCAATGGGAGCCTTGTTTTGATGCTGTCATTCACGGGGGTAAGTTGCGCAGTTATGGCAGTCAATTGTAAATATATATGTATATGTTTATATTATACAGGCACGTACACGCATTAGGGAACATTTAAACAATATTGACAAGGAAAGAGACGTTTCAGATTTAGTGCATCACTTTATATATGAACACAATAAGTCAGTAAATAGTTTTAAATGGCAAATAATAGAAACAATCCCCCCTAAACCTAGAGGAGGTGATAGAATGCAACGAGTTCTCTACAGAGAGGCATTCTGGATCTTCACACTCCAGACCAGACGTCCCAAAGGATTTAATATAGCAGGAGACATCATTAACTTCTGGAAGTAGGGTACAGTGACACATAAAGTGGCAGTAAAGGATAGTGAATAGTTGGGATTAACACATGTATTTATGTATGGAAAACGAGTAATGTCATTCTAAGGTCTATATATAATGGTGTTGAATAACGTTTAGACTTAGTTACTGATATCATGTTGCTTCTGAACAAATAACAATCTCATAACTAATTGTTAATATAGTGATGTAGAACCAAATTTAATTTAAGTTATTATTGTGGCAAGGTTTTAAATATTTTGCCCTTTAAACCATTCCAGGGCGAGCTCATTTACATGAAGAAAGCAGTCATTGATTAATGAGCACTATAGTCTAAAGTGCTTATATATATATATGTTTGCATATATATATATTTATGTTATGAACACCACTATGTTTAAAATACTTTGTCATCTGAGCTATCGTGGAGAGTGCCCATTTGCCAGTAGTAACTCTAACATTTGAGAATTATATGTTCATCTGTTTGATGAACTTCACAAGAAAAAGAGTACTGCTATTCAATTAGGTTTATATGTATTTTTTGGAGTAAGTTTATCTATATATATAATATAAAACAGAAATTAGGTATAACATATTCAAATGAAGGGAAGTGTCCTCCAATCAGTCTGTAGATAACACTAATTGATTAATTGCGCTTTGACCCCAGCTGTTTTTCCTTAGCTATTACCATAAAGGGTTTATAAGGCATAACACAGGCTACACTTTAAGGTCTATGATTAAGGCTACATTTTACAGCCGAAACGCGTAAGACCGACTGGTAGCCGAAGGTCACAGCGCATTTACCTAGCTCATTATTATTTTTACCCCACTCATTTAAATGTACTTTTTTGGTTCTTATTATGTTGGAATTTAACGAGTCTACGTTTTCAATAAACTCACCCTTGGTTTGAAGCCCGAGTTCGCTGGATTTCTTTTTTTGTCTGGAAGTATATGTTTATATTATATTTAGTGATGTTGCAAACCTAAAATTTTGCGCTCGCGAGCGGCGGACGCGAACTTCCACAACTGTTTGCGAACGAGCGAACCGCCATAGACTTCAATAGGCAGGCAAATTTTAAAACCCACAGGGACTCTTTCTGGCCACAAAAGTGATGGAAAAGTTGTTTCAAGGGAACTAACACCTGGACTGTGGCATGCCAGAGGGGGATCCATGACAAAACTCCCATGGAAAATTACATAGTTGATGCAGAGTCTGGTTTTAATCCATAAAGGGCATAAATCACCTAACATTCCTAAATTGTTTGGAATAACGTGCTTTAAAACATCAGGTATGTACACTACTGTTACACCAGATATGAGTTGCACTGGGGTGACACTGTGCCCTGGCAGGCAGGCATTTAAACGCACACGTGTGAAGGAAACTGACTGCTATTATTTAACACAGTCAAAAAAGTGTTGTTTTTTTTAAATCTACACTACTGTTACACCACATATGAGTTGCACTGGGGTGACACTGTGCCCTGGCAGGCAGGCACTTAAACGCACACGTGTGAAGGAAACTGACTGCTATTATTTAACACAGTCAAAAAAGTGTGGTTTCTTTTAAATCTATACTACTGTTACACCAGATATGAGTGGTGGCACTGGACAAGTGGGCACAGTATATGCTGTGAGCCTGACAAACACGCTGGCAGGCAGGCAACTGCAATTAGATTACACAGGAAAAAAAAAAAAAAAAAAGCAGCCCTAAAAAGGGCTTTTTGGGGTGCTGTCCTTACAGCAGAGATCAGATGAGTCCTTCAGGACTGTAGTGGACACTGAATACACTAGCCTAGCTATAGATTTCCGTACTAAATCAGCAGCAGCTACACTGTCCCTCCTCTCACTAAGAATGCAGCTTCCGAATGAATCTAAAATGGATGCTGTCCAGGAGGTAGTAGGGTCTGGGAGGGAGGGTCTGCTGCTGATTGGCTGGAATGTGCCTGCTGACTGTGAGGTACAGGGTCAAAGTATTACTCAATGATGACGAATAGGGGGCGGATCGAACATCGCATATGTTCGCCCGCCGCGGCGAACGCGAACATTCTATGTTCGCCAGGAACTATTCGCCGGCGAACAATTCGTGACATCAATAATAATATTATATATATATATATATATATATATATATATATATATATATATATATATATATATATATATATATATATATATACAGTATATACACATACATATTAAAACATAACTATATATGTATATAAGTATATACATATATATTTACTTGGAACACACAGTTCCCATAGACTGCAATATAAAGGCACTATACACCCCACAAAACCGCCAACTTTAACGCTCAAAATCTGCCTGGTGCAGTTATTTTATTAAACAATAAAAATGCTACAATTTTTATGTTTTAATAAAATACACACCACTGTATTTTGGGGTCATTTCAAGAACATTTATAAAATTAACCAGAGATCTGATCTCTGGTTAATTTTATAAGCACTAATTGCTATCATGGTAGCAATAACCAGCCACTTGTATTAGCTGATTGTTTGTTGCGCATTGCACACGTACAATAAATTAGCGCTCCACTTGTAATCTAGCCCATAATGAGTTGGCAGAGGAATTTAACAGCCTTTAAGCATATATATTCATAAAGGGAAAAACATTCCAAATTCAAAGAGTAAATTCAACTTCATTTAAAAGAAAATAGTTTTTATGCTTTGCTGATTCATACTTTTATACATAGTTGTGAAGAAGAAAAAAAGTCTGCCTAAATGCAGAGGAAATGTGCTGTGGTATATAAAGTCACATGCGGACCACCATTTTTAGGTAGCAACCAGGAGACATCTGTAACTACTCTGTAACTAAGCTGATATGTTTGTGTGTATTAAAACACTTGAATCACAGTTGCATTTTTACTTTTTGTTTTACTACATTGTTTTGTATGTGATAGTGTAAAAACATCCTTGCATTGTTTTGTTAAAGTGATCTCAGTAACCGGTCAAGCGCATAAAACTAAAACAATAGTCAATCAAAATTTTTATGTTTGCATCTCAGTTTTTTTTTAAAAAAAGGGTAAAATGTTAAAAACCCAATTTTTAATAAGATCTGATCATTAAATCACATAAATATTCCAATCCCTGTTTTATTACTATATGCTTAGTCCTTAGGCATAGTGTGTATCCTCAAACAGTTATTCATAAGTTAGTTAGAACTGAGAGCCAAAACTCACATTTTTTTTTCCACCAAAAAGCCTTTAGGCTTCACAATTATACATACACCACAGCACTTCTGTACTTTTTGTATGTATCTCTCCTTATCTCATAGATTTTTCTTCATGTGAGTAATAAATACTTTTTAGACTGAAGCTCTGTCCACACAACTGGAAAGTACCCATAGCATAAATGTGCCAAGTTTGCTCTTTTTCCAAGGGTACATTACAAGCAAGTAGCATCTATGAAATGCTAGGCATCTGATTAACAAACAAAAAAAAAAATCTGTTTTCAGTGAAATTGTGTTCTTCAAAACTAGTATAGTTATTGATGTAATGCCATTTCATATGTAGCCCTTTTATGTAAGATGGTATTTGTCATAATTCTATTTATGTTATGTTGTTATTTGTTATCTTGACACATAGTCTAACGGATGACCAAAACATTGATTGATACGATAAATCATCTATTTAAAGCTATTCATGGTAAATAAGATGCAATGGTTTGTTATTAACAGTAGCACATTGCATTGAGTAGTGTGAGAATAAATAGAACTACAGTATAGAAGCACATTTTTATTTTAACAAAGATGACATCTATTTCACTCTTAGTTGTTTTTCTCATACATTTTTATTCATGATTTTCTAGGAATATAATATGATATAATAGTCAATATAATATGATATAATAGGCAACATAATATGATATAATAGGTAATGAAACTGTTAATAACATTGAAAATAAGTAATATGTCCCTGTAGCAGTACTGTATACATACAAATACATCTTTAATTAATGTATTGCCTTTATCATGTTAGACATATAAAACAAATTATTTAAACATATCTAACTGAATGGACCCACAGATTATGTTAAAAATCCAACTGATTGTTACTGTTGTTAGACATGATAAAACGTTTAAAATTACTCCTCTAATTAACACTCACCTAGATTACGAGTTTTGTGGTAACAGGGGTGCGGTGCTAACGCACAGTTTTTTCTTACAGCTCACCACAGACAGCGCTGGTATTACGGGTCTTTAGAAACCCGGCGTTAGCTGCAAAAAAGTGAGCGTAGTGCAAAATTTAGCTCCACATCTCACCTCAATACCAGCGCTGCTTACGGTAGCGGTAAGCTGGAAAAACGTGTGCACGATTTCCCCATATGAATCAATGGGGCTGATTCGGCTGAAAAATGTCTAACACCTGCAAAAAAGCAGCGTTCAGCTCCTAACGCAGCCCCATTGATTTCTATGGGGAAAGACTTTTTATGTCTACACCTAACACCCTAACATGAACCCCGAGTCTAAACACCCCTAATCTTACACTTATTAACCCCTAATCTGCCGTCCCCAACATCGCCGCAACCTACATTATATTGTTAACCCCTAATCTGCCGCTCCGGACACCGCCGCAACCTTCATTATACCCCCATATCTATGATCCCCTAATCTGTCGCCCCCAACATCGCCGTCACCTACATTATAGTTATTAACCCCTATTCTGCCGCCCCCAATGTTGTCGCAACCTACCTACAATTATTAACCCAAAATCTGCTGCCCCAACGTCGCCGCCACTATAATAAAGTTATTAACCCCTAAACCTACGTCTAACCCTAACCCTAACACCCCCCTAACTAAAATATAATTTAAATAAATCTAAATAAAATTACTACAATTAACTAAATTATTCCTATTTAAAACTAAATACTTACCTATAAAATAAACCCTAAGATAACTACAATATAACTAATAGTTACATTCTAGCTAGCTTAGGATTTATTTTTATTTTTCAGGCAACTTTGTATTTATTTTAACTAGGTAGAATAGTTATTAAATAGTTATTAACTATTTAATAACTTCCTAGTTAAAATAAATACAAATATACCTGTAAAATAAATCCTAACCTAAGTTACAATTACACCTAACACTACACTATCATTAAATAAATTACCTAAATTAACTACAATTAATTACAATAAAATAAAATAAACTAAATTACGAAAAAAAAACACTAAATTACAGAAAAAAATAAAATAATTACAATGTTTAAAAACTAATTACACCTAATCTAATCCCCCTAATAAAATAAAAAGCCCCCCAAAATAATAAAAATCCCTACCCTATACTAAATTACAAATAGCCCTTAAAATGGCTTTTTGCTGGGCATTGCCCCCAAAGTAATCAGCTCTATTACCTGTAAAAAAAAGACAATACCCCCCCAACATTACAACCCACCACCCACACACCCAACCCTACTCTAAAACCCACCCAATTCCCCCTTAATAAAACCTAACACTACCCCCTTGAAGATCACCCTACCTTGAGATGTCTTCACCCAACTGGGCAGAAGTGGTCCTCCAGACGGTCCGAAGTCTTCATCCTATCCGGGCAGAAGAAGTCCTCCAGATGGGCAGAAGTCTTCATCCGGGCAGCATCTTCTATCTTCATCCATCTGGAGCGGAGTGGGTCCATCTTCAAGACATCCGACGGAGCATCCTCTTCTTCCGACGACTAACACTAAATGACGGTACCTTTAAGTGACGTCATCCAAGATGATGCCCCTTCTATTCCGATTGGCTGATAGAATTCTATCAGCCAATCGGAATTAAGGTAGAAAAAAATCTTATTGGCTGATGCAACCAGCCAATAGGATTGAACTTCAATCCTATTGGCTGATAGCATCAGCCAATTGGACTTTTTCTACCTTAATTCCGATTGGCTGATAGAATTCTATCAGCCAATTGGAATTGAAGGGACGCTATCTTGGAGGATGTCATTTAAAGGACCCGTCATTGTTCCAGTCACGGTTGAACGAAGAGGATGCCTTGAAGATGGACCCGCTCCGTATGGATGAAGATAGAAGAAGCCGTCTGGATGAAGACTTCTGCCCATCTGGAGGACTTCTTCTGCCCGAATAGGATGAAGACTTCGGACTGTCTGGAGGACCCCTTCTGCCCGGTTGGGTGAAGACGTCTCAAGGTAGGGTAATCTTCAAGGGGGTAGTGTTAGGTTTTATTAAGGAGGGATTGGGTTGGTTTTAGAGTAGGATTGGGTGTGTGGGTGGTGGGTTGTAATGTTGGGGGGTATTGTTTTTTTTTTACAGGTAATAGAGCTGATTACTTTGGGGCAATGCCCCGCAAAAAGCCCTTTTAAGGGCTATTTGTAATTTAGTATAGGGTAGGAATTTTTATTATTTTGGGGGGCTTTTTTATTTTATTAGGGGGATTAGATTAGGTGTAATTAGTTTTTAAAAATTGTAATTATTATTTTTTTTTGTAATTTAGTGGGGTTTTTTTCCGTAATTTAGTTTATTTAATTTAATTGTAATTAATTGTAGTTAATTTAGGTAATTTATTTAATGATAGTGTAGTGTTAGGTGTAATTGTAACTTAGGTAAGCATTTATTTTACAGGTATATTTGTATTTATTTTAACTAGGAAGTTATTATATAGTTAATAACTATTTAATAACTATTATACCTAGTAACTATTAGTTATATTGTAGCTATCTTAGGGTTTATTTTATTGGTAAGTATTTAGTTTTAAATAGGAATAATTTAGTTAATTGTAGTAATTTTATTTAGATTATTTTAAATTATATTTAAGTTAGGGGGTGTTAGGTTTAGGGTTAGACTTAGGGTTTAGGGGGTAATACATTTAATATAGTTGCAGCGATGTTAGGGACGGCAGATTAGGGGTTAATAGAATTTAACTAATGTTTGCGAGGCGGGAGTGCCGAGGTTTAGGGGTTAATATATTTATTGAAGTGGCGGCGATGTCTGGTCGGCAGATTAGGGGTTAAAAAATGTATTTAAGTGTTTGCGATGTGGGGGGGGGGCTTGGTTTAGGGGTTAATAGGTAGTTTATGGGTGTTAGTGTACTTTTTATCACTTTAGTTAAGAGTTTTATGTTACGGCGTTAGCCCATAAAACTCTTAACTACTGACTTTTAAATGCGGTAGGAGTCTTGACAGGAGAGGGTGTACCACTCACTTTTTCCAAGACTCATAATACCAGCGTTAGGCAAATCCCATTAAAAGATAGGATACGCAATTTACGTAAGTGGATTTGCGGTATGCTTGAGTTGCGGAAGAAAAGTGAGTGGTACACCTGTACCTGCCAGACTCGTAATACCAGTGGACGTTAAAAAGCAGCGTTGGGACCTCTCTATGCTGCTTTTAAGGCTAACGCAAGACTCGTAATCTAGGCGACTGTATTTATGATTGGACATATATTGATATTAGAAAAAAAGAAAGCTAGAGTATTACAGAGTTTATTAAATTAATAGAGACACAAATAATAATAGAGCAATATAATGTTCCAAGTTGTAATGAAAAACAGATAGAATCTTTCTTTGCCGAATGGAGCAGGGTTATTCAGACAATGCCAGTACGGGCACAAAAACAACTGGTCTACCCATTTTGACAATCTATTTTTTTTTCAAATAAACATCCTCAGGTAATTTCCCTATAATATGGGCTAACTTTCCCTATAATATGGGCTAACTAGCTTGATGTAACAAATATTGCTTTTTTTTCTCTCCTTCTCCCCTTACTCTCCCCTCACAACCCCCTTCACTCCTTTGAGTGTAATCATTGAACTAACATTTGTATTAGTTTTAATGTATTATAGTACAATTGCTCAAATTTAATCAACATTTCATTGTGATTATGTATTGTCAAGTCTGTGATATGCAATGTTTATTTAGAGTATATTAGTTTAACTGTAATATTAAAGGGTTATGAATTATAAGGGTATTAGACTAATGTAATGTGTCCACCGGGACCACTTAAGTTTACACACATGTTAACAAACCTCCTGGGACGGAGGGTTGGAAGGAAATTTGTTTTATATATATGTACAAAAGTTGCAAGGTGTGTGCACTCTCACCGAAAGAACAGCTGTCAGGATGCTCTTAGCATAACAATTCCAGAAAGAGAATAAAGCACTTGCTTGTCTTCAGTCAACAAACAAACCAATTTATTGTGATGTGACATTTCGGGGTAAAAAAGCCCCTTCCTCTGACAAACAAACAGTGAACAAGTGAGACTTATATAGCTCTGTTAGGCCCTCCTATAGCAATTTTAAGGGCTATTGGTAGTTTAGTTTAGGCTAGGGTTTTCTTTATTTTTTTTGGGGGGGGGCTTTTTTTATTTTGATAGGGCTATTAGATTAGGTGTAATTAGTTTAAATATCTGTAATTTGTTTTTTATTAATTGATTGGCTGATTAATTAGATTAATATTAATTAGATTTATTTTAATAAAATTTAGTTAGGGGTGTTAGAGTTAGATAGGGTTATTATACTTAATATATATATATATATATATATAATAACTATATTAACTATATTAACCCTAATATAATTAGGGTTAATATAGTTAATATAGGTGGCGACGGTGTAGGGGTTAATGTATTTAATATAGGTGGCGGCGGTGTAGGGGGATTAGATTAGGGGGTAATACATTTATTATAGGTGGCGGCGGTGTAGGGGATTTAGATTAGATGCAAAAGAGCTGATTACTTTGTGACAAAGCCCCGCAAAAAGCCCTTTTAAGGGCTGGTAAAAGAGCTGATTACTTTAGGGCAATGGCCCGCAAAAAGCCCTTTTAAGGGCTGGCAATAGAGCTGTTTACTTTTGGGGAATGCCACGCAAAAAGCCCTTTTCAGGGCTATTTGTAGGGTTAGACTTAGGTTTAGTGGTAGGGATAGTTTAGTATTTTAGGGGTTAATAAATTTAATATAGGTGGCGGCGGTATAGGGGGATTAGATTAGGGGTTAATAATTTAATATAGGTGGCGGCGGTATAGTGGGATTAGATTAGTGGTTAATAATTTTAATATAGCTGGCGGCGGGGTAGGAGCTCACATTAGGGGGTAGTTAATGTAGATAGCTTCGGTGTAAGGGGCTCACATTAGGGGGTAGATAATGTAGATTGCGGCGGTGTAAGGGGCTCACATTAGGGGGTAGTTAATGTAGATGGCGGCGGTGTAAGGGGCTCACATTAGGGGGTAGATAATGTAGATGGCGGCGGTGTAAGGGGCTCACATTAGGGAGTAGATAATGTAGATGGCAGCAGTGTAGGGGCTTACATTAGGGGGTTATACATTTAATGTAGGTGGAGGCGGGGTCCGGGAGCGGTGGTTTAGGGGTTAAATACTTTATTAGGGATTGTGGCGGGGGATCACGGTTGACAGGTAGATAGACATTGCGCATGCGTTAGGTGTTTATATATAGGTTTTATTTTGCAGGTAGTTTAGGGAGTTACGGGGCTCCAATAGACAGCATAAGGCTTACAACGCCTGCAATTTGTGGCGAGGTGAAAATGGAGTAGGATTTCTCAATTTTCGCCACATAAGTCCTTACGCTGTATATTGGATACCAAACTGCGCTGGTTTGGTATACCTGTCTATGGCCCAAAAAACTACGGCCGAAGGCAGAAATATACAAGCATAACTTCTAGCTTACGCCGTATATGTGATACCAAACCAGAGCAAAATTTGGCGTCGCCGGCTTTTGCGGGTGACGCTGCATATCTGATCGAGGCCCATATCTGTTAAAATTTGTTTTTCAAATTTTCATATTAATTTTGAAGATGTAAATTAACTTCTGCAGTAAAAAATAAGGTGATCATAATTAAAATGGCAACCATTTTCCCTGCATATTGTACTATTTTAGTTTTAAGTATGGTAAATATGTGGTGATTTCTACACCTTCTGAAAAGGTTGACTACAGAAGCCATGTCAAGTTGTGTTACAAAAAAAGCTTGATAGACTTTTTCAACTGGATTAAAATATAATTTTAAGATTTTATTTTTACATATTTATCATGAGGACAAAAATAATCTGCATTAAATAATAAGATAAGTATTACACTTAAGGGCTTATGAACTTTACTACTGCATTCCTTCCTATTGAAATCTTTATTAAAGCTAATTCTACAGGATTTTTCCTAGGAAATACAATGCATTAAAACATCAGTCAATTAAGCCCCTATGTTGCTCTGTACTTTGTTTTATATATCAGAAGAAATTTCATAGTTATTAAAAATATGCTTCTTCCTTTTACAGTTAATACAGACAATAAGTGCTGTGGACAAAGATGAGCCCCCTGGCGGTCAAAAGTTTTTCTTCAGTTTAGCATCCGTTAATCCAAATTTCACTGTCCAGGATAATGAAGGTAAATTCAAATTTAACTTTAAACATAAAAAACACCCAAAACTACTAGTTCTATTGCTAGTAAATTATCATTCAGATCAACAGGCATGGACATTTTTTCACAATTCGGCATTCGAATGCCAATCCAGACCTTTGTGATTTCCACTTTCACACTGATATATCAAGTGCTGAAAAAACTGAATGCCACACTACCTGCAGCTATATTCATTATTTATTTGGCAAATGAATGCCGAATGCCGAAAAAATGCCAATGGCTAAAGAATAACGGCATTATCCTTCTTATTTCTCTATTTATTGTTAGCCTTAACTCTATCCCCTAAAAGTAACCCCTGAACTTAAATTTTATATTTCTTTAGCTACTTAATCCATAATGATGCTGAGGTAATAATCAAGCAAACTTTCTTCAATGATGTATTAGTATTAGATACCACAGTTACAGCAGAATACTTGTTTTCCAGTACTAATATAAATTAGTAAATCATGTTTTTTCACAGGTTTTTAAATGACTATTACCCATGCTGCATGAAATATAGCTACTGCTATTAATACTACTTCTAATATACTGTAGACAATGAGGCCCAATTATCAAGCTCTGTATGGAGCTTAAGGGCCCGTGTTTCTGGCGAGTCTTCAGACTCCCCAGAAACGCAAGTTATAAAGCAGCGGTCTAAAGAGCAGGTGGACAGAGATCGCCACAATTCAACCCGGTTGAGTACGATCAGGTTGATTGACACCTCCCTGCTGGCGGCCGATTGGCCGCGAGTCTGCAGGGAGCGGCAATGCTGAATACGGAGAGTGTATTGCTCTCCGCATTCAGCGATGTCTGTCGGACCTGATCCGCACTGTTGGATCAGGTCCGACAGACATTTGGTAAATATTCCCTATGGCTGTATTTAATATACCATGCAACCCATACCTATATACATCTGTCTGATACATCACTTTTAAAGAGTATTTTCTATTCCAGCTTTAAATATTAATTTATATTTTTATACTAAATTCTATTTTAAAATTGAGTGGTTTCTGTTCAATTATGTTGAAACAGAATATATACAGACTTTACAAAATAGAAGAATGTCTTCATAAACTGTCATGACGGAAATAATGCTTACATCATTTTCAACCATGCAGTTTATATTTATTTTACACTAAAAGGACACTGAACCCAAATTTTTTCTTTTGTGATTCAGATAGAGCATGACATTTTAAGCAACTTTCTAATTGACTCCTATTATCAAATTGTATTAATTCTCTTGGTATCTTTATTTGAAATGCAAGAATGTAAGTTTAGATGCCGGACCATTTTTGGTGAACAACCTGGGTTGTTCTTGCTGATTGGTGGATACATTTATCCACCAATAAAAAAGTGCTGTCCGAAGAAAAATTCATAATAGGAGTAAATTAGAAAGTTGCTTAAAATGTGATGCTCTATCTGAATCACGAAAGAAAAAAATTTGGGTTCAGTGTCCCTTTAACAGTAAGCCAGAATAATTACACTAGATATATTTGTTAAATTATGATATTTAATAAATACATTATTTGACTTAATTAGAGGGCTAAATGAATCCCCCATACCAAATACTGATATCATCCAATTTTATGCAAATATTAAAGCCATAGTTTAGCTATAACTTTACAATTTCATATCATAACTCAGAAGTGTTACCTCCATCATTACTGTTGTAAATATAATTTACCTGTCTTTGCTTTGATGCTCAAATCATATCTTCAGTAGCATATGTGAACGGCACTGGAGTACTTTGATTTCCAACTTTCAGAAAGTAACTTGAATAATGTGTCTATAAGCAGGGAATACATAATATTCTGAATATTAATATAAAAACTATGGCATCTGGTATTATTTTACTTGGATTTGGTAAACACAGAATTAACTGAAAGAAAATAAGCTTTTCTGTGGTATTTATACACAGATGTTAATAAATATTAATATAAAAATAAGTACAGAAATATTAAAGTGAATAATAATATTTGAGTAAAATGTGTATTTGTACAATTGATAATATGGAGAATATAGTTTATGCACATTTTCAAGCTATTATCTTTCTTTCAAACATATTTATTTATTTGTCATTTTGTTTCCTAATCTTTAGATAATACGGCTCGGATATTGACAAGAAGAAATGGATTTAGTAGACATGAAATAAATACATATCTTTTGCCAGTTGTTATTTCTGACAATGATTATCCTATCCAAAGCAGCACTGGGACATTAACCATCAAAGTGTGCACTTGTGATGTGCAGGGAAACATGCAAACCTGCAATGCAGAAGCCTTACTCCTACCTGCTGGTCTCAGTACTGGAGCTTTGATTGCAATACTTCTGTGCATCATCATTCTTTTACGTAAGTTATTGTAAATAGATATTTTAATCATGTACTTTAAGTGCATTTCATGAGTCTTAGTGTATTCTGTTAATTATGATGTAATATGCTGGAAGACATTGACACTGTCTAAAATTTGAATGTTTCTTTCTTGGTTGATTCTTTTTTGAATGACCAGAAATAGACACATAGGGTATATTAAACAAGCAGCTGATACTGCAATCTACCACCAAAGTTTCCAGCTTGCCGGAAAGATAAGTTAAAAAGCAGCGGTTGTAAGACTGCTGTTCCTTAACTTGTCAGCCATCTTTTAAGTGGCGGACTGCAATCATCCCAAACCAATACAATCGGGATGATTGACACCCCCTGCTAGCGGCCGATTGGCTGTGAATGTGCAGGGGGTGGCATTGCACAAGCATTTCACAAGAAATGCTTGTGCAATGTTAAATGCCTACAGGGTATGCTGTCTGCATTTAGCGTTGTTGGATGGACATGATTCACTACAGCGAATCATGACCGCCCGGCATTTAATAAATCTACCCCATAGGGTACCATGTACTAATGGATGGACAAGGTTCTCAACTTTGAAACCTGTCCATCTTTCTTCACAGAGAATGAGCAGTGGCCTCTGTATGTCCACTGTCCATATTTTCTATTGTACAAGCATTTATTTGTGAGCGGGGCTTGTCATTCACCCCAAGCAAGTTTACAAATTGCGGTAAGCAGCCTCACAAGAGTGAGCTGGACTTAAAGGGCTCTGAAACAGCACATGTAGCCCATATGCTCACTGCATAACTATTGAGTTTTTAGTTCAGTCGTATATATATATATATATATGTATATATATATATATCTATGGTATATATAGTAAAGAGTTAAAGGTACACTGTTCTCACAATATGTATATCACACAGCAGCATTTAAATAAGCTGCTATTTGCATTTAATATATACATATGCAGTAAAAGATGTTTACATTTAATTTTAAACTTACATACAAATATTAGTTATATTCCTTTTTTACAAATGATGGTTGGCTTATAGGAACTTCTAACTAATGAGAAATCAACCAACAAAAATTAGCAAAAAGAACCTGGGCAGCTTGCATACTTTCTACCATGGGCCTTGGCAGAAAGTATACAACTGATACATACCAAAACACATAAAAAATCTCTTTTTTTTTTTTATCTAACCATCCTTCATTTCTATGGATTTTTTTTAAACATCTTTATTTTTGTTTTCACAGGATAAAACAGATTTCAATTACATTTCAATAGTAATAGTGAGTAGAGGTCATGCAATAAGATATGCATGTCATTTTATACATAAAATTCAAGATTGTACATATTATTTCTTCCTTGCAGAGTCTATTGAATTGTGCAATCATTTTGTATCCTGTGAGAATTTTTTTCCATTATATAGTCCTTAACAAACTATCGGCTAGATTTAGAGTTCTGCGTTAGCCGTCAAAAGCAGATTTAAGGGCTCCTAAAGCTGGTTTTGGCTGGCCACTGGTATTTAAAGTCAGGCAGGAAAGGGTCTAACACTCACTTTCAAGCCGCTACTTTTTCATACCGCAGATCCCCTTATGCCAATTGCGTATCCTATCTTTTCAATGGGATCTGCCTAACGCTGTTATTTAGAGTCTTGGCGGAAGTGAGCGTTAGAGCCTCTACCGACAAGACTCCGGACACAGAAAAAAGACAGTAGTTAAGAGCTTTATGGGCTAACGCCGGTTTATAAAGCTCGTAACTACTGTGCTATAAAGTACACTAACACCCATAAACTACCTATGTACCCCTAAACCGAGGCCCCCCCCACATCGCCGCTACTATAATAAATATTTTTAACCCCTAATCTGCCGACCGCACACCGCCGCCACCTACATTTTCCCTATGAACCCCTAATCTGCTACCCCTAACATCGCTGACACCTATATAATGTTTATTAACCCCTAATCTGCCCCCCCAACGTCGCTGCTACCTTACCTACACTTATTAACCCCTAATCCGGACCTCGCCGCTACTCTAATAAATGTATTAACCCCTAAAGCTAAGTCTAACCCTAACCCTAACACCCCCCTAAATTAAATATAATTTTAATCTAACGAAATAAATTAAATATTATTAACTAAAGTATTCCTATTTAAAGATAAATACTTACCTGTAAAATAAACCCTAATATAGCTACAATATAACGAATAATCATATTGTAGCTATTTTAGGATTTATATTTTTTTTACAGGCAACTTTGTATTTATTTTAACTATGTACAATAGCTATTAAATAGTTATTTACTATTTAATAGCTACCTAATTAAAATAATTACAAAATTACCTGTAAAATAAATCCTAACCTAAATTACAATTAAACCTAACACTACACTATAAATAAATAAATTAAATAAATTAACTACAAGTACCTACAATTACCTACAATTAAATAAACTAAACTAAAAAAAACCCCACTAAATTACAAAAAATAAAAAAAAGATTACAAGAATTTTAAGCTAATTACACCTACTCTAAGCCCCCTAATAAAATAACAAAGCCCCCCAAAATAAAAATTTTCCCTACCCTAATCTAAATTAAAAAAGGTAACAGCTCTATTACCAGCCCTTAAAAGGGCTTTTTGCGGGGCATGGCCCAAAGAAATCAGCTCTTTTGCCTGTAAAAAACCCCACAATACCACCCCCCAACATTACAACCCACCACCCACATACCCCTACTCTACCCAAACCCCCTTAAATAAACCTAACACTACCCCCCTGAAGATCTCCCTACCTTGAGTTGTGTTCACCCAGCCAGGCACCGATGGACCAAAAGAGGACATCCGAAGCGGCAGAAGTCTTCATCCTATCCGGGCAGAAGAGGACATCCGGACCGGTAGACATCTTCATCCAAGCGGCATCTTGTATCTTCATCCATCTGGAGCGGAGCGGAGCCATCTTCTTCCAGCTGACGCGGATCCATCCTTCTTCCACGATGCCTACTCGCAGAATGAAGGTTCCTTTAAATGACGTCATCCAAGATGGCGTCCCTCGAATTCCGATTGGCTGATAGGATTCTATCAGCCAATCGGAATTAAGGTAGGAAAAATCTGATTGGCTGATTGAATCAGCCAATCAGATTCAAGTTCAATCCGATTGGCTGATCCAATCAGCCAATCAGATTGAGCTTGCATTCTATTGGCTGATCGGAACATGTCAATGTGTTTTTTTGTTTTAGGATGTAAGTGGATAGCCAGTGGCTCATCATTCCCCAGAACTTCACAATGTGTGGGCAATACCATAGCATGTGTAATGTATATGCTTTATTGACTTTACATCTAGGACAATTGGCTTCTGTGTTCTCTGCCCAATGGTAAAAAATTGTGGGTGAAATATACATGTTGTGGAGGAGCTTGAAATGGGATTCCCTAATATATAAGGCCAGAGTGGCCTTTTTTACTTTCTGTATACTTTTTGTGATAATATTGTTCTGAACATATTCGTCTAGTAACTTGGACCAGTTATTTATCATCTCCATCTAAACCTTTCTCAGCGTCAGAGGCTAAAAGTAATGAATAAACAGAAGAAATAGACGTTACCCCTCCCCTGACCCAATTTAATATTTTGATAGCTATGGCTTCTCTAGAGGTGTCATGTGTTTGGAGAATATTGTGGAAGCAATGTCTGTCCTGTAAGTATGCAAAATGATGTGTTAGTAGGAGCTCATATCGGTCACATAAGTTTTTGAATGATTGCATGTGTTTTCCGTCTTCAGTCAAAGCCTGGCCTAGAGTGTGCAATCCATTTGTTTTCCATGTTTAGAGGGCTTTTTTGCTGATACTAGCTGGGAACTACTGGTTCCCCTGCCACAGTAAAAATTTCCAAACTCTATGATTAGTCCCTAGTTTCTTACACATTAGCCTCCATGCTTTTACCGGTTGTTCCAGAATACTAATATTATGGAGTTATTTATGGGTTTGTGTTACTGTCATGTGAGGTAGGAATACTATTGACCATGGCTTGATTAGTTCCTCTTCTAATTTAGGGTTTGTAACTCTTTGACTTTTTGGCAACCAATCAGTTACAATCTTACACTGAGCTGCCCAGTTATAAAGTTCGATATTAGGCAATGAGGGACCTCCCTTTTCCGGGTTTCATTAGTTTTGAGTGGCTTATTCTATGTTTTTTGTTGGCCCAGACAAAGTTTAGTATTGCTAGGTTGAGTGTTTTTAGATCTACCTTTCTAAGGATCATAGGAAGCATTTGAAAAGGGTATAGCAGCTTTGAAAAGATTATCATTTTGATAAGGCCCACCCTTCCAGAGAGAGAGAGCGGTAAATGTTGCCATCCTTTTATCATCATCTGTACAGGGAGTGCAGAATTATTAGGCAAGTTGTATTTTTGAGGATTAATTTTATTATTGAACAACAACCATGTTCTCAATGAACCCAAAAAACTCATTAATATCAAAGCTGAATATTTTTGGAAGTAATTTTTAGTTTGTTTTTAGTTTTAGCTATTTTAGGGGGATAGCTGTGTGTGCAGGTGACTATTACTGTGCATAATTATTAGGCAACTTAACTAAAAACAAATATATACCCATTTAAATTATTTATTTTTACCATTGAAACCAATATAACATCTCAACATTCACAAATATACATTTCTGACATTCAAAAACAAAACAAAAACAAATCAGTGACCAATATAGCCACCTTTCTTTGCAAGGACACTCAAAAGCCTGCCATCCATGGATTCTGTCAGTGTTTTGATCTGTTCACCATTAACATTGCGTGCAGCAGCAACCACAGCCTCCCAGACACTGTTCAGAGAGGTGTACTGTTTTCCCTCCTTGTAAATCTCACATTTGATGATGGACCACAGGTTCTCAATGGGGTTCAGATCAGGTGAACAAGGAGGCCATGTCATTAGATTTTCTTCTTTTATACCCTTTCTTGCCAGCCACGCTGTGGAGTACTTGGACGCGTGTGATGGAGCATTGTCCTGCATGAAAATCATGTTTTTCTTGAAGGATGCAGACTTCTTCCTGTACCACTGCTTGAAGAAGGTGTCTTCCAGAAACTGTCAGTAGGACTGGGAGTTGAGCTTGACTCCATCCTCAACCTGAAAAGGCCCCACAAGCTCATCTTTGATGATACCAGCCCAAACCAGTACTCCACCTCCACCTTGCTGGCGTCTGAGTCAGACTGGAGCTCTCTGCCCTTTACCAATCCAGCCACGGGCCCATCCATTTGGCCCATCAAGACTCACTCTCATTTCATCAGTCCATAAAACCTTAGAAAAATCAGTCTTGAGATATTTCTTGGCCCAGTCTTGACGTTTCAGCTTGTGTGTCTTGTTCAGTGGTGGTCGTCTTTCAGCCTTTCTTACCTTGGCCATGTCTCTGAGTATTGCACACCTTGTGCTTTTGGGCACTCCAGTGATGTTGCAGCTCTGAAATATGGCCAAACTGGTGGCAAGTGGCATCTTGGCAGCTGCACGCTTGACTTTTCTCAGTTCATGGGCAGTTATTTTGTGCCTTGGTTTTTCCACACGCTTCTTGCGACCCTGTTGACTATTTTGAATGAAACGCTTGATTGTTCGATGATCACGCTTCAGAAGCTTTGCAATTTTAAGAGTGCTGCATCCCTCTGCAAGATATCTCACTATTTTTGACTTTTCTGAGCCTGTCAAGTCCTTCTTTTGACCCATTTTGCCAAAGGAAAGGAAGTTGCCTAATAATTATGCACACCTGATATAGGGTGTTGATGTAATTAGACCACACCCCTTCTCATTACAGAGATGCACATCACCTAATATGCTTAATTGGTAGTAGGCTTTCGAGCCTATACAGCTTGGAGTAAGACAACATGCATAAAGAGGATGATGTGGTCAAAATACTAATTTGCCTAATAATTCTGCACTCCCTGTATTTTTTTAATTAGGGGCTTATAATTAAGACTATACCATCTCTGAGGGTCAGTATGTAACAATATACCCAAGTATTTAAAACTATCTGATGCAATTTTGATTTCATAGCCTGGTATATTTTCACTTAAGTGTTATGTGAGTGAAACCAGTTCTGTTTTATCAGTGTTTATTTGATATCCAGATACGGCACTAAATTCCTCTATCAGCTGCGTTATTTTAGGTATGTTTTCCTGGGGGTTCTGTAGGAAAAGGATTATATCATCAGCAAATAGGGAGAGGTGTAGGGTGGACCCTCCCAGCTTTAGACCCTCCGTAAGGTTCCTAATTTTCCATGCCAATGGCTCTAACGATATGTCGAACAAGAGTGGCGTAAGGGGACATCCCTGCCTTTTGCCTCTGTAACGTGGGAAAGATTTAGAGTGATAGCCATTAATTAAAAGGGATGCTTGAGGTGAATTGTATAAGGTGGTGAGTGCTTGTATGAATGGGCCAGAAACCCCCACCCTCTGCAAGTTTGTGAACAGGTGATCCCAAAGCACTTTATCGAAAGCTTTCTCTGCGTCTATTAGTAGCAAAGCAGCCACCCCATGTGTTTCTATGATGGTCTTGATTCTGTATCCAGAAGTATTGAAAGACTGTCTAAACTTTTCTAATGTTTAGAATTGAGGATCTCCCTTTTACGAATCTAGTCTGATCCATGTGTATAATAGATGGTAGTATTTGGGACAACCTATTCACTAATAGTTTGGTGAAAATGTTGTAATCTAAATTTAACTAAGCTATGGGGCGGTAAGATTGAGGCATGAGGGGTCTCTACCTGATTTGTGAATAATACTAATATTTGCTTCTGAGAATCGATTTGAAAGGTCCACCCCACCCTCTAGGATACCATTGTACAATGCAGCTAATGATTGACCGACATCTGGACTCATAATTTTATAAAATTCTCCTGGTAGCCCATCTGGGCCTGGCGCCTTATCTAGTGGCATGGTCTTAATAACTTCCTGAACTTCCAGGGTTGTCACTTTATGGTTAAGGGAATCAATGTGTCTCTCCTCTAATCTGGTTAGGTCAAGGGCCTGCCAAAAGGTTTCTTTGGACTTAGGGTCCACTTTTTGTCTCTTGCAGAGCTCCTGGTAAAAGTCTATAAATGCCTGTTGGATATCAGCCTTTTTATCTTGTACCCTTGACCATTTTTTTAGAGCTAAAATTGTGCTTTTTTAGTAAATTTGGTGATGTTAGCCAACAGTTTCCATGTTTTGTTGCCAAATATGTAGAATTTGGCAAGAGTTTTGGAGTGAGTGTAGTAGCTTGTTGTTGTATGTAATTGTCTCTATGGGATTTAACTTCTTTATATTTCACTTTGTTAATGGCCGTGGGATTTCTCAAGTATTTATTCCTAGCATTGAGTATTTGTCTTAGTAAGAGATTGCTCTTTTATTTGTGTTTTCTCTTAATTCCTTCTGCATAAGATGAAATAGTCCCCCTAAGAACTGCCTTCGCTGTCTCCCAGTAAAATAGGAGGTCACTAGTATGTTCTGCATTAAAAGTTTGGTTCCACTCTCCTATAATATATCTGTAAAAATGTGGGTCTTTGTATAGATATGTAGGGAAGATCCATTTGTTGTCATATTTTAGTGGTTGACCAAGCTGAAGTTTTAGGGAAACCGGAGCATGGTCTGAAATTGTTACAACATCTATTTTAGTGTCTAACTACCTAAGACAAAGGGTTGATGATACAAGAAAATAGTCTATTCTATAAAGAGGGTCTTTAGACAGTGAAATGTGTGTGTAATCTTTGGTTTCCGGATTTGTCACCCTCTAAATGACTTGTGTTCTTAGCGCTTTACTAAAAAAGTGAAGTATTTGAGATTTTCTTTTGGAATGTCTGTGTGATTGATTTTGTCTGGTTGTTGTCGCTGGGTTTCTGTACCTATCTGTAGCCATCTGCGAGGCAATATTGAAGTCTCCTCCAATGATTATTGGAAGGGTCGTAAAGGCAATAATGTGGGATCTAAGTGTTTGCCAGAATTCACATATTTTTGGTCTGAGGGCCATAAACTTCCACTAGTGCAAAAGTCATATTGTATCTCTATTTGAAGCATTACGTATCTACCCAACAGGTCTAGTTCAGTTTTGGTGATAGAGTATGCTAAGATTTTCCTGAACAGTACCCCTCTGGCTCTTTTCTCTGCATACGGTGTGTGTATCACTTC